>NC_138195.1:91319708-91794574 GCF_964194105.1 Spermophilus citellus
TGTGGTTCTCCTTTTCAGGATTTATCCCTCAATCTAACCCTCCCCGTTGTCCCCACCTCTGTCCTCTAACTTTTCAGTCCAACGACCCTTAATCTTTTCACCTGAATTCTTGTTGCCCTGAGCCAGGGAGAATAAGGAGAACCCCCAAGGGAAAAGTCCATATAACTATGGATTGGCCTGTTCTTGGTCATTTTCTAGGCCTTTGAAACTTTTTTGAGGGAGAACTAGTCTGACGCACATTGCTGATCAACGTAGGGTCTCACAGCTGTCAGAATGGCTGTCCCCACCCGCACACAGCTCAGAGGGGCTGCTCTAAACTAGTGTTACTCAAAATTGTAATCAGGATAAGATTTTTACCTAAAAAACATGACATGTTAAAGTCAATAACAGAACTTTATGGAAAACAGCGGTCTTTCCAAAAACCAATATCATAATAAACGGAGTGGCGTTGGTTTACTTTTTTGTAAATCTCTTCAGTGTTTGCCCTAATCCGAGATTCTCTTTTCTATGGTAACATCATATAGCACGTGCCCTTTGAAATTCCACTATAAAAGAATGACCGTGAAAACGACAAATGACATCATCATGTTATTATGAAATCCTCAAGATTCCCGAGGGTCCCCAAAGCGCACTTTGAGAATCACTGCTCCAAACCCCGTTACTGATACGGTTCACACGGGCTAGAAAACACGGTTCAAAAATGAAAGCTAGCTTAGACTTATTGAATGCCAACTCCGTGCCTATTTAGTGCTGGATTCTATTTAAAATTCCAGAACAACCCTGCCTGGTAGGCACTGTCACTGCCTGCCCACCTCCACCTTGCGCCCTGTCCCCGCTCCTCCGCATCTCAGAGGAGATGAGCCAATTGAAAGACTTTGTCATTTCCTCAGCGTCATAGATCCCGGTGGGTGGGTGGGTGGGTAGAACCCAAATCAAGTGTACCTAATGTCAAAGCTCAGTGCTTCTTGTCATCCCTGTCTCCCAACATACTCCTCCTTATTAAAAATTCTGTCTGAAGGTGAATGACATGGCAGCGGCCTCTGCTCCCCCCTGAGCCATATGTTTTAATGTAACAAGCCACCGGGGCTCTCTGTGTGGCCAGGAGCAGGGCTGGCCTAAGCCCTTCTTGGGCCCCTGTCTGTGCAGGACATCCTGGGCTCCATCCAGGAGCTTTGCCACTGTTAATTCTGATAAAGAGCTTGGAACATATTTTAGCATATTGTATCACCCGCTTTGGCATAAGGACGATTATTCTGTAATAAATGAAAGGCTCACATCCCTTCATGAAGAATAGACTGCGATGGTAGATCAATTCCTTAAAAAGATTTTCTCTTTATTACCGTCAAGGGGTTAGATCTAGGATAGTGTAGCCTACAGATAATAAAGGTGAAATACAGGATACTTTGCAGATAACTACTATCCGCTTTCTTCTTTCTGACAGTTATGGAGGGAAAGGAAAACCACAGATGTCTGATAAGACCCAGAGACATCCTTTCATTATGTGTCTTAAGAGATAGGAACAAGTGAGAGGAGAGTAGAAAGGCACACAGGAAAAAAGCAGGAGTCTAAAGAAAAATCGGAACACTCCTCTATTGTCATGGCAGACTCTGGTTACTGCAGATCTGTGGACGATACGTGAGGTTTATTTCTTCTCTCTGGGGATTCCTTGGTAGGCTGAAGTTGATGTCTGGTGCTATATCCGGCTTCTGAAAGGATCCCTTGGCAAATTAAATTCCACGGTTTAGTCTTCATTCATAATGCATGCTTTATACATCTCTGCAAATAACCGTTGGAATTTAAACTAGAAAGTGACAGAAGAGTCCTGGCTGTGGGTCTAAACAAAATTGGAATGTTCGCCTCTTCTGAAGTCATCTCTGATCACTAGAACATTAGACTCATCCTTTCCCGTGGAGATGGTTCCTTTTCACTGTTAGCATCATCAACAGAGAAGAACGGAAACAAAGACGCTGCCGCACAATTTCTCAAAATAAGTCTCTATGATAATGTCATCCAAGTGAAAGATGGGAGACAACCACGGTGAAAATTTAAACGAGAAAGGAGACAAGACGAAAGCCCACGACTCGCTCCTTCCCATGCCTGCCCATCCTGGAGAAGAGCAAAGAGACTTTGGGGGTGACTGCAGCCACCGTGGGCACAGTTGACTTTTAACAATGATTTCATGGTCTAATCTTAAGGTTTCCATTAACACAATGCATGACCTGTCACTCTTATAACCTGGAGAACTAAGACACCCTCACACTGCCCTGGCCATCAAGGTCACTAACTTAGAGACAGGTGCTAAAATGTCAGAGCAGGATCCAAGCTGCTCAAAACTGAAGAACTGACGGGCTCTTCAGTCAGCCCGGCAAGGTGTGACCTAAGCAGATGCATTGAAAGTTGAGGTGAAACGTGTTCCTTTTCTTTATTTGTTTGATATGTATGTATGCATGTATATATTTATGTGTGTGTGTACACATATATAACAAAAAATATGCATAAATATGTTTTGGCATTTGGAATTGAACCCAGGGCACTCTACCTCTGAGCTACATCCCCAGTCCTTCTTTACTTTTATACAAGGTCTTGCTAAATTGCTGAGGTTGGTCTCCAACTTGCAGTACTCCTGCCTTGGCCTTCTGAGTTGCTGGGATTACAGGTGTGCACCACCATGCCTGTCTCAGCACACTGTTTTAAGGAAAGAGAAGTAAGAGATAGATTACAAAGAAGTCATGAAACAGAGGATATGAAAATAAATATTATAATAATGTAAACATAACAGCGAGGAAAAGAGTTGCCCGTAATCCTACCCTTTTAACACTAATACTTATAGCATTTTAATTTTTCCCTCCTGCTCTTTTTTCTCCCGTATGTATATATAGTACATGTTCTTTTTGGTAAAAAAATTATATTCATGTTATAATTTGCATCTTGTTTTTAAAAATTTAACTCCATGTCATAAGCATTCACAAAGTTCCTGTGCAATCTCAACAGTCCATTTAGTGGGTGCCACGAGAGATCTTTCTTGGTAACCATGAGTGCCAGGTGTGCCTGGATTCTGTGTGTGATACTGTGTGTGGAGTGCCGTGGTGCACACTGCTCTCTTTCTGCTTCCTTCCCCCATTTCTTTTTGTTCTCAGTCCCTACCGATACTCCCCTCTCTGCCACGGGGAACAGTTCTAAAGTTTTTAAAGTTTTGTTTCTGTTTTCTTGCAAAATGCGTGTTCTTGTTTTGTGTGTGTGTGTGTTTTAATTTTGTGTAGATGGATTTGGTTACATCTCCTTCTGTTTCTTACTGTCTTCACTGAGCACCGAGGTTGAGGTCCACGTTGCTAAAGGTGTGTCTGTGTCATTGCTTCTAACTTCATGAACACCACGTGGCCGGCCATGCCAACTTTGCTTTCCCAGTTCTGGGATCTCAGATGGTCCCAAGTCCCCACTTCTCCTAACAACCCCATCTTTGTAGGCACCCCTTTTTGGAACGTGTTGTGCCTGTCTCTTTCTGGATCTGTTTGAGAATTTCTTGGGGTTTACATCCAGGGGGACACGGTGGAGTCGCAGGGCTCCTGTAAATTTTGACTGAGAACAACGAGGTGGTGCCTGCCGTGGCAGGGACGTTCTGACTTGCACCGTGTAGAAGTTTCTCGGCTCAAACCCCCTCCAGCGCTTGGAGTCCACTCCTAGTTTTAGCCAGTCTCTTAGACATGAAGTGGTATCTCATGGCCTCAATAATTGTCACTTGATAACAATTTTTCTTTTTATTTACCCGTTAATCTTTGGGGTGCCTCTTCTGTAAACTTCCTGTTCCTATCTTCTATTTTTCTGCAGGGCTCTTTTTCTTTTGGTTTTCAGGACTTCCTCAAGTGACTTCTCCTATTCTCAATCCTCCTTTGATCTTTGTCTAGTGTCCCTCATGGACCAGGACACCTTGCTTTTAGTATCATCAGACCCATCACTTTGTGCCTTCCTCCTAGAGCCCAGACCCATTGCTTTGTGCTTTATTGTTTTGACGTCATCATTTCAGACTCCACTGTTACATTTCAGTTCCTCTGGAATTTGTTTTTGAATATGGTCATAGGCAGGAATCTGATTTTCTTTTCCCTTCACAATGAGCAAGTTTTGCCAAGCCTGTCCATTAAAATCACCTGTCCTGTCCATCTTGCTGTGTGGTGTCCCTTCTGTCCTGATTCAGGTTCTCCTGGATACTTGAATCAGTCTCCATTCTCTTCCTCATTGGTCCTTTGGCTTTATAGCGGTTCTAATGATGTTAACCCTTCTTTTCACAGTTAACCCAGCTAACCATGACCCCTCCCCATTTATGTTAAATCAATAAATACAATGAGTTCCTAAAAAAAATTCCAGAGGGAACGCTGATTGGGATTTCTCTGTATTATTACAGGAATTTGGAGACAATCCACATCTTATAATATTAAGTCATTCCGTCCAAGGGCACAAAAGTCATGCTATTTATGCAACTTCTGATCTATGTACTTTATTAAAATTTTAGTTTTCTCCATAAAACTTTTATTTATTCTTTCTTAACTTCTAGACACATTTTTTATATTATAAATAACATTTTAAAAATTATGTTTTCTAATATATATTGCTGGTATTCTCTAAATCTAGCAATCTTACTGACCTTTCTTTCTTTCTTTCTTTTTAAATATTTTTTAGTTGTAATTAGACACAATACCTTTATTTATTTATTTATTTTTATGTGGTGCTGAAAATCAAACTAAGGGCCTCACATGTGCTAGGCAAGCACTCTACCCCTGAGCCACAACCCCAGCCCCTTACTTACCTTTCTTATCAGTTATTTTGTTGGTTATTTTTTTTAAAAAGATACTTATTTACTATAGAGCAATAGTAACAAAAACAGCATGGTACTGGCACCAAAACAGGCTGGTAGACCAATGGTACAAAATAGAGGACACAGAGACAAATCCACAAAATTACAACTACCTTATATTAGACAAAGGTGCTAAAACCATGCAATGGAGAAAGGATAGCATCTTCAACAGATGGTGCTGGGAGAACTGGAAATCCATATGCAACAAAATGAAATTGAATCCCTTTCTCTCACCATGCACAAAAGTCAACTCAAAATGGATCAAGGAGCTAGGAATCAGACCAGAGACTCTGCGTCTAATAGAAGATAAAGTTGGTCCTAATCTTTGTCATGTGGGGGCAGGCCCCAAATTTCTTAATAAGACACCTATAGCACAAGAGTTAAAACTAAGAATCAACAAATGGGACGAATTCAAACTAAAAAGTTTTTTCTCAGCAAGAGAAATAATATTCGAGGTGAATAGGGAGCCTACATCCTGGGAACAAATTTTTACCCCTCAAACATCAGATAGAGCTCTAATCTCTAGAATATAAAAAAGATACTTATTTAATATTTATTTTATCACAAATTTTAAATTGGCATACAGTACTCCAAAATTGTCATCACATTTTAAAATTTCCATTATGTTGGTAGTAATTTTTTCCTACATATTTGATAATTTTGCTCTTTTCCTAAATAGATGTTTATAGGTCTGCACATAATAACCAATTAGTCTCCCCTTGATCCCTCTAATCCTGTGTCTCTGTTCTGCATGAGACAACACTGGATGAGTGGGTGTTTTCCTCTCGTCTGATCTTAAAGGGAATGAATGCAAAGCTGCTTCATTAAGTACAAATTTTGGTGTAAGTTTTTGGTACGTAACATGTAATAAGGAACCTTCTATGCCTAGTTTTCTAAGAAATATTTTCAAAACCACAAATAGCTGTTTGTTTTATCATATAACTTTTAGCCTTCGATTTTGACAATCATTTGCCTTTCTCCTGGAGGTCATGAGAGGAATGAGTCCTGACAGACTCTCCCCGATCCCTGACCAGCCCTCCTGGATCCCATGTGCTGTTAGACCTGGCCCAGTTACAATTTTGTTTGTCCATCCGTGTTCATAAATAAAGTAGACGTGTGGTTTTCCTATTTCCTTTAAATCTGACTGGAGAATTAAAATACACTAGCCTCACCAGATGATCTAGGCAGCCTCTTCTGACTTCTGGGACAAGTTGTTTAAATGAATAAATTGTTGTGAAAGATTGGTACCAACTCACTCGTAAAATTGGCAAGGTGTTTGTATATATATGTGTGTCTACACACATATATATACAAAGTCTTTGAACACTTTTCAGTTAACTTGACATTTTCTTCATTAATGTTTTAAAGCACAGGTGCACATTGTTGTTCTTTTTTATTACACCTTAACTTTTCCATTGGGTTGATGGTAATTTTGTTCTCTACTTTTTGATATTTATTTATTCATTTTGTTTTTTTCCCTCTTGATCTATAGTGTAATGGTCTATCCAACTTATTACTTTTTATTTTAAATATTTAAAAAATTGTTTTTAGTCGTTAGTTGTTGATAAACCTTTATTTTATTTATTTATATGTGGTGCTGACAATCGAACCTAGTGCTTCACACATGCCAGGAAAGTGTACTACCTATGAACCACAGCTCCAGCCCCTTAAAATATTTTTTAGTTGTCAATGGACATTTATTATTATTATTATTATTATTATTATTATTATTATTATTATTATTCAGTGTTGAGAATTGAACCCAGTGCCTCACACATGCTAGGCAAGCACTCTACCACTGAGCCCCAGCCCCAGCCCAGCTCATCACTCTTTTGAAAGAAGTTTTGTCTTTCTTTAGTCTCCTTTATCATTTCTTTTTTCTCTACTATATTAAATTATGTTCCATTTATTGTTTCTTGTTATTGGGCTTAGATTATTCTGTAAGCTCATTTTCCAATTTTTTCCTTAGCTTTATTTTAATCTGTGTTGTACCTTAAGCATTTGTTTTTAATGGGGTATGATTTATATAGAGTGACCGGAGTAACTTTGGCATATCATTTGATGAATGTCAGCAGCTGTAGGTTTCTATGTGACCCAAACTCCAGTAGACATTCAGAGTGCTTCCGCCACTGCCAAGTTTTCTTCTGCTTCTTTCCATTTGTCCCTACCAGTCCCTTGGGTCTTGAAGGTTCCACAACTGTTACTCCTTTTGCATGGACCATCTTGTCTGACCCTACCATGTAGAGGACCCTGCAGAACGTGCTCTTGGATCCGGCTTCTTTGGCTTGGTGTGATCTTGAGACTCATCCATTTTAATGTATGGATCAGTAGTTAGCTTCCTCCTATTACTAGCAAGTATTTCATTGTATAATTGAAACCATGGGTTGTTTATTATTCACCTGCTAATGGACATTTATTCCTCCCCCGCCAGATTCTCATTAATAAATTTGCCAAGAACATTTTGCATAAGTCTTGCGGTGGACATGTTTTTTTCATTTTTATTGAGTAAATCCCTAGCAGCAAAATTACTGAGTCCGAGAGCAGATGTATGTTTAGTTTATGAGAAACCATCAATGTGTTTTCCAAAGTGTTCCAAATGCCGTTTTGGGGTCCCACCTCCAATGTGGGAGTGAGGGAGTCGCCCTGTATCCTCGTCAACATTTGGTATTGGCAACCTTTTCAACTCCAGCCACGCTAGTGAGTGTGAAGTGGTTTGTGACTGAGATTTCAATGTACATTTCCCTCATTGCTTACAATGTTGAGCATCTTCTGGGTTGAGAAGACATTCATATGTCTTCTTTTGTAAAGCATCTGTTTATGGCCCCTGGCCCAGTTTTAAGTTGGGTTACCTTTCTAATACAATCATGTGATGCAGAACGACTTCTGTCAACGACAGACACATGTCTGAAGGTGGTCCCATGAGATTACATCACTTTTAAGTACACTCTGTTTGCACAGTCATGATGCCTAATGACACACTTCTCAGATGTGTCCCTGTTGTTAAGTGGTGCCACACCACTCTGGCTGCATGAATTGTTTGTGTGTCCTCCATTCAAGTCCTCTGTCAGTACACTCATTAAGGTGCTTTCCCCCAACTCTGTGGCTTGCTTCCTTCTCTTAAGAGCATCTTCTGAGCCACAGAATTCTTAAATTTTTATGACACTTATTAATATTTTCCTATTATGGCTAGTGCTTTTCAGGGCCCTACTGACAAATATTTGGGAAGGTATTCTCATGCATATTCTTAATTTTTATATGGCATCCATGCAAAAATGGTAAGGGTGCCAGCAACATTTTGTGAAGACTTTTCCCATTGAATTGCTTTGGTGCCTCATCAAAATTCAATGAACCATTAAAATGTGTCTTTGGACTCCCCGTTCGGTGCCACTGATCTATTTGTGTTGCTAAAGCCACACTGCTTTGATGACTGCAACTTTATACATCTCCAAATAATAGAATGTCTTTCAACTTTGTTTTGGTTATTTTAAGTCCTGTGCATTTCCATACAAACTTCAAAATCACCTTGACAACTTACAAACACGCACACACACACACATACATACACACACACACTGACTTTGAATTTGAATGAAATTGGATCAAATCTATGGATTAATTTAAGGAGTCAACAATTTTGAATCTTCCAATCCATGGCTGGGATACATTTATCTATTTAGGTAGATCTAAACAATGTATTATAGATTTAATATATGGGTCTTGCTCATGTTTTCTTATATTTATCATTAAATATTTCATCAAGATGTTATTGTAAATGGTATTTAAAAATTTTTCATTTTATAGTTGCTTATTGTTGGTATGGAGAAATAGGTTAATTTTTAAAATCCTGCCTGACTATAATTTTTAAGTTTGTTAAGTTTGTTTATTAATATTAATAGCCTTTTTGTGGTCTCCTCTATAGATTATCATGCTACTTGTGCATGAAGAAAACTCCCCTTCTCTTTTCTAATCTATATGCCTGCTATAATTATAATCATCATTATTACTTTATTTCATTGGCCTGGACATGCTAAATAGGATAGAAGGGCTGAGAATAGACAAGTGTCCAGGATTTCATCATTAATGTGAGATAGCTACAGGTTTTTTGTAGATGTGCTTTATCAAGCTGAGAAACTTCTCTTTAATTCAGTTTGGTGAAACTTTTTTCTCTTGATTGGGTGTTGAATGAGTTTCCTCTTGAATGGGTTTCTTACATGATTTTTCCAAATCTATTAAGGTGATCATATGGTTTTCTTCTTTATTTGGTTTGATGTGATGAATACATTGATTGATATTTTTAATGTTACATTAAACTTGCATTCCTATAATAAAAATGGAAATCAATTAAATGGAAAAATAAATAGTGGGGAAAAATCAATAAAACCCAAAGATGGATCAGAATACCTATAGTAGTCCAGTTCTGGCAGGTTAGCATGAAAATGCTTCTATTTGAATACTAGTAAAGATCTTGAATTGTGGTAAAAATTAAAAAAAAAAAAAAAAAAACCCAAAGATGGTCTAGTTTTGCTTATATTTGCAAATCAATCAAGGTTTGGATCACCTATAAGGCCTATATTATTCTTTTTATGTAATATTGGATTATCCTTGATAAATTATCATTTTATATAATAATGGATTCAATTAACTAATATTTTGCTGAGGATTTTTGCATTTATATGCTAAAGGATATTTTCATTTCTTGGAACATTATTTGCTTGGTTTTGATTTCAGTATAATTTTAGCTTCATACAATCAATTGGAACGTATAACAATACTAAGTTTTTTTTTGTGGTATAAAATAGGTATTGTTAAAGTAAATTAAAATGGAGACCAGACCTGAAGAATTCATGAGCAAACAAAACCAGGTATGGCCAGTAAGTGACCTAAACCTTGTTTGATTTGCAAAGTGCAACTTGAGTTATTTCTTATAAATGCCTATATTTAATTTATTTTTTTTTGGAGGGGTGGCATTAAGGGTTGAACTCAGGAGCACTTGACCACTGAGCCACGTCCCCAGCCCTGTTTTGTATTTTTATTTAGAGACAGGGTCTCACTGAGCAGCTTAGCCCCTCGCTTTTTGCTGAGGCTGGCTTTGAACTCATGATCCTCCTGCCTCAGCCTCCTGAGCTGCTGGGATTATAGGCACAGTACCCGGCTAATACCTAATTTTAAAACAACAACAACAGATCTCAAAGTCAACCAATCAGAAATAGTCAACAAACTTAAAATTTTATGAATAGGAACTTTCCAATGGGACAGACCAAATTAGGCAATTGTATCACTGTGATCAATAAATTAATTTTTGTTGTGCTTCTACATTTTATCCTTAAATATTTGCTTTTGATAGGTCATCATCAGAGCACTAAACCTCTTTCTATTATCCCCAATTCATGAATGACTTCTTACTCAAATAAACTCTAAGGTTGGGCTGTGCCTTAGATTTTTTTCTTTTCAATGTTATTCCTTCCTTATATGTTAGATTAAATTCATCAGTAAAACATCTAGATCTAGAGTTTTCTTTGTGGGAGGATTTTTTTTTTTTTTTACAAATTACATTTTTAAAATTGATACAGAGCTGTGGAAATTTTTAATTTTGTTTGATGACAGTATTGGTTATTTCAAGGGCATATCCATTTTATTCATACTTTAAAGTTGTCCATAATAGGGCTGGGATGTAGCTCAGTGGCAAAGCGTCTGCCTTGCATTCCCAAAGCCCTGGGTTCGACCCCCAGTTCCAAAAAAAAGAAGAACCCCACCAAAAAAAAATAAGATTAAAAAAATAATAAAGTTGTCCATAATAGCTTCTTCTTGTTATTTTTATATCTGCTGTAGGATCTGTAGTGATTTCCCCTCTTTCATTCCTACTATGGATATTGTGTTATCTTTGTACTTGATCAATGTAACCAGAGTTTCATCATTTTATTGATGTTTTCAAAGAACTAGCTTTTGGTTTCATGGATTTATTACCACTATTTGTTTTTTTTCCATTTTATTGATCTCCATTTCTCTCTTCACTATTTTCTTCTTTTTATTTACTTTGGGTTTAATTTGTTTTTCTTTTTCTAGATTCAAACAATCTTTTAAAAGTATGTGTTTTCCTCTAAATATTGCTTTCATTTCAACCCCCAAAGTTAACACATTACATTTTTATTATCTTTCAATTTGAAATATTTTCTAATTTCTCCTGTGGTTATTTCTTTGTCCCATGAGTGATCTAGCAATGCATTATTATAATTTCAAAATGTTTGGGCCTTTGCACTGATTTCCCATATAATTCTGCATCAGTTAGAGAACATGTTTGTATAATTTCAAATTTAGAAACACTCTTTCGGCGAATGTCCCTGAATTTTGCGTTGTTGGGTGGAGTCTGCTGCAAATATCCACTAGCTTGTGTCTGTCGCTGGTGTTATTCTTTGCTGATTGTCGTCTCCTAGTCCGTTAGTTACTGAGAGTGGAGTATTGAGAGGTGACAACACTGGTTTCCTTTTCCCTACTTCTCCTTACAGTCATTTAATTTCCCAGATGTGCCCTTGTGCTCGGTGGGGGTCATGCTGACACATTTAGGGTTGCTATGGCTTCTGGGTGGATGGAGCCTTTCATGATGAAGAATCCTCCTTTCTATCAATTGCAGTGCTCCTGGTCTGTAATTGGTTAATCTGTTATCATGGGTCAGACTGTGGTGCACCTTGTTCTCTCCACCTGCTCTTAACCCACCAGGGCCTTACTAGCCTCTGTGTTTGGAGCAGAACTCTAGCAGAATGAAGGTTTGGGTCTTGCTGTGATTGAAGGCCAATGGGATTAGGTCAGGAGAAGACAACTCAGAGTAAAGAAAGCATTATCCTAAAGGGGTACAGAAACTGGTAGGAAATGGGAATTGCTTCGGTAATGGAGGGAATGTCTTATTAATTTGGAATAAAGAACATTTTAAATCCAACTATCCAAGTGGTCTGAGTTCAATAAACCATCTCTTAACTCCTGGAATCCTGTTTTCTTGACAGGAATGTCAGAGTCTTGAGAGAGAAAGTCACTTAATTTCAACATCTTTGAGGCAAAAACAACAAGCAAAAGAAAAGAAAAAAATCAAATCAGGAATTTCTGATTGTTTCATCTAGACCGCTGCCTCTCACTGAAGGTGGGCTCCCTAGGTGGTGGGCACTGGTGATAAGGGGTTGTGGTGCTGATGCTGAGAGACAGATTTCATTATTTTCCACTAACCTGTGGTCTTTAGGCTCAGGGCTCCTGAGATCAGTGCTTTTGTCTCTGTGGGGCAGCATCCACTCCTTTTGCTACAGGCCCAGCATTGCCAATGAGGCCACTGTTTCACACCAACAGTCACCAGTGTCCATCAGTGGGCAACAAAGGGCTCCAAAAACGCAAACTTCCATTTTAACCAGCATGACATTCAGTGGTTTTAATGAACTTTTTAAAAGAAAATAATTATCAACATCAAACAATTGGTTTTATCAGTTCTGCAAAAAATTATAAAGATCTGATTGCTCTTCGGTTAATCAATTCCCATGTCATACTAATAACAGTTATAAGACTACGTCTCCCAGTCTCAGTGCCCCAACAGTGGTGCGTAAGCTGTAATTTCCACTAAACATAGTCATCTCAAAATAAAATCCTGAGCTCATCCTACCTGCTAACTTTAATGCAAGAGATATGGCTTAATCTACATATGTCCTGCGCTATCCTGTCAGGCACCTAATAGTAAAATTAAGGTTCATCCAAGAATTTTTAAATATTAGGAATGTTTAACTTTGGCTCATAATTTAGTTTCAAAGTTCTCAAACTAATGTGGAATATATTTTTTCCCCATTTTGGAAATATCGTTTTAATAAATTTGCAATTGCAACACAGGGTTGATGACCTTTTTGAAAGAGTTTGCAAAATGATTAAAATAAAAATTTTAAATCCAGGCTTCAAGAAACACATTGGCTGTGAAATATGATATATTAAGAACTATGTAATGTTTTGAACGACCAACAATAAAAAAAATTAGTATAAAAAAAATTCTCAAAAAAAAAAAAAAAACACATTGGACCATAAATTGAATTGCTCTTTGCAAGACTCTCCCTGAATAGTGCTAAAATTTTCTAAACCTAATAGGTTCTCTGCCATGCTGAGTTTGAAATCAGAAGGAGCAAGATTTCGTTGCTGCTGTGGTTTCCGACTACATGTCCTGGTGCCCCTGACCTCCACTCCCTCTACCCTCTGAACTTACTATACCACTCGATAGAACAGTGGCCGAGGCCCCTCTTGGTAGCTGAAAAATCTAGATCATGAATCTTGATGGAGAAGGATGTCATTCCATAAATATGTAAGACGTCCTCAAGCTGAGAGAGCTATCATTTTGGCCTCATTTGTCAGAGACAGAGCAGAAAAGCTGTTCTCCCGAGACCCTGGGGCTCCCGCTGAAGTCCTTTTCTGCAAAGGAAAAAGCTGTCCAGCGACTCTTTCCTTCCTGGCTGTGTTGCCCAAAAGAGAAAGGCAAAGAAGCCGTATTCAAAACTGTGCAAAGGGAAACCCCAGCAGTCAGTACCAGGCAACCCTGACCTCTTCCCCAGGCGAAGCCAGGTATAGGGGCAGGAGATTGGTGTAGGTCTGTTTTTAGTTTGGGAACGAAGGACACTTTAATTCCACTGTGTGGAATTGATCTCTTGTGATTAGGTGTGAATATGCAACAGAGGTCAGAACTGAAATCTGGGGCTTAATTTCTTCCTTTAAGCATTTTGAGATACATGCAGAATGTGCAGGGTAAATGTTTAGAGCTGGCCTTCTATGAAAGCGATTACACATAATTCCAAATAACTACAATTTATGGTTCTCTGGGAAAACAGGAGGAATCAAATTATTCATGAAGTCAGAATTAACATGGTTATGAATGGGCCACAGGAGACTGACTGACAGGTTAAAATGCTGCCCGTCAACACCAAGTAGACAACGTGACCTTAAGTTCCTTCATATTCCACACGCCTCCAGGATCGAGCCTGTCTTCCAAACACAAAATAGAAAGGCTGTGCGAGGGCGCAGCCCCCTGACTCAGGTGTATTGAGGGAATTATTTCTGCCGTCATTTGCTCTTGTGAGTATGCTGGGGAGCATTTACCATGGAGGTGGGGATAGACGGGGATGTAACAGAATTGCAGAGAAAAGTAAACCAAAGGCAAGCAGGGCCTCTTGTATTTGAAGAGAGACTGTATCACATTTTCCTTTTCATTCATGTACGCTGGATACGACAGTTGGACTTCAGGCAAAACATTCAATGCTTGTTTTTGTCCCTTAATTGTGTAGTCTTGATATTTTTGGGTAAGAAGGGGCAGGGAGTTCTGCAGTTCAGGGTCCCCCAGGTGGGGAGTGCTCACAGATGGTCTCTGACCAATTCGTCCTGATTCCTTCCAAGTAACCGACACTTCTCCCTCGCTCAAGGCAACCTGTGAGCTGTACTGTCCGAAGTCTCCTCATGGGATCAGAGCTCCCGCGGCATCTGTTTTGCAATGCCAACCACGGCCTCTTTAACAGCAGAGACACTTCTGATGAGATGACCCTTCAATGTGGGGAGAAGGGTTCCAGAATCTTCCAAAGTCCTCATTCTGGGCTGAAGAGCTAGTTCACACCCTTCTCCTTAGAAAGCATAGTGAAGCAAGCAAAAATGGCTTTTGGGGCTGGGGATGTGGCTCAAGCGGTAGCACGCTCGCCTGGCATGCGTGCGGCCTGGGTTCGATCCTCAGCACCACATACCAACAAAGATGTTGTGTCCGCCGAGAACTAAAAAATAAATAAATAAATATTTTTAAAAAATGGCTTTTGGTCTCCTTTGGGTCATTGTGCCCTTGAAAAGCTCAGATGCAAGTGAGGAACTTCTAAAGAAAATAGATGGGTGCCTGTGGTCGTAGAAATGGACAAGGACCTCAGGACTGGCAGGACAGAAGTCCGTAAACCATCCCTCCTGGGTCTCCTGGCATCACTTGGGTCATCTTGGGGACCATGAGAGGCCACTGATATCAAAGGGGAGCGGTCAGCTGAAGGAACATTCAGCCCAGGAAGGAATGGGGACATTGACTTCTGTTTTCTTTTCCGTGGAGCTATTGACTCCAGGCTGCTTGTTTGAAGGGCTGAATGCTGACAACTTCTGCTGACAGAGGCCGAGGGGGCACCGGGACCTTGGGAAGCCGTGCGCATCTGAAGGCCGTTTTCCAGAGAGTAGCAACAGAGTCATTGTCATGCATGAGCCTGGCAGGAGACCCTGTGATTGGCCACTCTCTCCCTTCCTCTGATCATTGTGAGCTGCATGTGACATGGACGTCCCCACTGGCAGATCTGCAGAATCTCCTTATGTAGCATCTGAGACTTCAGAATCACTGCAGCGATGCTGGGGCCTCACAAGAAGCAATGGTGGAGAGAGTCCACCCCCATCTTATGGACAGGAGCCAAAACGGGGCTACAGAGGTGGTTGTGTCTGCAGGTGGCTGCTGGACGTGCTGCGTCCCCACCCACAGCTCTTTTCCTTCACAGAGCTAATCCCCACCTACTAGCCCACGGAGCTGAACATAATGTAGTCAAACCGACCCTTGGCCAATGCCACTTGTCCAAGGCCATGTCTGTATAGCAGATGGTTTCAGGTCCCAGGAGCAAACCTGTGTTAGCTTCTGTCACCGCACACAAATTACACACAAGAGCAACTTACAGGAGGAGAGGTTCCTATGTACTCGTGGTTTCAGAGATTCAGTCCCTGGCCTGCTGACTGAACTGTTCTGGGCCCCAGGTGAGGAAGGGGTGGGGAGAGGTGGGCAGGGATGGCCCTGGTGACCCACCTCCTCTAGCCATGCCCCACCTACCTGCTGTTGCCGCTCAGATAGTCCATTCAAATCATTAATCCATCGAATGACTCCATGGCTCAGGTTACAGTTTCTATAATCTAATCATCCACCTCTGAATATTCCTGCATGAACACAGGATTTTTTTGGGGGCGGGGGAACCTTTATCCAAACCATAACAAAATCCTTTACTGCTGATCCCAGCAGAGCCAGAGGTGGTCAGAGGAGGAGAAGCCCTGGGAGGGGAGGTAACTCTGGAAAAGAGGTGGCCCTGTGCCCTGGGGGAGGTGGTTTGCCTGACTCCTGCCTCTGGGTGGTTTGAGCCTGAGGCTGGGAACTGGATAACATCGAACAGAAAACAGGTTTCTCCAAGAAACCCATCCTGCCCCTGGCCCACCCAGGAACTGCCCCAGACAGCTCCGTGGGTAAGACTGGCAACAGCGCTGTGGCAACCAGCTTCGTGGAGGTCGTCTCAGCTCTCGGTTGTTGGACAGCAGACTCTGGCGACTCCAGCGGTGCCTGCTTCACATTTATGCTCCTTTATGACCTTTCTGACCTTGAAAATGCTGGAAAATGGTTCTGGGACTGTTCACTTGGAGCTTCAGCCGTGAGGTCCAGTCATGGCCAAGAGGGAGCTGGCCACTCCTGTGTGGACAGGAAGCCATGTCCAGGACAGCTTGCTAGGCTCTCCAAGTAGCTGGAGGTACATGCCCTGGGTCACTGGGCGGAGAACGATGATGCGTGGGTCAGAGAGACGGAAACAGGTAGGTGTCCTGCCTGGGCCCCACAGGACACAGGACGCTCGGGCACCAAGGGCCCACAGGCAAGCTGTTCTCTTGAAATCTGTCAGTGAGATGCTCTTTTGGAGAAAATTAATCAAATAAAACATTTAAAGAAAATGCAGCTGTTTGCTTATTTACTTATTTATTTATTTTTGAGCCTCAGAACCTCTGTGAATTCTTCAAGAAGAATCTGGACGATGACAGAGTCATTCCCTTCCCAGTCAGTGCCTTTGCAAGGCTCTGACTTCTGCCAGGACCCCAGTCCCAGCTGCTGCTGGTCTTCCACACCCTTCTCAGCCCGGCCTCAGGATCCCCTCCTGCAGGGCAGCCAGCTGTTTAGGGCATTGTTTGGCTCTCACTGCTGCCTTTTTTATAATATTTTTTTTTCTTATTTGCGTCAAGTGATGCTTTTTTCCATTTATGGAGTGGCCTAAAATCAACGTATTGTTTAAATGAAAGGTAATCAAAGAAAAATATTAAGTTAGAGGACGGGGCGTACAAAATCTTCCGAGCTTTGAAATCGCTGTACAAGACCAAGGGTGCAGACTTGAACTTGAACCCTGGCTCTGTCATTTCCTAGCCTGTGCAGGCCACTTAATTATTGTGAATTCTGTGAGACTGTGCGTGGGAGTTCTCCTTGAACTCTAAGGAAATAGTCAGTGATCACTTGTTACTGCCGTCCAATCCTTCTTAGAAAGCACCTCCTCCCAGGCCCTTTGCAGTTTTCCTTGTTGCTGTGACACTGTGGGTGGGCAAGGGTCTGCAGAGCTGCCAGCACCAAGACTCTTAGGGATCACCCCCTGGGTGGAGAGCCCAGGGCTTGGGCCGAGGCAGTGGGGGGAAGGTTGGTAGTTGGGCCAAGAGCAGGAACTGCAGTTACCATCCTTCTAACAGCTTCCTGATGGTTTCACAGAGCAAGTGCTGTCTGTCAGTTGGGCTTGGGACCCAAGCTTCTGGGCTCTCACCCCAGGGAAGGGGTGGGTCCCTGCCAGCAGAGGATCCCGAGAGGGACATCAGGGACTCCAGAGCCGGAGGCCCATCTCTCTGCTACAGAAGGGAGCCCAGGCCTGGAGCCAGGTGGACTGTGCATGGAGAGATGCCCACCCTTCCTTTAGACCAGGCATCCCCGCCCCTGGGTGCCAGGAAATTTCTGCTACAGAAATTTCACTCGGAGGAGGGGGGCTGCTTCTCCTGAGCTCAGCCCCTCCCCGTGGGCAGGGCACATCCAGGACTTTATCCTAGGGGTTGGGGGAGCAAAGCCCAGCAGCCTGTGCCAACATGGGACAAGCCTGTGCGCTGTCCCAGCTCCTGGGCTCACGAGGCCTGGCTGTGTGCTCCATGGTGGAGCCACGTCCCCACCCACCCAGACTCCTTTGTGCCCAAGTATCTGTGGCTGGGAGCCCTCCCCAGGGCCTTCCTGCACCCAGATCTCCCCTCAGAGTCCGTTTCTGCAGAATATGACCCATGACAAGAGGGACCAGGCTCCCTGGTGGCCACCTGTGTGCTGCTGGCCGAGCAGGGCTCTGGACCTGTCCCCTTTGACAGTCTCATGTAGCCCCCGTGGGGTCTTTGGATGTGAAGCGGCCTGTTTTCCAGGCTACATTCTTAGCGTGGTGCGTGTTTAAGTCCCGGTGGGCAGGCGACATTCCCCAGCTCCTGGCTGAGAAGGGGAAAGCGAGAGCCGCTCGCTGCCCTCCCAGTCTGACTCCCGATTCGCTTGCTTTAACATTTGCTGCTCGCCAGCCAGCGTGGCTCCAGCTTTCAAGTGAGAACGGGGACGCCCACCCTCCTGTGGGTTGTCTTCCAGGGTGGACATGATGGTAGACAAGGCGAGAGGTAAACTTCTTAGATGGTGAGATAACGGGCTGCATGTGTGCACCGCAGGCAGGAGGTTAGCAAGGGCCTGGCCGAGGGGGGACGTGCAGGCAGAGAGCAGCAGGGACCTCCTGCCCCTTGGGACCCGGCTGCCTTCCTGGGCCAGGTCCTTTCTCCTGTCTTCACTGCATGAACGCACTTATTTCCTGCCTACGGGAGTCATTGCCGGTGATTCAAGAACCACTTGCCAGGTACTGTGATTGTCGCTGGAGTTAAACCCATGAACAGGGGGGGGGGGTCTGGGCTCTAGTGCTGATAGGGGAATGGGGGAACCAGCCGGCAGGCAGCACATGACCAGCGGAAGGACGCCTGGCCGAGGGGCTGGGCAGGAAGAGTGGCAGGAAGATCGGAGAGAGAGAGGGAAGCTGGGCCTTCCAAGAGGACGGCTAGAGAGGGCCCCCGGGTGCGGGATTTTTCAGGAGGTTGGGGCCAGGAGCTGGGGAGGGGACGTGTCAAGTGGAAGGACCAGTTGTGCAGAAGCCCTGAGGGTGGCAGGTCCAAGGAGCCTGAAGTAGAAGCCCTGCTATGGTGTGAGGGACGCTAGTGACCTGGTGGTCCCCTATGTAAGGCCACAGCTGAGGCTCGTTTTCTCCCTCATCCATTGTTTTGTTTGCTTTTCTAAAAAACAGCTTTATTGAAGTATAATTGACACATAATGCACGACACATATTTGAAGGGTGTAATTTGATGAATCTGGGCATGTGTGCACGCCCGCCGTCTCCACCGTCAAGACAACGAGTGATCATCTCCTTCCAGCGTTTTCTCATGTCCCTTGCTAATCCCTTCTCCCAGCCCTCCCTGCACGCCCCATCTGCTTCCTGTCCTTGTGAATGAGTGCACATTTCACAGAATTTTATGTAAACAGAATCATACAGTATGTACTTTTTTTTTTTAATTGCTCCTTCCACTGGGCATGGCTAATCCCCGATGCATCTTGCTGTAGGTCTCGCTCGTCAGTGTTGAACCGCCGTCCGTCTATGGATGTACCGCAGTTGGTTCCCACGATCACCTGTGGGTGGGCACTGGGCCTTTCCCCCGGCTCTTGGCTATCATAAACAAAGTTGGGACGAGCTCTTGTATACAGTCTTTGTATGAACATATGTTTTCGTTTCTTTTGGGTAAATACTAGGAATGGAATGGCTGAGTCATATGGTAGGTCTATGTTTAACTTTTTAAGAAACTGCCAAAATGTTTTCAAAAGGAGGATCATTTTATATTCCAACTGAGAGCGTCTGGGGGTTTATTTCAGCTTCTCAGGTCCTCGCCAGCATTTGGTGTGGTCATTCTTTTTCATTTTAGCCTTTCTGGCGGACGCCTCGTGAGACACATTGGGTATTTACGTGCCATTTGTAACTGAGTACTGACTCCAAGACATTTCCATGGGCAGGAGTTTTCTGGGTGTCTTCTTCAGCAAAGTCTCTGTTAAATCATTTTCCTCATTTCTAAATTGGGTTGTTTGTCATCACTGTTTAGTTATAAAAGTTCTTTATATATTCTAGATACAAATCTTTTGACAGATGAATTTTGACAAATATTTTCTCCCAGTCCGGGGCTTGATGTCGGTAGGACTTTTGCTCATGCTTGTCATTAAGAAATACTGTTGTTCCAGCACCTTCCGCTGAGAAGTTTACCCTTTGCCCATGAATTGCCGTGGCCCCCTGATCCCTGGTGTGTCTCCATCTTGGCTTCTTTTCCAGGCCATTTGGGAAAGTCTAGTCCTTGGGATTCCCACATTAATTTTCGAGTCCAGTTACCATTTTCAGGCTGCTTTCTGCTCGACGGCGGCTCCAGGCATCTTTGGCTTCTTGGTGTGGGGAGCAGCCCCTCTGCTGGGTTGGCAGTGGCCCGGGCAAGGCGTTCGTGTGTCTGTCCCTCTCTTTCCTTGCACCCTCTACCCCTAACTTGTGTAATTATTCAAGGAACAGTGGCAACTAAAATCCGGTTGATAGCAAGTGTGTCTCATGGCTGGTCTCCCACGGTGACTCTGCAGTCAGGACTGGCAGTGCAGGCGGTGGCTGGGGACACTTGCTTTAATCATAGGCTAGAAGATTTTCCGGGATGTTGTGGGCAAATTGTTCTGCGGTCATGCAGAACGGGTTGATGTCTTCGAAGAGTGCCAGCCGGTGTCACTGGTCACACCTCTGTCTGCTGTGTTTACTGTTGTACTGTCCCTCTGGAGTGGCAGGAAATGACTCTGTGACTGGATTCGAGAGAGCTTTGTCTCATGGCTGCAGACAACACACAGGACCTGGCTCTTTGGACTCAGGTCAAGACCAGATAAGAGGTCTGGGGGTTGGAGGGGACAAAATGAAATCCCCAGGAATGGCCTAAAGCAAGGCCACACCGCGCTCTGTGCCCTAGATGCCTTGTCTCCTCACCCTGGTCCTGGCCCTGCAGGGACGTCAGTGGGATGGTTCTGAAGCCCAGCGACTTGGTCCCCAAGAGTCCCCTTCAGTCAGGTGTTAAGCATTCCCTAAATTCTTTTAAATTGATTTTTTAAAAGTTTCTTGGCCATCCCCAAATCAAACTCAAAGAACAACAACGATAAAACTCACTCCCTGAATTCAGTTCATATGTTCATGGGCTTAAATACTTTCATAAATCAAACTTTTCTGATGGGGGTCCCTCCTGTGTGCCAGGCCCTGGCCCTGACAGGAGAGCATGGCCTAGGGGCAGGGAGAGCACCCACAAGTGAGAGGGGTGCTGGGGAGGAGGGCGGGGGCCGCGAGGCACTGCAGGGAGGGAGCCAGGGAAGAGGAGGCACCTTTGAGAGGGGCCAAAGTCCCATCCGCGAGTTTTCTCAGCCTGTGGAGGCCAACCAGACCCCAGCCCCACCCAGCAGGTGGCAGGAGCCCAGGGCCCTCCGCCTTCCTCCTCCACCCCTCGTGGCTCTGTGTATGCACATTGCACATCGCCCATGTTGCACAGGGAAGAAGACCAGGGCTCAGAGAAAGACCAGGTCAGCTGCTGCTAGTGAGCTTTAGCTGGAAAGTTGAAGAGCTCAGAGCCCAGGGGGTCCTCCTTCACAGCCGGACATCGGACATCGACATTTTTTTAAGAATGTTTCAATATTTATGTTTAAGTGCATGGAGAAGGCCAGCATCACGTGCTTCCCGCCTTGGGTGCGTGTGCGCAGGCCCCACCTGCACACGGCCGGGCTGAGCGCGCCGGCCGCACTGCTCTTTGCCCTTCTGTGCATTCAGGAAGCTAAATAAGACTTTCCCAGCTACCAGAACCCTGTCCGTTACCTGTGCTGCAGTGTAAACAATGAAATGCTTATTATGTCCTCAGAATCCACAAAGCCATCGCCATGGAAACTGTTTTCATGTCATATCTTTAATGAATAGGTAATGAAAGAAATGCTGCATTTACAACTTCATTATGAGTTTAAGAAAAAGAGAGGCGCACGCAGCCGTGTACAACACACACACACACACACACACACACACACACACACACCCTTAGCCATAAATTTAAATCATGGTCCTTGTCACGTTTCAGAGCATGGTGAACATCACAGAGACGTTTCCAAGGCTGTCATTTTGGATTGAATGAATGGAGAGGGAAAACAGTCATTTCTGAGACCTTACACACTGGGCTGACAACTCAGGGTGTGGGTTTGTCTCGTTAGGATTTTCATTATTGTGGCTCAAAATGATCCTCTGCCCTTGTCGCCAGCGAACGTAATTGGGAGTGGAGGGGGGCTCTGGGTGAGCTGCAGCTGTCCTGCACTCCTGGGCTGGCCAGCCTGTCTCCTGCAAGGCTGTCCACGAGAAGGGTGGCCCGAGCGGGCATGGTTTGCTGGGGGAACTGCTCTGAGCTGACCTACAGGATCGACTGTCCCAGCATCGACTGCTGAGGGGAGTCGATCCTTGTGGCGTCAGTGCAGGTACCTTAGAAAGGAGTTTTATGAGAATTACGAACAGAGCATGTCATCTCCAAGAGGACAATGTGGCCAGGACAGGGCAGGGCCCAAGTGGTGGCTGGCAGTCGATGGCAGCGGGATGGCACCATGCCCGTGTGCCTCTGGACAGCCCTGTGGACAGGCCAGCGCTGCAGCACACTCTGCTTCACTCCGGACCCCGATGGAGGGGGCTGGTGGGTAAAAAAAAAAAAAAGAAAAGAAACCTCACAAACACAGAGCTCGTTCCCTGCAGGCGCTAGGGGACAAAAGGCCCCCCGGCTGACATTCTCCTTCTAGGACTCAAGGCTGCCCCCAGTTTAATGAGTAAAGATGGAGAGAAAGTCATCGCCTGTGTGACGACGTTCCCTGCAGATTTCACCTAACGGGACAGCATTTTAATTGACTTGAGCATCCGGAGGGTCTCCACCATGGGGCTGTCCTAGTCACCTGGGCTGCTATGATAGCACTCCACAGACGGGGTGGCTCCCACGGGGAGACGGGAAGGCTAAGACGAAGGGGCCAGTGTGTGGGGGGCTCCCTCTTCCTGGCTGTGAACTGCTGACTTCCCGCCGGTCCTCCGTGGTTCAGCTCCTGGGCCTTTTGTACAAGACACCAATCCCCATCGTGGGCTGCACAGTCACGACTGCATCATTCCCAAAGACCCTGCCTCCTGACACCTCCTCCTGGGGTCCTCACTTGTCTACAGTGGACTTCAACTGATGTCTGAATCACAAGATGGGGACATCCGTGACAGTCAGTGCAGTCTAGGCAGAGGAAACAGTGCAAAGGCCCTGAGGTGGGAACAAGACTGGCTCCTTTGAGGAGGAAGCAGAAGTGCAGAGTGGCTCTGGTGGCCACTGGACAGGGTGAGCAAAGGCTGGAGAGGAAAGCGGGACAGATCCTGAGGTCTGGTAAAGAAGGGCCAGCAGAGGAGGTGGAAAGGGGCCTAGGAGGGAGCACAGGGCAGGGATGTCATGCTCAGCCCTGTGTGTGCAGCAAAGGGTCCAAGAAGCGAGAGCAGGGACACCGGGGTCCTCCCAGCACGGGAATCCATGGCAGAGGCCACTGGAGACATGCATCCCTGGTGCCCAACCAACTGCTGGGCTGGAGCAGATGAAGGAGCTCTGCTGACAGGAAGCGGAGACGGCGAGAGCAAGAGGGGTGACACCCAGTGAGGACCGTGCTCCCCAGGAGGAGCCGGGGCAGCCCTTCTGTGCTGTCAAGCTCTGTGTGACGTGGGGTATTTGTCTCCCAGGGCAGCTGTGACAAAGTGCTACAGACTGGTGGCTTTAAACAATTGCAATGTATCATCCACAGCCCTGGAAACTAGAACACAAAACCAGGTGACCATGCAGTTTTCCATTTTGGAGGGAGAATCTGATCCACATCCCGGTGTTTGCAGCCACCAGGGCGTTCCTTGGGCTGTGGCAGAATCTCCGCTTTCTGCTCTGCCTCTGTCTTCCCGCGGCACTCTGTGTGCGTGTGTGTGTGCGTGTGTGTGGGCGTGCGCGTGTGTGCCTGTGTGTGCGTGTGTGCGTGTGCGTGTGCGTGTGTGTGTGTGTGTGTGTGTGTGTGTGCATGTGTGTGTGTGTGGCTGTGGCTGGGCCCACCCCATCAGTCCTGCCGAGTGCTGGCTTATTTACTGACTCACCAGCCTGCGGGACAGTTGTCTTCATTAGTTTCAATTTGCCGACTGACCAAGGCTTAGAAAGGCATAGGATTCGCCCAAGCCCCAATGGCTTCAAGTGGCCCTGCTAAAACCGGGCTCCAGACTCTGTCCTCTCCCCCACTCTCAAAGCCTTTCTCAAACTGGGATTTGAGGACATATCTACAATAATTTAAATTATTTTCTTTGATTCTGACAACACTCTCTGTCTTCATGTTATAGAACTTTGCCATGTAACCAGAGGCTGCTCTGTGACTCCTGTGTCCATGTTGGAATGAGGCCAGGGTTGTGTTGGAGTCAGGCAGACCAACGGGTCTGAACCAAGGTCTGACTGTGCACAGAGTGAGTGGCCCCAAGAGGCCCGCGCTCTGCGTGGCTTGCTGACACAGGGTCCTGGAGCTGCGGTGGAGAAAGGTGAGGTTGGGTGTAGCCCCTGTCCAGCGTGGGCTACTGAACCAAGGTCACGTGGGTGAATTTGGGGTGACAGGAAATGACCATGCAGACATGGAAAATATCTTTTCTGGGCATTAGGACGGCTTCCCCGCCTCCAGCCCCAAGCTCCAAAGCATCTATGGGCCGAAAGAAGGGGGTGAACAGTTGGCCCACGTGTCATCCTGTGCCCACCCAGCCAGGGCTTGCAGGAGGCCACCAGAGGTGCGTGGGCTTGGGTGGCAGAGGTGGCCTCCCCCAGAAGGAGATGGGGCGAGACGATGGGAAACAGACGATGGACATCAGACACAAACCCACTGACCACCAAGGGGGGGAACCTGCGGGGGAGGTGGCAGGCCGCTCCCTGCATCTGTCCCCGAGTCTGTCCCCAGCTCTGTGGCTTAGTCCCAGAAGCTCCGGGTGCTTGGTGCCCACAGGAATCACAATGCCCGGCAGGTGGGTTTCTGTGTGGTAAGAATTAAACCAGCCGCCTCTGGGACAGATGTCCTCGGCAAGCGGTCGCTGTCACCAGTGGCAGTTTTAAACTTGTCCCCAAACAGGACAAAATAATGATGAGAAAGGCGCCTGGCTTGGGGCTGTGGGACTGCTCCCGGCTGGACCAGAGAACTAGCCGCACTTGTTTAGGGGAAATATCTGCGAGTCACACAAGCCTTGGGAATGGGGTTGCTGGCGAGGTTGATGGGGGAGAAGCTCCGCTTCCCAGACGTCCTGGGTTGGTGGAGAGCAGAGAGACAGACAGACAGAGAGAGGCTCCTTTGGCTGCCAGCCATGTCTTTCCTCACTCTCCCTGTTTGGTACGAAAATGACAAGTGGCCCCTCCAGTGGGCATCGGGGCAGTGGGCACTGTACCATGGGCCCAATATCCCTGGGACGGGCAGGACCATCATCCCACACTGGGTCTGAGAGAGGGACGCTGGCTGCAGGCCCCTTCTGCTCAGGGTGGTCGATTGGCCGCTCACCCGGGGCTGAGGGGCACTAGGCTCTCCTAAAACATTTTGGTTTTCTGGTTAGGGGTCTAGCGCCCGTCCACGGGAACAGTCAATGGAAAACCATAACGTGGAGTGGACCGAGAGGGTGCCCTTGTGTGAGCGTGGCCGCTCCGTAGAGTGGAGGGGTCTCTCCCCAAGAGGGTTCGCGGCACAGGACTGAGAACCGGTTTTGAAGATGAGCACAGGAAAAGCGCCGGGCAGTGGGACGCCTCCTTGGCAGCCTCTGACTCACGGCGGGGCTGGGAACAGAGGCACGAGATCGAGGCCGCCCGGGCTGCAGGTTCAGGGTAGCTTTCCAGGTGGACTTCCAGCCCCCAAAGTGAAAGCCGTCTCGCTTCCTGACACCGAGAAGGGCTGGAATCCTGTTCCTGCCGCTCGCCGGACTTGGATACAGTTGTTAAAAATAAAACCCTGGGATTGTCCACCAGAGCAGCTCTGTTGTTTTCAAAGGAAAACACTCCACGGCTCTCACTGGCTGGCTCTGGGCTTCTGTTTTACATTTCTTAATTAAATTTTCAAAAATGTTTAATAACAGACAAATACCCAGGACTTCATGCTCAGTGTGGAAATGCAGTTTAAACCTGTCTATAGTCTGATTCCCATTGTGTTCAAAATGCACAGATGGAGGAGGCCCCCTGACACACAGGGCAGTGAGATTGGGGTGCACTTACCTTCTTCTTTCTATTTTCTTTTTGGTTATGGCTGCACCTGAACACCTGTCCCATTCCCATGCACGAAAGCCATTTCAAAGATACTTAGCTAACAGGAAGCAAGGGCCCCAAATGCTGTCCTCTTCTACCTTTAAGTGACAACTAACCTGGTGGCCCAGGTAGAGGGCCACCTCTCTGCTGGAGGCCTCTGCACCTGGCCTGGACGGAGTCCTGGTTCATATTCCTGCTTCCCTTGGTGACAGGGTGGTCTGGACACTGGGCAGCCAAGTAATGGGCGCTCCCGCTGCAGAGACCAGCTCTCTAGGGACTCAGAGTCCAGCAGTGTGCTCAGCACATGACAGACACGCAGGAGAAGCCTGTGGCATGTGCCCAGGGACAGGCCCAGGCTGTGCCCACGGGTGTGCACTTGTTCACCTGGAGCCGGACACAGCGGCGGGCCTCCGTGTGCACCTCGGGGCTCTGAGGGAGGCCGCAGGGGCTGTGGATCCAGGCTCCTTTCTTTCTTTGCCTTGTTTCTCTGCATTCATCATATTTTTTAAAAATTATTTTGAACACATGAAAACATACATCACAATCCCACATGTAGTGTATAGAGTAAAAATGAGTATTCTTGCCCTTATGTCTCTCTAGGCACACATGTGCTTTAGAAAAGTAGAAAAGGATTATGCTATGTTCATTGTTTTGAAAATAGCCCATACCCCTTAAAAATATTCCATTTTCCCAGTTAGTTTCTATAGTTCTTGTTTATCCTTTTTGACAATTGTATAGTATTTCAGCATGTGGACATTTTATCATGGTCTTCTAATGCTGCAGACTTTGGCAATGTAAAATGAAACGTTCACAACTGGAAGTAATATCTTATTTTGAAGGAATGGTAATCCCAATAAAGAGCCATGGGCCCAATTGGGAAAACAAAGTGTTAAAATGCCTTCTTGCTTCAAAAAAATGCTTTGTGGTAGAAAGAAGAAAGCCTTCTCCTTCCTTCCCTCCACAATCTCCAGGCTTAGGTGGTGCTTGTTGGAGAACACTGTAATATTTTCACACTTGTCACTAAAGTTTACAAAAGCTTGAATAAGAGATTCTCTTCCTTGCCCGCGTCTCCCGCCCTGCCTTGCCCTCCTCCCCAGCCCAGTGTGTACCTCTGCCTCGGGTGCCTCTGGAGCAGGTCACTCCACAGGAGGAGACTGGGTGGACAGCCCTCCAAATCGTTGGGGAATTTCTGAATTTTGACTTCCCGAGGCAAACAAATACTCTAGCAATTAAGAAGTTCCCAGAATTGTTTGTCTCCAAGTCTGTTTGTTCATAAACAATCAGACTCAACGGAACTCTAGAAAGGCCTTTTGTCCTGTCTATTGACTATGACAATGACGTTTGGTGGGAAAGCTCCTTGCTCCTTAGTTTTTAAAATAACAAAGTGGAGTGTGCCAGGCTCCCTGTTTTTCTCTCCAGGGTTCCTGGAATTTGTGTTTCTCATGACCAGCGTGTAGTACCCAGGTCACTTGTCACGTCCCCTAACCGGTGACCACGACAACCGTCCCCACAGGAGTTCCAGGTGGGTTTCTTTCGTGGGAAGTGTGTGGCTGATATTGAACCACCACGGAAACCAAAGCAGCCGATGGGCGGGCGGACCCCACCCACTGAGGGCAGAGGCCACGGGCAGTGGATGATGTGCTCACTAAAGAACGGGAGGCCCATCTCCTCTCGCCTCCGTGGTGCCGGCACCTGCCTGGGGAAGGTAAGTGACTGAGGTTTCATTTCATCATGAGCAGTTTGAAAACAAAGTGGCTGTGGAGAAGAACCGCCCAATCAGAAGTCAGTCTGCTGAGACATCAGTGATGACGGGAGGTCCTCAGGGTCCCCAGGGCACTCAGGCTGACTCAGTTTCCTTGGGCTTCTGAGGACTGGAGGAGTCCTTAGGGGTCACTGTGGTTCAGAAGACCACATCCCACTGGCCCACAGCAGCAGATGAGCAGACAAGAGCAGGGCAGCTGGATGGCTGAGGGGAAGCGCTGGGAGCAGAAGACCCCGGAGGGCTGTGCCCAAGTCCCCGGGGGACTGCTAATGTGAGCATGTGCACAGAGACTGCAAGGAGCCCAGCAAACACCGACTGGAACTAGGGCCAGGGCCTATTCTGAAAGACACACTGGACCTGATGAAATCTGCCGTGTCCTCAAATGAGTTCCCAGACCCAGGAGCCTTCCTGGCTAGAGGCAGCCAAGGGAAGAACTTGAACTTGGCAAAGGAACTAGAAGTTTAGGGGACCACAGGGAAGAAGAGTCCCAGGTCTGAGTGGAGCTGGGTCTCCGTGCTGATTGGACTATGCCGTGACCTTCTAACAGCTGGAAGGTCTGTGCAAAGGCTTGGGCACCACTGTGGCCACTGTCACAGCCGCAGCCAGGTCTGCAGATCCTCAGATGGCCCTCAGCTTCTCGGACTCCCGGGCAGCAAATGGACATAACTGTTTAGCCACCTCCCACAATTCCATGAAGTTGAATCCACAGGACAAATTGAGCCCTCTCTGTTGTTCCCAGTGGCTCTTGCTGTCACCGTGGTTGTGAACCACATTCTGAGCAAGGCCCCTTTTAAGCTGGGGTGACTGTATTAATGTCACCTGAAATAAGTTTAAGCCAAAGAAAATTGCCAGATGCCAAGATGGATAGTTCACAGTGGCAACAGATGGATCAAAGCAGGAAGTCACATGGCTCTGAATGTGGGTCTGGGTGACAACTGTCACAGAACGGGCAGGACAACAGGAGAAGTAGAAGAATCCACAGTGAGGGTTGGGGGTCTCAAGACTCCTATTTTAGCATTGATTTAAAAGAATCAGTAAGGATCTAGGAGACTTGAATAATACTGCCGACCCATTGGACTTAAATGACCTTTATTCCGTCCAGTCAGAGCTGAGCCCAGTCTTTTCAAGGACATATGGCCCAACTACTGAGATAAACCAAATGCTGGGCCATGAAATGGGTCTCAGCCAATATAAAAGGATCCAAACAGCGCTACACCATGTTCTCTGACCACAAGAGAGTTAAGCTGGGGTCAACAGAAAGATCTCAGGAATGTCCCCAAGCATCTGGAAATCAAGCAAACACTTCTAAGTAACCCATAGATCAAAGAGATTTCAAGACAAATTAGAAAATGAAAATGTAATGAATGAGATATATATAATGAAAATGAAAATACAGTTCGTCAAAATTTATGATGTGCAGCTAAGGCAAGGCTTAGAGGAAAATAAGTAGCTCTCAATGCTTATGTTAGAAAAAACAAATTCCGAAATCAACAAACGACCTGAGCTCCCCCCTTAAAAAGCTAGAAATATAAGAGCAAATAACCCTCAATGTAAGTAGCGAGAAAATCATCAAAACCAAAAGGTGGTTCTTTGAAAATATCTGTCTGTTGAGTCAACTTCTGCCTAAACTAAGGGGATCACAAAGACAGAGGATGAAAGGCACCAGCATCATGGATGAGAGAAGGGACCTGGGTACAGATTCTACAGACGCTAAAAATCCAGGGCTCGTCCCCCACAACGATGCCAATGAGGGTGACGACGCAGAGGAGACAAAAGACACCAAACGTCAGAGTGAATTCAAGGAAGGACAAGGACATGAGCAGCTCAGGCCATGAGAGAAGCTGACCCTGCACGAGTCCTTCCTGAGAAGACTCTCCAGGTGTTCAGGACCTTGGGGGTGAACGGTGCCAAGAAATTAAGGAGGAAAGAAGTAACGACCATCTTACAGAAAACAGAGGGGGAGGACGGCTCCCCTCCCTCCCTTCCTCCCTCCCTCCCTCCCTCCCTTCCTTGCTTCCTCCCTCCCTCCCTCCCTCCCTTCCTCCCTCCCTCCCTCCCTTCCTTCATTCCTTTCGTTCTTTTTTGGTGGTATTGAGGATTGAACCTGGGGATGCTCTGCCCCTGACCTGCATCCCAGACCCCCCCACTCCTTCACCATCATCATCAACATATCCTGAGATCCAAACACAAGGTCAACCTTCAAGAGTCAACAACACTTTTATGGGCCAGCAATGAACAATTGAAGAGTAAAAAATAATTTTATTATTTCCTTCTTACTACTTAATTTGGGTTCAATTTACTCACTTATTAAAGCACCAAAACCATGAAGAATTAATTTAACAAACTATGTATGACAACTGTGCACTGCAAAACACTGACAAGACAAAAATTTAAACACAAAGAGAAGGAGAGACGTAACCTGCACGTGGACTGGAAGACACCATTGTGCCGATGTCAGTCCCCACACTGATCTGTAGAGGTAAAGAAATTTGGGTCAAACTCTCGATTGGCTTTTTGTGTGTGTGCATAAACTGGCAAGTTGATTCTAAAATTTATATGAAAATTCAAAGGAACTAGAATAGCCAAAGTGACTTTTTAAAAAAACAACGTTGGAGGATTCGAGTTACCTGATTCCGGACTTGGTAGAGAGTCACAGTAATCCAGGAGTGGGGTACTGACATTAGGAGGGAACCTAGTCCACGACTCTTATTTATATGGTCAACTGTTTTTCCACCAAGGATCAGGGTGATTCACTGTGAAAACTGGGTCTTTTCAGCCTCTGTGCTGGGACAATTGGACGGTCCTATAGAAGATGAGGTACCTCACCCCTTACCTTCCACCATGATAAAAACTAACTAAAAATAGCTCCTGGACCTGACCATGTGAACTTAAAACTCTAAAACTTTCGAAAGTCAACGTCAGAGAAGGTCAATGTGACCTTAGCTAAAAAAAGAAAACACACACACACACACACACACACACACGAAGTGAAAGTGGTTTACCTTTCACCAGAGTTATGGAGGCCAACAGGTGAGCCCCAGCCTGGTATATTTGTAAACCCTGCTCCAGAAAAGGGCTGGTTTCCAGAACGTGCAAAGAACTTTGCAAAAAAATAAATTGAAAATAAGAAAACCACCCAATTTAGAAAATGGGTTGGAAGATTTGAACAAACGCTTCACAAAAGAAGAACTATAAGCGGCCAGTGAGCAGACAGCGAGTCACAGAAGCAAGTCAGCCAGAGTGTGACCACTCACCAGCCACTGGAATGGCTAAACGGCCACCAACCAGAGCTCAGGAGGACGCGGGGCAGATGGAGCTTCAGCGTATGCTGGGGAGGGTCCAGGATGGAGATGGCAGCCCTTCAGAAGAGCCTGGCAGCTCTGCTGAAGCTCAGCATGTCCTTGGTGAAGGATTCCCAGTACCAGGTACCTACTCCAGAGAAATGAGTCCCGTGCCTTCAGAGACACGATGTGTGGACATCCACGGGTCCCTGTGATCACCTGCAGCCACCGGGAGCTTCTCCTTTCCTGCTGTGACTTCACCCCACAAACCCTGGTTTGCACCTCTTCCCTCTTGACCAGCATGATGCCTTCAGGCAGGAGCAGCTACGGTCCCAGTTCCACCACCGTCTGTCCCCATCATCATCTGTGATTTCCTCTTATCTAATATTTTATCCAAATCCCTAATGCTTCCGCCTCCTCTCAGTCCCTTCCCTTACGTCCCTGAAAGTCAACGAAGCAAAGCTTCCAACCATCTTCTGAAATTAACCTTTCACACCATCGAGGAGAATCATAAAATCCTTCCCATCCCTCCACCCTGAAATAAGTACTCCTCCTATCCTGCTATTTGCATATTTCATATTTCTCCCTAAAGAAAGGCTTCTGGGGCTTCTAGTTGAGAGTACACGGTGGTAAATGATGTTGTTTGCCAGGAGCTCAGAATTTCAGGAAGCAGGAAACGAGTTTAACTTTAGTTTATGCTACTTACTCCTTGTGCAGCCTTGAGGCAAGTGGCCTCTCTGAACCTCAGTCTCTTCATCTGATTACTGGGTGTCATACTATGTATGAGAAGTGCTGACAATGAATTTGTATTCTCCATCTTTGTTCGGTAACACAGAAACATGCTGAGTCCCCTTGTTCCTTGGAAAGTGTTCCTTGGAGAGTGCTATGACTGAACTCTACTTATCTGGGTGATTAAGATATTGCTTAGACACTGTACTTTTGAAATTAATGTAGCAAGATAATAATACCTAGTATTGATATAGTCTTTGATCTGTTATCTTAATTATGCTTTATGATGCTACTATAAAACTGTTAAGTAAGATTACTGCAAATTAATTAATATTTATTATCCCCCTGGAAGCAAAGTACCGCCTTTATAAATCAGGTAGGATGAATAGTAGAAAATTCTTCCTGAATTCGCAGCATCAGTGCCACCAAAGCTGTTGACTTGCAGCTAAATTAACCCTCAAATGTCAGCCAAGACTGCTGGACTCATCAGAGACCCTTTTGTGCAAGACCTGGCCAGAACTAGGAACTAAGGACTCACTGGGCCTTCCTGCAAAGTGACAATAACTGTGATCTTTTTTTCATTTTATTTTCTTGCTTTTCTTTAAATCTCAATGCTGATTTCCTAAACTTGTTTTCCCACTAGCCCCTACCTGTTGTTTCAGAAGGTAGAGGAGGGTGCGGCCAGGGGTTGGGAGGGGATGAAAGATGGCAAAACATTCTGGACCCAGAGCAGCTGTCAACATGTCAATCAGCTCGATTTGTACTGCTGCAGCCGCGTTCTGTCGCCTGGTGGTACCTGCAATTTGGTGACTCAATAAATAATAATAAAAACAAATAATATTTGGTTTCTATCCATGCTCCGGGTCCATGGCCACACGGATGCCTTTGGTAAGGCGTGAGTATGCTCTGCACACAGTCTCACTTATCGCAGATTTTCTATTTGAGTTTGTTTCTAAATTGGTTCACGTTTAATTCTCTAATGTAATCTCTTGACCAATGCAGGGAGAGAGGGTTGTTTTTCTAGATCTAAAAGCCTATCCTGGGCCCAGAACAGGCGTGTGTGTATGCGTGTGTGTGCGCGCGCGCTCTGTGCACACATTGGTTGTATATAAATATTGACATAGTACCATATGTACAACCCATATTTCTAGGATTTGTTTAGATGTTGGGATTTGACTACAGTGTGGTGTAGGGGAAGGAATGACATTCAGTAGAACAGCCCGAGAGCAAATCCTACTCTCGGAATGTCAGGAAGTCACCTGGGCTTCCCCTGCCATGGTTTCTCCTCCTGAACAGGAGAACAAGGCGGCAGTTACAACAACCCCACCTGCCCCTCCAACCTCGGGCCTCATGGCACTTCCCAGGCACATTCACCAGGCACACCAAAGTGCTTTGTAAACTGTGAAGTTCTGCCCAAAGGTGGTTAGTGCCTCAAGATTTTCCGGTAACAGATATGCAGACTCTGGGATAGGAATGGAATTGCGTTCAACATGAATAACACCGTCTCTGAATTAAAAGACAGAAAGTCCGTGTTTCCCACATGGGCCACCCCTTCACACCACTAAGACGCTATGATCAAAGAACCCAGGAGAGAAAAGAAGCATGGGCAAGGAGGAGGCCACACCCGAGCCCTGTGCCCACTGACGCTGCAGCACTGGGGTCCTGCAGAGAACAAGTCCTAGTAAAAACACCACACCATCCGGAAATTCCCAAAGAAAACCCGAAAGAGTTGTGGAGGAGGGCTTGAGCAGATGTCTGTCAACCAACGTTCACGGCAGCAATATCTACAGTCACTCAAAAGTGGAAACCACCCAAGTGCCTGTTGGTGGATAGATGAATAAATAAATGCGACACATCCAGATAATGGAATATTGTTCAGCCTTAAAAAGGAAGAAAATCCTGATACAACGTGGACAGATCTTGAAGACATGCTAAATGGAATGAACCAGACACAAACGGACAAATAAATGCCACATGGTTCCTCTTACGTGAGGCGCCCAGAGCTGCCCGATACAGAGACAGACAGTAGAGCAGAGGGTGCGGGGGACTGGGCTGCGGGAGGGCAGGGGTCATCCAACAGGGCTTCAGGTGGGGACGGTGCAGCGCTCAGGTGGAGGTGATGGGCGCAGGAAAACACCAACAGCGCGCCCGGAAGAGCCAAACCCGGACATGTTCAACTTCAGAGCCTCCCGACCAAAAGCCTCCGGAGAGAACTTGGTGGCAGCTGATTTGGGGCGGAGGGATCCAGGTTCTGCGGCCACATGTCAAGTCGCCTGTGCGCAGCTCGCGCCATGGCACGTGCCCCGGCCCGGCCTTTCCAAGCAGCTCCGTTGCTCTGGCCCTGTGGTGTCCCTCCTGGCCCAGACGCCTCGGTTTGCATCCCTGGTCACCTTAATGGCAACCGCGGGCCTTCTTCCCGCCACCTGTCACTTGTGCCGGCTCTCTGCAGCTCTAGGGATTCATCAACCCCACGACCTCCCCCGGCGTTGGGGTTTGAGCCGGTCCTCAGAGCTGTCTGGTTTACCCCTCCCGCTGTCCCCGGGAGGCACCCTCCTCCCCTCGTCCCCTCCTCCTCCAGGGCCTTCCCCACGCGGGTGGCGGGTGGTGACGTTTCCTCACATCTCCGTTCACTGTCCTGCTTCGGCCTCCGCCCTGGACCTCGCAGCCCTTCCAGCGCCATTGGCCTGGGTGCAGCCCGGGCACAGGGGACATGCGCCCTGGGCTCGTCTTCCCCGCTCCTGCCTCTTCTCGAGGTCGTCTGCGAGTCCCTTCACTGGTGCCGATGCTCTTCACGATGTCTGCACAGGACGCTGGAAATCTGAGGTTCCTCCCGATGACGCTATGACAGGAAACACAGGTGGCCCCGAGAGAACGCGGACTGCCCCACCCCAGAGCCAGGGTCGCTGTCCCCTCATCACCCAGGGCCGTGTCGCTCCATGGGGTGATTCCAGCCTCCACCTGGCCTCTCGCTGGCTGTGGGTCGCTGGATGGAAGGTGGGGCCTACTGCCGTGGGGACAGGAACCCTCCGGCCCGGTTCACCGTGCGGCCCTGAGCCCGGGGTGCAGGTTGGACACTGGCCACCTCCTGCTGGTCTGCTGTAGCTCTGTGAACCTGGGACTGTGACTCCTCTCAGTGGGCCTCTTTCCTGGTCTGCAACCCGAGGGTCTTTATGGTCTCCAAGACCCAGTGGGACTCAGTGGACCCTGCTGTGGACCCTGTGTCCAGCCTCTCTGGGCCTGGGCTGCCCAGCTGCCCTGGATGGGGCCTGCCTGGCTCACCACAGTCCCTGGGCCTGGCACCCCGCCAGCTGGCAGCAAGGGTGGAGGCAGGGAGAGGGGTCAAGGCAGGGGATGCCTTATGGAGCCTGTGTACCCCCGGAGGCTCCAGAGCCAACCCAGGGCCTTCTCTTTCTGAATGTGGCTCCCGGGTTGGCTAGCCTCGTTCTTGTGCCTGAGTAGAAAGGCACAGGCCCTCCCTCTCGCCCTCCGCCCTGGGACTCTGGCTCTTTGTGTGCCGACTTCTCAGGTTTCTTCTGGACTTGGGTGCCCCTGTTCGTCCCTATTGTCCCGACTGAGAGGGGAGCCTCAGAGTCCTGTGCCTCCCCCCAGGCTCACCAGGTGGCTTCACTCTTCTGTCACCTTTGCTCTGCCTCTCTCTCTCCAGGGAAGGAAACCGTGACCTGCCTTGCTTGCATTCTTGGGCAACCACGTCAGGCTTTCTAATGAAAGCCCTGCATGCTACTATGATCTGATTTTAATAATTCGGGGGCTCCCACTCTTGGGAAACCTTTTCCTGTTTTTTCAAGCATGTCTTAACTGCTGTCCTCGCTGCCACTCAGCAGGCCATCTCGGGTGCTGGGCAGCCTTTTCTCAGATGCAAGCGGTCACTGTGTCCTTTCTAGACTCCTCAGAAACCTCCTAACTGGGCTGTGCCCTGTCAGTCCTGGGGTTCCCCAATCCAGTGTCCAGCCCAAAGCCAGGGAGATTGTTGCAAAACAGAGCTCTGACCACATCTCCGTGCTACAGCCCCTTCTCAGGTTTCCCACTGCAGCGAGGACACAGATCCCAATTCCTGCCAGGACCTGTGGCCGCCTGCGATCCCAGCCTCCCCTCCCACCCCTCTGCACCAGCTCCTACCACCTGGGCCTCTCCCCACATCCCGATTCCTCCCGGCCTTTGTCGTCTTCCACAGGAGATGTTCCGCGCCGCAGCTCCCCTCCCAGCATCCTTCAGAGCTCTCTTCAAATGCCAGCCCAGGAAAGCCTTCCCTGACCCTCAGGGCCAGGTGGGCTCTGGGTCAGAGTGCTAGGGCCCCCTGCTCCTTCCCAGCCCCTGCTGTGGTTGGTCACGTCACAGTCATTACTGCCATTCTGTCTTTCACGAGACCACAGGTTCCCTGAGCGGTGGTTTTGTTCACTCCTATCTCCCCGGGGCCTGGGACAGTAGTAGAAATGCAATATAAATTAATGAGTTCATTATTAATTTAGAGGCCATTGAGCAGTGCCCCACCAATGGGCTCCTTCAGAATGGAATTTGGTGCCAAATTCCTATGAAATTTTAAACAGCTTTTACTAAAATTTGGGGAGACATGTCATAATGAGAGCCACACGGGGGAGGGGTGCATTTCGCGTATATTTGCAGAGGTGATAATGTGTATCAAACGACATCCTCTGGAAAAATTCCCAGACTATTAATATTAACTCCAGGTTAACTCTAAAGCCATTTCCCCAGTGAGTTCATAGAATAAGGCGTGAGGGTGTGGCACCGAATCAGAGACCCCGAGCTTCTCGTGACTTCAGGAGAGGGAGAAGAATACTCCCCAGGCAGGAGAGAGCGAGACAGTGTGTGTGCAGCCACTGCTGTAACAGACTCATTTTCGGTTGTGAGATGGTGCAATACGGACGTGGAATTCATCATATCTATCATTAGGGTGCTAATGAGAAAGCATCACACACATCTCACCTGAGAGCTTCAATTGAAAGAACCAGGGTATCACTGGAAGAAGCTAGAAATAGAGTAATCAACATCAACAAAATCTATTGTTCCCAGGTTGCGAAATTGAGGGATTATTTCTACGGCAAGTCAAAATGAAACCTGTTTACATTTGTCAGCAAAATGATCACATTTTACACCATTAACATTTGGCAAGACGGAGCACCCTCCATTAGCTAATCTGCAGATGCCCCAGCAGCAGATTCAGGAAAACAAAGAGCAGCAAGCACAGGGCGGCCTCGTCTCCATCACACCACCTCAGGGAGCCCAGGCTGTGCCTCAGGTGTGGTGGGCAAGATGGCCGTCCACACTGTCAGGGGCTGTTGATGGCTGGGAGGAAATGTCATCGGGATGCTTGGATGTCAGGTGGTCCTCATGTGGGGACTGCCAGCAGGGTATGATATACAGAGGGTGGCCAGCAAAAGCTTGGGACATAGCAGTCCATAAAACACCCCTCGTTAAGTGACTGTCCCAGGGATGGCAAGTGGTGTCCCTGAGTTTGGCTCTAATGTCCTCTCTTGAGCACGCTGCCCCATGCTGCAGCCCCCACTCCACCATGATGGCTGCTGTGCAGCTACCCAGGTGTCATTGTCGGCCCTGGCTTCTCCCAAGGATGTGGCCACTTCACGGTGTCCTTCTTCATGGGATCTAGCTAATGGCTTTCCAGCTTAAATTGCCCCCACTTCCAGCTGTGCTTCTTGGCTCAGAAGTAGTCACCTGGGAGCTGCAGCTCACAGGTACCCAGTCCCTGGCCACTGTGCATTCTCCCCAGAGCCACCAGCCCTCCTGAGAGGCTGCCGAGCAGACTTTGCTGGCCTGGGAGTGGACGGGGCCCAACAGTGAGCTGTGAACCCTGACACTGAGGATGCTCCTAACGACTCAGTGGAGATTATCCCACAGATCCATCCAGAGCCCTGGGATCAAACACTGGTCATTGGCCCCCAAATTTGTTTTAATAAATGGCCAGCTTTATAAATATGAGTCTATGAATATATTCTAAAGTATAAACACTGCAAGATTTATTAAGAGAGAACCATAATCCAGAATTTGTGCTGACACACAATGGGTGCTGAGTATATATGGAAGGAAGAACAAATGAGTCCTGCCCCTAGGAATAGACCCCACAGGAGGGGCAAAGCTAGGCACTCCGTCTTAATACTCCAGTGGTCTTCCTTGGCAGAAATATTACAAGAACCAGTCTACATGAAGTAAATAAAAATAGAGTCCAGGAAGCAGAGCTGCCACAAATACCTGCTTCATGCATAAAGCTTGTGGAAACTGAGGACCATAGGTGTGACGTCCCCTCAGTCAGCATGAGGCCATTTGGTATGTACCAGCAGGACAGCTGCCATTTGCAGCAAAATGGAGCCTCTGACCCAGAAGGCCACACTAATGCTCTGCCAGTGTCACCCCAGACCTAGGAGGAGACATGGATGAATCTGAGCTCTGGACACTGGAGGTGGGGTTTTGCATCTGAGTGCCGCCTTGCAAACTTAATGCTCTCCTGTGTTCCATTTGCACACCCAGCGACTCTGGGAGGAGAGGGGGGCAGAACTATCACAAGAAGACCTACGCCTGCCCCTGATGGCCACAGCTCAGGTAACTGGATGGGGCCACGCCCTCCTCTCAACTCCATCTGAGCCTCGCAGGGTCCCAGTTCCCCAGGACTGCAAGTCTTCCAGCCTCTGGCTGCTCGTTCCTGATGCTCCCTCTGCTCAGAGAAGCTCCCTCTCCACCTGCCCATCCTCATATTCTGTAAGTGGGGCCTCGTGTCACCCTTCACCTCTCAGCCTGAGGAACTCCTCCGGAGGCCTCCCTGTCCACTCCTGTCCTCTTATTTATGTCCTTCCCAGAACTTATCAAACTCTGTAATCATGTTCTTGTATATTTTTCAATTTCTGTCCATCTCGGTAGCAGAGACCTTTCCCATAGGTTCCCTATAACCCAGCTCGTGGTCATCGTCTGCCCCACACTGTCTGTAATGAAGTCCTGTCCATCAGCCCCAAAGTCGCCTCTGTACTCGGGCACCGACAGATCTCTGCGAACCCCTGTCCTTGGCCAGCAGGTCCCGAGCAGGCACTAGAGGGAGCTCAGGGAGGGAGCCGGCAGGGGCGGGAGCAGGAGGGGACCAAATGCTATTGCTGCCTCCCCCGCTAGTGTCCCCAGCAGTGTTTCTGTGTTTGTTGCTTCCTCTAGCAGTGTGCAGTGGGGTTTTTCTTTCCTTACCACACTAGGAGAAGTTCTCGCTGTGCCCCTTGGGGCTCAGAGGTCTGGTTCTCAGCTCAGCAGGAATCTCAACAGTCGGGTTAGATAATAGAATAGCAGAGCCTGGCATGGAATATGACAAAATAGGTAATAATGTCAGGGTCCCCGGCCCCAGCGGGGCACGGCTGCTTCTTGCATCACTCTGTTACTTCCGTGGTCCTTCATTCCTCCTGATCTCCAATAATTATTTAACCAGTTTCTTACATTATATTCTCTCTGTTAAAGTAGCTGGTGCAGCTTCGAGCTGCCTGATGGATGGGTCTGCACCTTCATCATCCTCGTGGCTGGCATTTACTGTTTATTACAGGTCAGGTTCTGTCTCAAGAGTTTTTCTTCAGTCTCTCTAATTCGCCCGACTCTGTGAGGGGTGCCCAACCCCTGCCCTCAGTTTAGGAACAGAAGTGGAGAAGTGGAGAGGGTCAGTGGACTGCCTAAGACTTCACAGCTACCAAATAGCAGAGCTGTGTCCCTTCCAATGGTCAGTGAGCCGCCCAGTCCATCGGGGACCAGTCACACCAAGAGCTGCCTGGTCAGTGTGCGGCCATGGGATTGCTGAGCCCGCTTTCCGGGGCTCGGGGGCTCTTTCGTTCGTGTTGATCTCTACCCTGAATGTTTCCGGCTGCTGCTCTGTGGGTCTTTCTCAGAGATAGGCCTGGAGGGGACCCCAGTCCTCGGTGTAGCCTCTACCTCCACCCTGGTGCTCCTTAGGTGGCATGGGAAGCATGACCGTGGCCACCAGGGAAGTCTTGGGGGGGGGTCCTGCTGCAGCGCTGAGGGATCTGTCTGATAAGCCTGGCGCTGCACTTTCCTCTGCATCACCAGGCCCCGAAGACCCAGGAGAAGGGCAGAGCACTTGGCGGGGCCATAATTCAGAGAGAGGATGCTTCAAAATGTTGGTGAGAGCCCAACACTTAGGTGGAGCTACGGTTTTGGAGGAACGGTTATTAGGGGTTCTGCTGCACTCTTTGTCTAGGGTACTCTGGTAGAAGAGGTTTTCCTCCGCTCTGCGAGATAATTACTTCAATTTCCCTCTCTCACACGGATATTTAATTTTATAACATTGCTATTGGGCCCAGAAAAATCCCTCCAGAGTCCATTATTAACATCCTGAAAATGGAGAGCATAATCTCAGGACAAATAGCTAAAATAATATTTTGTCAGGGTTTTAGTTTTTGCGTTGTGAGGGAGGATTGGGTAGGCAGTCTCTCTCTCTCTCTCTCTCTCTCTCTCTCTCTCTCTCTCCCTCTGAAGTTTGATGAGCTCAAACAAAAATGCTTTAGAAACAAAGGATACTAGATGGGATGGGGTGGGAGAGGCTCGGAGACTTCTTTCCTCCCCACAGCCTGGAGTTCCGTGTGACCATGGCCTTGGCAGAGAGGGGGCTAAGGACAGCTGCAGAGATGAGGCCTCTCCTGGGAGAGCCTGCCTCCTGTACCTTGCCTACTTGCTCCTGTGTGGTGGCATGGTCCCTGGATTGTCCCCCCTCCGTTTTTCCTCTTGCATCTGTGAGCTCAGAATCACCCACCCCCCAAATAACCAATTATTTCAACACACTGCACCCTTGGTCTTAGCTGGGCTGGGAGCTCCATGTACATCCTCCCCGTCTCTAGAGCTTCAGGCTGGCAAATGGGTTTGGGCCCATTTCCTCAGTCCCAGGCTGGGAGTTTGGATCAACCTTATCCCAGGGCCCCAGTTCAAACAAAAAGCAAAGGAGAGGACATGGTCTTCCTTTGCCTGAGCTCCCTAGCTGTCTGCATTGAGTTGGTGCCAACAGAATTCATGCTCGTTGGTAGGTGGATCCTCATGGATCTGTAGTGGGGCTGCCAGTGCCCAGATCTTGCCCTAGGAGCAGGTGAGAGCTCTAGCTGTGTCCCCTCCTGCAGCCATGGTGTCTGGGAGCACACGTGGGTACTTGACACCACACTGACCTGAAGCAGCCGTCGTCTTGAAGTGATTTACTAAAACACAGGTTTTAATAACATTCAATTTTATCTAATAAGCAATCACAAGAGAGGGATGTATAAAATACATGCACTAATTTAGTGGTACAGGAAGCCCTCACTTGGAGACTTAGGCAGAAAGAGGCATTAAAATCACAATCTGGAAATACAATTTAAATGGTAAATAAACACACGAAACGGTTACTGCACTTTGAGATGTGGTGACGCCCGAGTCATTGCTGGCATCCCTCCTAGCGTGCTGGCCCCTGACTTCCAATCCCTGCATTGTGGGTTGGATAGATTGGAGGTCTTGCGGGAACCTTCGAAGGTTGCAGAACCGCGGCCAAGAGAGAGGCCAAGACGAGGGACCGGCTGGCTGTGCCACAGAGAAGGCCAGTTCCTGCAGATGCCCGTTTTAATCACATCTGCAGCGTTGCGCTTGGCCGAGGGGCCCCTCCCGCGCACGCGGCCGCGCACACGGGGCTTTATTTCATCCACTTAACGCGCCGCGCTTGGCTCAGGTACTTACAATCTCCCATTACTACCGCTCTGGCTCCTTTACGGCTTTTTTTATTTGCTCTATCATTTCACAGTCCAGTTGTTCTTTTCGGTCAGGTGGACTATAAAATACTCGGATAACAAGTTCACACCGGCAGCCGGTGGCGGCTCCATCCGTAATGACCGCACACTCTTCCCTTAGAGCGCGTCCCAATCAGGGTTTTCCACGCCGCCTTCTCCTCCCGCTCTTCCCGGCTGCTCTGAGGAGAGCTCTTTCCACGCTCACATTTTTCTCTTAAATAATCAAGGCTTTTCCACCCTTGCCTCTTAATTACCTCTCTGCTCTAAAGGTATTTTAATCTATTGCTATGCATTTGATATTTTCCCTCTCTGCATTAGCGTTCATAAATATGAAGGAGGGCCAGCTCTGTGCAACGGCTTCATTAGCATGCCGCCTTCGTCCTGTCTTCAAGGTGCACCTTCCCAGGCTTGGTACCTGGTGGTGAGGGACGCTGGCCCGAGAGCCTTGTTCCCAGAGTGCAACTGCCCTGGGTCTCCCCACCCCCCAGGCTGTCACTTCTGTGCAGTGACCTTGACCTCAGGGTTATCCTGAAGATGGAAGGAGATGGCTTGGTGAGCTGGTCCCCCACTGGTTCACACCATGCCGGTGACATCACAGCCCATCTCTCCTTGAGAATGATGGCTCAGGAAATGGCACAGTCCTTGCCTCTCCTGCTCAGCTTGTTCCCATCTCAAGAAAGAATCAGGGAGCAGAGTACAACAATTACCAATAGGGCATTATGTAAAATGGTGGATGTGTAACCGATGTGACTCTGCAATCTGCATTTGGGGTAAAATTGGGAGTTCATAACCCACTTCAGTCTAATGTATGAAGTATGATATGTCAAGTGCTTTGTAACGTTGTGAACAACCAATAAAAAAAAAAAAAAAAAAAAAAAAAAAAAAAAGAATCACCCAGCAAGGCCCGAGACCCACCATGCTGGTTCTGAGAACAAGCCGGTCCTGAGCAGGTGGCTGTGACATGGAAAGTGGGGGCATTTGTTAAAAGGTCATAAATTCAGGGCTAAGACTATTTTTAGGCCTGTGTTGACCCAATAACAACCTGATTTCTTATTTCATTTTACACCACCAAATTCGCTTTTATTTTACAAAAACATACTCAATGGCTTATAATATCATTAACCCAAATCTGGTATCCATCAGGTCAAATTCAAGAGTATTATCGTTGCTATTTTTCCTTACATCTAATTTATTGCATATTATCTGTATGCCAGACTGAGTGTGAGGTGCTTGGTAAGCACTCTTAACTTGTAGCACCCTGTGACATGAGCATTAATTTCACCCATTCCACAGGTAAGGAAACTGAGCTCAGAGAGGCTAAATGTCTTTGCAAGGTCAACTAAGAAACTAAGTGGGTACAGGATGCAACCCCAAGCCTGCCACCTCTCACTCTCAGATGCACTTCCCAAGTCCACCTTCTGCAAGGGAATGGGCTTGGACAGGCTGAACCCTCACTTCTACGACCGCCTCGTCTCCAAGTGCCTGAGCGAGGGTCAGAAGGTTCCGTTGGATGAGAGCAAAGTGTGGAAGGCACCAGTACAACAGCTCTGAATGTGAAGGATGAAGAATTCATCGTCTGTGATCATTCTTCACATTGAACTCCTGCCATGCTGATTACCAGCCGGAACCTCATTCAGCTCCACCTAACGACCGCAGTCCATTCGGATCACATCAATCTTGTTTTGCATAAAATTTGGGAACTTTTTCCTCTCAATTTATTCAACTAAGAATAATAATCTAAAGTTGAGATTCTTCAGTCTTCCATCTTATTTTCCTCTAAGATATTTTATCCTTCTCTGAATAGAAAGAACCTTGAAAATAAGATGAATGGATAATTCATCAGCAGGATGTGCAATCCACTGATGATTCCAGATAATCATATTAATTTATAAGATACCCCCTTCATTTCTTAAAGTTATTTGAGGTGACTTACGGTAACAAATTTACAGAGGCCAAGATCATTAAAACAAGGAAAAAAAGAAGTCGAAGCCCATAGATTCGTAGGGAGCAGGCAACACCCAGTCAGGCGAGAGCCCCAGAGAGCTATATCCCTGGGAGATTGTCACAATAGCAAAGGTGACCTCTGCTACTTCTTAATGCTTGCTTGCTTTGGTTTCATAGAAACTCTAGCCATGTGTAGAACAAAGGTGTTCAGTGGATGATGGACCACACATGTCTGTGGTCCTATAGGTTGTGACAGAGCCAAAACATTCCTATTGCTCACTGATGTCGTAGCAGCCTTGCAGGGCAGAGCCTTACACACCTGCCTGTGGTGGTGCTGGTGGGCAAGCCAGCTTATGCCAGGTGTTCAGAACAGGAACACACTGCAGAGTCCTGCTGCTCAGAGCCATGGTCCGCACATCAGCCTAGCTGTGGTGGGCTGCAGCTTCCTGGCATACTCAGTGATGTTCACACAGAACTGGTCCAACTATTAACACACCCTCCCTGTTAACCACACAAGACTGTATTTCACCAAAGCTGCTAAAATGGCCTGTGGATGTATGTGTTGTGCCCCCGGCTTCAGGATGGGACGACAGACCTGTGACTATGGGAATTCATCGATGCCTCAGCTTGTGAGGTCCCAAGGAACACGCTGTCTGCAGTGTCAGCTCACTCGGCTGCACAAAGCCCCACCCCTGGTCTCCATGTCTTGGGAAACTGCTCTCTCCAGACTGAGCCTATGGACCACTTGCCTCCTTCCCCTCCCTGTTCTTTGACAGCAGTCCATCCTCTCAGATGCCTCTCTTGCGTTTGGCTCACCCCTGTGGCCATCTTCCCTCCTGTCACACTTCCAGCACTGCCTGAATCAAGGAGCACGGTCTCCTTTGGTCACAGGGCTACTCTTGCCATTGCAGTGTGACCAGTCAGCACTCTGACCATGAGGCTGTTGGCCCCCATGACCCAGAGTAGGTCTTGCTCTACCTGCGCATCACCTGCCAGACCATCTTCCTTTCTTCAAGCTCCCAAGCTCTCCACCTGGGTGACATGTTTATTGCAAGGGCCCAGTGAGTATGTGTACTCAACAACTGAATGACTAAGTGATGGAGAGACCACACCTGCAAGGCGCAGTACCAAGTTTGCCATCTCCAAAGCTTAGGCTCTTTTCTCTGTGCCCTGGCCTCCTTGGCATGCTGTGACTTCTTGAACTGTATCCAAGCATGTTGGGCTCCAAGTGTGCTGCACGGCCTCAGTCCTGTCCAACCTGGATTCCCTGAGGATGGTACTTCCTGGACATGTGCAAAGGCCCCCCATCCTCCCTCCACACCTTGGCCTTTTGCAACAGCTCCCCAGCAACAGGAAAGCCCACCCACTGCAATTCCAGAAGGCTGGATGTGCCCTGGTACCCAACTCCGCCATCAAAGATGTGTCTGTTACAGTGCGGCTGGCCAGTCTCAGTGGGAGAGACTTAGAGGGACCAAACTGCACAGGTGGTGGTGGCTGCCTCTGCCCTGAAAAGCAACAATGGCATCTTCTATGAGAGTCACACTTGGTTTCCTTATAAGGCCCATTCAATAGATTGCTTTGATGGAAACATCACAAATCCATTTTGTGAAAAACCAATGATATTTGCACCCGAGAATTCAATAATAGGACATGAAACTCAGGGAAAGAAATAATCAAATTGTCCATCCAGAGTAGAGTTAAAATTGTCATAAACATTGATCCTTCATTGCAGGGAACAGAAATAATAAACAGTTGCTGAAATTGCATAGCTGCAGAGATTTCATTCTCTAATTGTCAGAAAGCATTAAACATCAACTATTTATTTTGCAGCAGAGGAAGCCGAAAGAGACTTCAGTGCGTCCCTTCACTAGAGGTTGTCCCTAATTGTCATGCATGGATTGCAACAGAGGTTACTGAGAAAAATTGTTTGCATTTATTAATCAAAAGGAGTCAAAGACACACAAAGATATCATCAAGGCTCCCTTGTGCTAGGGGGAGGCTGACAACGAACATTCCTGATGAAGTGTTTGCAGAGTGCTTGCAATCTGTTCAAAGCCTTTTTTCTTTGCAGGTGCAAACCTTTCTATCTGAAACATCAAAGAAACAATTGAAAATTAAAGAGAGTAAACATGGAGATGCAGGTTTCAATCTTCCATTTTTTAAGACAATAGGAGAGGTATAATTAATTTCAAGGCAATATTTGTGTTCTTTCAAAATTCATTTGTGCACATTAGCATTTCATTAGCTGTGTAGGAAGCGCTGTTGCTCTTTCCCCCTCTTTTTTTGCCCCTTTTGTTTCTGAAAAATTAGAAAGTTGAACTGCTCCCTAGACGTCCTTTACTCCAAAGCATCCATGCGTAGATAATTATCTTGTTCTGCCTGTTTGATCAGTAGAATAAGTCAGAACTGCTTGGGTAAAGTCAGGCCGCAGAAAGTAGATTAAGGGAGAAAGAATTCCTTTATGGTGACGGGGATGTAAGAACTTCAGAGGCAAATGTGGCCTTACTAAATTTTGCTATTGAATAATGTATTTTAATATACTCGTGGTAGGACCTTTTAATATGTTAATTTTCTTTAATTGCTTCTCCCCAGCCCCATACCATTTAGTTTTCGACTCCTTTCCACTCAAGGTAAGTTAAATGAAAAGACAACCTGCAAATATTATTTTGTTTAACATCTGAATGTTAGAAGCTCATTTTGCATATTTTGATTTTAATCATATCTGGTCTTTGGCTACTGTGTTCAACTGGTGAGATTTTTCTGAATTATCTGAGTTGGACACTAACAACTTTCTCCCTTAAGGTATATTAATTTTACAGAATTTAGACAGGCGGTAGTCTTTTTCAGGGCACAAGGTCACTAATCTTAATAAAAACACGACACTTTATTGTGCACCATGAAATGGCATGATTTAATGTGAATTCTATGATCATTAACATTTTCTAGCAAATAAAAGTAATATTTCAGATTTTGACTGAAAATATCGAGATGACGAGTTGATCAGTTAATTTGCCCGTTATTCAAACGTGATAGAGACAACTATTCTACTTGTGTTTAAAATCCTTAATTTGTGTAGCTCCAGTGAGTGGGAAATTAAAGTTTTGTTAGAGAAAATTTGACATTGAGACCAAATGACCTTGACCCTGTTGGTGGCAGATTGCCTTGGACCTGCCTCCTGCCACAGCTCACATCATAGCCTCAGCCACACAACAAGCTGCGGTACCATGGGATTCCACAAGCTGAAATATGCTCATGAAGATCATGTCCCCTTCTCGGGTAGCATGCCCTCCCCAACCAAGGCTGGATGGACAATGGTTTATGTTCAAGTTTGCTCATTATAGCATTTTAGAAGGACAGTAATAGGAAATCCATAAACATTTTATTTGGGTGGCTTTTGCAGTGTCACAGGACTGTTGTCATGTCCTCCTAAACAACCCTGAAAATGGTAGGAGGAGCTGACCCTGAAAACAGTCTCTACCTGGTGTTATAAAACTGCAATCTAGCAAAATAGTCCTGGACCGCCTGGCCGGCGGTCAGAGCCTCGGAGAGGCGCAATGAGCACGTGCGTCCTTGACTTCTTCTCTTGCAGGTGGACATGTGTCTTTCTGATTGGGCCCCTCACCCAAATGCCCATCCTAAGATCTTAACCAACTGCAGTTGAGGTGGAGTTTCACCCTATACTCCAAGGAAAAGGGAAGAATAAGTGACAGTGTTTTTTGATATAAGACATTTTGGGTTTCTCCACCTTTATTGAAACAAGCAATGATTAGAGGAATTTTTTTTTAACCCGCAAAGAAGCCTCGAGTTTTCCTGAGTGGTGGGCAAAGCCCCCTGTTCTCTTGCTCCTGCTCTCCCGGGTGGGATCTTGCATGCCAAGCCCCTCATTGTCCAAACAGTGCAAGAAAATGGGGGAGATCAGACCAGGCCAGGGAGTCAGTGTCCTGGAAAGCTCACCCCAGCCTTGCTGTGTCTTCTGACCTGGGGCAGCACCCGCTCAGGAACAGAAAGCCGGGCTCCCACAAAATGTGGCAAAACCTACAGGGAGAAAGTCTTCAGGAGAGTAGTTCCCTGTCCCCATAGGACCTTCCTGGGATATGTGACAACTCTGTGTCACCTGCATGGCTGTCTTGGTGCCCTCCTGCATCCTGTGCAGGCTCAGGGCCACTCAGATCCGTGTCCAGCATCAGGCCGGAACACATGGCACAATCACTGGGTCGGGCACTGCTTTGAAGCCGCCAGCCCCTCTGGAGCAGGTGGTGAAGGAACAGCTGCAGCGCTGCACTCTCCTTGTGGGGCGTCCTTGTGATGCTAGAGACGGTGGGCAGAGAGCAGTGTGCAGATGAAGGAGACCTGCTCTCTGGAGGCCTCACAGCTGGAGCGGCATTTTGACATCCTCCAAGGCGCCCAGGACAATCGGGTGCACATGCTTCGTGTGCCCAGGAGTGAAGGGTAAGTCTGGGTAGGGTAGCTTTGTTTATTTGCTAGGTCAATAATTTCAATGACTCTTTTCAAAGGCCTCCTTCAGAGAGGAGAGAAGTAGTTGGCTCAGATGTGGAGTTAAAGGATCTTCAGTGAGAAATGCTGTGTTTTTCTTTTGAGAGCCTAAGGCCACATACTGATCAAGAAATACAACTTCCATTTCATACGGAGTACGGTGATTTGAACTGCGATGAAAACTCAAAGTGTAGAGTTCCCCCAAATTTCGTGTGCCTGCTGAGACTTGAAAATGATTCAGTTCTAGGGAGATTAAAATTTTCCATTCAAGTAAAAAAAGAACAGGATTATTTTATTCTTTTCTGTGGTTCTAAAGTGACTTGCTGTGTGACTAAAGAGGACGGCAGTCACTCATTTTGTAGGAAACCTCTAGCGAGCACCTACTGTGTGACAAGCCCTGAGTTCATTTCTAGATGTGCAGATGAAAGCTCTGGACTTTCTGGGGGCTGAATGCCCGGGGAAGATGAGCAAGTCACCTCCCAACCAGTCCCTCCCAACAGTCCCTCCCAACAAGTGGCAGAGGGGCTGCAGTCCCCGGTGCCATCGCCCTGGCATGGGGCACAGAGCTGGATGGGGTGGATGGAGGCACAGAAACAAGCCAGCGATTGCACGGTTATCTAATGACGATGTGGCCAGTGTGGTGAGGCATGGAGTAGGGCACTTGTCCACGCCCAAGGAGCCTGGAGGCCTCAGGAGGAACTAACACGAGTGCCAGCCAAACAAGGCCACCAAAGGCAGAGTTGGTCCAAGATCCATATTTATGATAATTTTTTAAAAGCCTCGAAGTGGTCACTGTGTGAAGATTCAGAACTCTTTGGAATGGCCATCCGTTTATAGCACGATTCAGTGTTGTCTTTGGATCTCATGACATTTTGCAGAGAGGCACGATCTGTCACTTCAGGGCTTTAGCTTTGAAAAGTCTCATCCTGGTTCTGGACTGGGACCAGAGGATACTCATCCACAGGGACCAGATCAAGGTTGCTCTAAAGAGTGAGGAGAAACACCAGGAGCTGATTGTGCTGTCAGATCTCCATGTTAGGACCCTCTATCTGCTCTGCGTGGCAGGCACAGGGAAGCCAGGGTGCACCTCTTACCCAGCCAGCCTCCCAGGCCCCTCCAATCACTGCCCCGCCTCTCCCCACCCTACCCACAAACCCTGGTGTCACTTAGCCACCTGCTTACCTAAGGACAGTGCCCAAGCTACTGAAGTGTGCTGCAGGAAAGAGCTCTGTCCTCATGATTGGCACCTGAACTACCCGACAGTCCTTCTGACCTTCCTCTGTATACTAGGTTTTCTCATCTCTACAATAACTATTTCATACTTTCCCTCTTTCCCAGGCTCCCCCACCAACCCCAGGACTCCTACTGCACTCGCCTGTCACCATTCACTGTCACTACCCAATCCCTGCCCTCCTGCCTCAGCCATCCACGCCTCCACTGCTGACCATATCTGGGTCTTTGGGGTCTTTGTCTCTTCCTCATCTTGAGCCCCTTGCTGCCTGGGCCTCTGCACCTCCAGTTCCCCCTGCAGAGTGTGGTTCCCCGAGACCCTCCACTGCTCGCCTCTCCTGCCTCCCTGTCCTGCCACCGAGTCAGTTCCTTTATTGCACTGTCACCATCTGCCTCATCCTAATTTACTGGCTTTCTTGTTTGCTGTTTCCTCTCCCACTAGAATAGATGCCTCAGGAGGATCTGGTTTGCTGGGTTGTAACTGGGTCTGCAGCCTGGAGCAGTGCCTAGCGTGTAGCACTTGCTCAGGAACCAGTCACGTAATAAGGATCGTGTTCAACAGGAACCCAGGTAACTAAGGCGACCTTAACCTAAGTGACTGCAACACAGGAAGGAAAAACTCACGCTCGGTGCCCTGGGAAGGGAAAGGAAAGGAGCTCGGTGACGTTTCAGCTCTAGATTCAGCTCCGAGCCAGTTGTCTCCGATGCCCCTTACTATGTGTTGGGGTTATGGCCCCATAAATCCATCACAAGTTGGAAATATCACAAATCATCCATCCTGGCCCAGCAACATGGTGTGCTGTGGAGTGCCGGTTGCCCCCCGCCCCCCTCAGCCAAGGCGCTGCCCAGAGGTGTGCTACCTACCCCTGCAAAGCACCCAGGGTGGAGCAGCACGTTGTTAGACTGGGAAAAGATCGAGATTCAAAATTCAATGTATGGTTTCTGCCAAATGAATATCCATTGCACCATGGAAAAGTTGATCGATTCTTAAGTGGAAACTTGCGAGTGTGCGTATGAGGCATTGATGACCCCAGGATGTTGACATTTGTGGTCCCGTGGTTTAGATGAGGAAACTGAGGCCTGTGAAGATTGAGGACAGGAGGCAGGCACTGGCCCAGTGCACTGGTTGGCTATGGCCAAAGTCCAGTTCTGACTTGGGATGTGGCACCCAGATACGGAGTAGAACGTCCTCCTGAGTGCTTCTGTGAAGTGTTTTGGGATGAGATAAACATTTACATTGAAGGACTTTGAGTTAAAGCAAATCACCCTCCATTCTGAGGGCCACATCCAGGCAGTTGAAGCCTTAACAGAACAAACAACACGACCTCTTCTGGCAAGGAGGAATTGGATGGGCAACGCGACTCCTTGGTCTGACCCCTCGGATGTGGGGACCTGCCGGGCCTTTCTGTCTGTCTGCCTCTCTCCCTGTTCTGTTTCCCCAGGAACCCTGACTAATGGAGCCTCAGAAAGCAAATGGGGTTGGTCCTCTGGGTTAAAGAACTTCAAAGCCCATATTCTTTCCACTGGTCTATGTGCTTCCAGATAAAAAGGGAAGAAATAGGCACATCAGGAAGAGAGACGCAGGGATATGCAGAGGTGTGTGAGGGACTGGGGCCTCCTCCTGGGGCCCCCGAAGCCGGGTCAAGTTCCCAGCAAGAGAATTCCTGGGCCCACTGAAGGCTAATGGTGGCCAGAGGGGCTGGTTTCTGGCAGGACCACAAGTGGGTAAAAAATCCCCCCCAACCTCATGTGTTTTCACTGCACAAACTGTGAGCTCTGACATTGCCCTGTGATTTCCCAGCCACCTGAGGAGAAGGTCCTGCCTTCATGGAAAAGCTGGATTGAGGGCTGTGGCGCTAAGGCCCGACTGTCAGACTGAGAGCAGGGCTCTGACGTGATGGTGTGGCTCCTACAGTGGGTCTGTGACAACATGACCGAGAGAGGCAGCTTGATGAGAAGTTGGGAATATAATCCAATTAGCAACTTGAGCCCTCGATGTGCAATTATGTCCAAAAATGCTTTTAAATTGCTGTGTTTTTAATGGAAAGATGAAAAACAGGGATATTTTATTAAATATTTATCTCATTAATAAACACAGGATAATCATTGCTTTTTATTTTGAATTAACTTTTCCATTTGGGTTCAATGCACATTTCACAGACATTCTTTTCTCTTGATGTGAGGGACTTAATTACAAAAGCACAATTGGACTTCTACTCTGTATGAAAATGAAGCAAATGAAATTGCTTTTCTCCCCCCAATGGTTGTTGCTGCAAAGAAACACAATTGAATCTGACAGTTCTCTGCTGCCCAGGAACTGTTTGTGGATGAAGTTTGGGGATCATATGCAATTATACAACGGTAAGTTTTCCATGACCACTCGTGTTCAAGGACTTATTTTAAAAATAAAGTCAAAGCCAAGCTACAGAATAAATGAACCATGATAACACGTGCCTTTGACACCTCTGCCGTATCAGCATAGCAGAGAGCGCCATCTATCTGAGTGTCAGAGACCAGTCTAAGAACACAGGCAGCGGGGGACCGCCTTCCCTGCTGATCCACTGTAGGAAAACATGTCCTCACGGCACGGCATCTCCGGCACTTCCATTGCTGTGTCCCAGATATTCATGGCTTCTCCTCATCACGTAGGTCGCTCTTCTTTCTTGTGTGGTCGGTTGAGATAAAGGGAAAGTTTAGGCATCTGGCATCTAATTGGAACCGTGTAGCCCCGTTAGGTAGATGGATCAGCACCATCCGTCTCCTGGCTCACACCCCAGGCCCTGGCAATCAGGTCCGCAGATGGTTCCCCCAGCAAGAACCACGGCCCAAGAATGACGCCAAAGCTGCGCAGGGCAGGTGAAGGAGGGGCCGCACTCACAGACTGCGGGGTGAGCGGGGCCCTGTGTGCGGTGCGGTGGAAGACCTGCTTTCTAAAACAACCCTCAGGGAAGGGGTGTCCCAGCCCCCATCTGGTTGGCTTCTGAGACCTAGCCTTTAGCTCCTTCCATCCACTGGTCCCTTAGTACTAGCGCCCTTCATGGTGACCAGCCCAGAAGCCCTTTGCCCCTGAGTGGACCCTGGAGCCACCATACCCCCCTGGTCACATGGATTGGCTCAGGGCTCTGTGATCAGTCATTGACTTAGTTTTTCCCACTGCATTACAAAGGTTGTCTGGCTCTGGAGCCCAGCTTCTTGCTGCAGTGTGGAAGCCCCACCCGAGTGGCCCCAGCTCTGGTTCACCCCTCCCAGAGTCCCAGCCTGCCCAATCCCACCCCAGGGGCAGGGTCAGATCCTCTGGAAGGAGTGCAGCCTGTCCTGCCCGGGTTCTGATCTGTGCCTGTTGGGCCCCATCAGTCTAGCTGGACAGTCCAAGCTTCCAGAGCTGGGGCCTGAGGGGTGCCTTTGAGGACCGCGCCCCCCACCCATGATGGCATTCCTTCCACCTGGCTTCCATCTCGTTCTAGGAGCGGGCCACTCTCCAGGCTGCCTTTGCGGGCTGCCCCTTCTCTGACAAATGTCCCTAGAGAGGAATTCCAGGAAAGAATTTTATCTGATCACTACAGGCAATGATCAAAGAGAACTAATTCCACTGAGTTTGTAACAACAACATCAGTGAGAGAAGTCAAGAATATAGTCTCAGAAGGAACATAAAGTATGCAATCAAGGCCGATGCATAATTAACGGAGGCTTGCCTCTCACACAGGGCTCATCCAAACCCAGCCCAGGCGGCCAGCCAGCCCTCACGTCACCGAGAAGTAGGGAGCGGGCAGATGCCTGTGCCTTGTGTAAATAAGCCAATGGGAGAAAGTCCAGGCAATTTTCCCAAAGGAAATCACCATAGAAAGAGAATGGAACCCAGTCACCTCGAAACCCAGTTGCAGTTCAGTAAAGTACCCCTCCATTTCCGGATCCCCCTCAGGCTTCCGCTAATCCCAGACAATCATTTGTGGTGCCTGTTTCACAGTTTAGGGGGCTGAGAATCCCAGTGCTGTCCCAAGTTCAAACCAGTCTGGGTGTCACACAGGAAAACTCATTAGTTAGAAATGGCCCTGTGGCCCCGTGGGTGCTGCTTCCATCCCTGTCCCTGTCCTGCCCGGCTCACCTCACAGAGCTCCTTGGAAGGATGGAGTTTGGAGGTAGGTGGGTCCCTAACTGAAGACTAATTAGCACACGGTGCACACCATATGGGCAGCTGCTCTAGCAACTGAACTGCGTCCACGTTTCATTCCACTCCAAAGTGGGGCGCTTGGCCCAGCTGATCACCCTTAGTTCTCATCCTAATCGATTCAGAAGGGTTTTGTTGCTGTTTTTGTTTTGTTTTGCAGCACTGGGAACTGGACTCAGAGGTGCTGTGTCACTGAGCCACATCGCAGCCACTTCAATTTGTTTTTAAAGTTTTCTTTTATTTATTTTTTCTCATTAAATTGCCCAAACTGGCCTTGTACTGTGATCTTCCTACCTCCGCTTCCCAAGAAGCTGGATACATGTGTGTACCATATATATATATATAGTGATGTAAGCTGAATACATCTAACAAAATGGTTTACGTAATTGTAAAAGCAATAGGATTTTTCTGAAGGTGGGCAGACTCCAGAGTCTCCAGGTGGGGGTTAGGGATGTGCTAAGTGTGGGCACAAGACAACCACCCTGGGCTGTGTGGCTGAGCCACACTTCAGGGGGTGTACAGTGGGTGCCCACTCATGATGAGCTGGCTCACGCGTACCACCTGCCCCATCTCACTGTCCTCTCCAGGTTCCTGCCTCCCCCTCACGTTCACAGAAGAAAGTTTTAAGAAATGTTCACATGGATCACACTCAGCGTTCAGCCTTTCCCTTGCCTTTGTGTCTTAAAAGAGCCAAAAGCCGGTTCTAGGCGGGAGGTGTTGGTCGCCTTTGGCTGCGGGGATCCCAGTTCTCCCCGCAGCACCCCAGCCTGCCATTGTCTGTTGATGTCAACCTAACGGGTTCTGGGGGATTGGGGTTTTCATGTGCTCCCTTTTCTCTAGTGTTGGACGGAAACTCCTCCAGTGCAACAGCAGATTTCTGCTCAGCCTCAGGATCAAACCTACTATGAAGCACCAAGCCATATCCGGGGCTGAGCTAGGCAAACATGAAAGGATTTCAAAGCTCAGCCGCGCCTCTCATCCCTCAGTACCAAGTGCATGTGTCATATTCCACTGAATCCTACAAAGGCCCATAAGGCCATTCCTATTATGATGCTGTTTCCCAGAAGGGAAACTGAGCCGAGAGAGCTCCACACCTTACCCAGGGGACACAGCCGCTTAAGGCAGACTTGGGCTGAGGACCACACTCGTGTCCTGGGAGACCCACCTGTGCACAGCGGCTGCTGGGACTGCAAGGCCCCCAGCGTTCCTGGGCAGAGCGCCTCGCTCCCCAGCACAGGCACTTCCCACCCGACCTTGGAACATGAGCAATAAACAGGGAAGGGCAAGGCTGAGCCGCAGCTCTCTTCCTCCTGCCCCGAAATCCTGCACAGAGCAGGAAAATAGTTCTGTCATTGTGGTTGCTTTTTAAATAACTCCATGGCATTGAAAAGGAAAGGAATGCGCATGGCTTCCCAGATGAAAGACAGCAAGAGGGACAGGGTCAGGGAGAACGGTGACTGGAGGCGTCATCGGCAGCAGGAAGCACTTCCCAGGAACCCACAGGTCAAGCAGACGAGAACAGAAGCAAGGCCCGAGGACAGCGCCACGAGTAAGCCCGAGTCACTGTCTTTGCTACAGACCTTTCTAAGCCAAAACAGAGAATCAACACTCTCTTCAAACCTCCGCGAAGCAGTCACAAAAAACAAACATGATTGATGCTGAAAATGGAATCCCAAGACGTCCCCAGAGGCAGCAAGCTCAGCGTCCACCCTGGCTGCGGTGCTACATCCGGACGTGAAACTGGCAATAAAGAGCAGGGAGACTTAGAAATGGGGGGCTGTGGTGTGAACGTGCCCCCCCAAAGCGCAGGTGTTGGGAACTTAACCCCCAGGACAACAGGGCAGGGATCAGACCCGGGGACTCCACCCTCAGGATGGATGATGCTGTGACTTCAGGAGTGGGCCGTCGGGAGGAGTGGGCCGGTTGTGACCCTGAGTTGGCCACACTTAGTGGCTTGTTCTCTTGCCCACTCACCTTCCAAAGATGCAGCAGAAAGGTCCCCACCAGAAGTAGCCCTCCTGGTCCTCGCTCGACTTCCCAGACTTCAGAACTTCAAGACATAGCTCTTTTCTTTACTAATGATCCAGTCTGGTATTCTGTGAGAGCAGCACAAAACAAGTTAAAATGGGGTAAAAAAATAAATTCATCTTTTAAATTTATTCTATATTATTTTAAAATGACATAATGTTTTTATTTTTAATTAACTAATTAATTAATTTTAATTAAGTATCTATGATAGCAGAATGCATTTTGATTCATTGTACACAATTGCAACCCAACTTTTCATTTCTCCGGTTGTACACGATGGACGTAGTGTTGCACCATATGTGCAGTCACACATGTACCTAGGGTCATTGTGTCCATCTCATTCCACCATCTTTCCTGCCCCTGTGCCTCCTCCCCACCCCTTCCTCATCTTTGCCCAAAGTTCCTCCATTTTTCCCATGGCCCCCCACACACCATTATGGATCAGCAGCCACTTATCAGAAAGAACATTTGGCCTTTGCTTTTTGGGGATTGGCTTACTTAGCATGATATTTTCCAACCCCACCTACTTACCTGCAAATGTCATAATTCTCTTCTCTTTTAGTGCTGAGTAATATTCCATTGTGTATATATACCACAGTTTCTTTATCCATTTATCTATTGAAGGGCATCTAGGTTGGTTCCACAGTTTAGCTACTGTGAATTAAGTTGCTATAAACACTAATGTGGCTGCATCTCTATAGTATGCTGATATTAAGTCCTTTGGGTGTAGACGGAGGAGTGGGATAGCTGGGTCAAATGGTGGTTCCATTCAAGTTTTCGAAGGAATCTCCATACTGCTTTCCAGAGTGGTTGCACCAATTTGCAGTCCCACCAGCAACGTATGAGTGTGCCTTTCCCCCACATTCTTATTGTTGTTTGTATTCTTGATAACTGCCATTCTGACTGGCATGAGATGAAATGGGCTTCATCTCATGAAACATTGTTTCTTTTGCTGAGAAGATTTTTAGGTTGAGTCCATCCCACTTATTAATTCTTGATTTTATTTCTTGCGTTTTAGGAGTCTTGTTAAGGAAGTCGGGGCCTAATTCGACATGATGAAAATCTGAGCCTACTTTTTCCTGTATTAGGCACAGGGTCTCTGGCCTAATTCTAAGGTTCTTGATCCATTTTGAGTTGAGTTTTGTGCATGGTGAGAGAGAGGGGTTTAGTTTCATTTTGCTGCACATGAATTTCCAGTTCTCCCAGCATCATTTGTTGAAGAGACCATCTTTTCTCCAACATGTGTTTCTGGCTTTGTCCAGTATGAAGTGACTGTTTTTATGTGGGTTTGAATAAATGACATGATATTTAAGTGCCATGTATATAAGTATAAGCAAAGATGTAATGAGGTCAGTTTTATGAGGCAGTGACTGGAGATGGAAAGAAAGAAGTGGACAGAAGATAAAACCAAAAGAAAATCAGAAATGAAGCCCTCATTGCCTAGGGTCCAGTCTCACTTTGCCTGAGCACGACCCCCTCTTGCCCACCACTGGATCTCAGAGTCCATCAAAGACCAAGTGACTATTTTTGGTGTAAGTCTGTACATAGGCCTGTCCACTACGAATGTGATCCCACTTGATGGAGCCATTGACATTTAGCTACAGATCCCATGCCTGGCCAGACCTGGAGAGACATGACCATCTTACCTGATGAAACTTTTCCATGTCAACTATTTAGTTTCAAACCTTAAAACAAGATTATTATTCCTATTTTTGAGATGCTGAAACCAAGGCCCAACTTGTTCAACATCTGGCAAGTGGCAGTGCTATGATCTGGAGTCATGTACTCTCCAGGGTAGTTGAGGAGTCTAAGAAAATCAGTAAATAAACGAATGTTTGCTGAGGGCTAACTGTGCACTAAGCACTGTGATAGGTGATTTTTTTATTACCTATTTTTCCTTCACAAGAACCTTGGAAGGACATTTATAATCTGTATTAATGTTCTGTACCCATGAGGACTCTGCCCAGGATCACACAGCCAACGAGAGCAGGAGCTTGAACGTGAACCCAGGTCATGGGTCAAGGTCATGCTGTCCTCACTCTGACCCAGAAGTGTGGTCAGAGCACCACCAAGTAAAAATGCCAATGCGATTTACATCTGACCTGGATCTTTTCTCGGGGAGGATGCTGCTTTTGTAATTTGAAAGTGATGCTTTAATTCTGATTAACTAAGCAAAGGAACTAGTTGAGAAAGGGAAATGCTATTGATTGCTTAATAGCGGCTGCATAAATCACCAGGGGACACAAATCATCCGTTGCTCCCCAAGAGCAGGAGCCAAGCATCTGGGAGAGGAGAGCCCGTGACGACACAGGGGTATTAGAATCCCCAGGAAGGCCCGCCATGGCGGCCGGTGATAAATATTTCATAGGCTCAAGCGTTATTTATCCTATAGTTCTGGTTTTTATAGACAACCCTAATCTGTTATTTTTAAGGGAACATCCAGAAGAGGATCTTAAATTCTTATAGGTAAGTACAATCATATTATAAAAGCACAAATCATCTGGGTTAATTTTAAGTGAAGCATAGTCTAAAAGATATCAATTTATTGATTTAAGTAATAAGTTTGGAGACACAAGCAATTCTTGGAGCTCTTCATACAGCAAAATGAATAGCTTTAATTATTAAATATAACACCCACTCTCTGTTTGCTACAAATTTTGCAGCCATAAATTTAAAAGCTACTTAGTGCTCCATATTTTAAAAGTGAACTGAAATTAGGATCAATTTCCACCCACCCTGGAATATTGCCTTGAAAGAATAAACACCAAACTCCCATTTTTTTTTCATTCTGAAAAAAAAAAAAACTGAGGAGTTTATGTTGGGACATAGGCTAGGCTGGTGAGGGGGTGTGTTTATTCATTCTCTTACTCATTCACAACTTCAAGGAGCATTTGTGGAATAGCTATCAGGTGCTTTTATTTGGGGCAGAGATGAGGTGTAGGTGAGTTGCAGGTAGCAGGAGTCGTTGATTAGTATCCCTTAAAAACTTTAGGGACAGTTGGTGTCTGGCGTGGATCTGGAGCTGTGTTGAGGGCTGGACCAATGCAGTCGTGTTCAGGGCGGGCTCTGGGAAGTGATTGGCACCTGAGGGCTCTGACCTCATCACTGGATCAGTCTACTGATGGGTTCATAGCCGATGACATTGTTAAGAGGCGGTGCATACTGTAGGAGGTGGGACCTAGTTGAAGGTCATGGGTCTTCGGGGACTGGGTTAGCTTTTCATTGCTGTGACCAAAATATCTGACAAGAATAGCTTAAAGGAGGAAAAGTTTATTTTGGCTCATGGTTTCGGAGGTTCAGTCTGTGGTGACTCCTTGGCTGTGGCCTGAGGTGAGGCAGAGCATCATGGAGGAAGGGACTGGGAAAAGATTCTCAGCTCATGGCAGCCAGGAGAGAGGGACAGAGAAAGAGGGAGGGAGGAGAGCACTAGCCGGCCAGGAACAAAGTATAGCCCCCAAGGACATGCCCCCATCTACCTACTTCCTCCAGTCACATCCCACCTGCCTGCAGTTACCACCCAGTTCATTAGTCCTTTCAAATCATCAATCCTTCAAATGGATTAATCCACTGATTAGGTCACAGGTCTCATGATCCAGTCATTTCACCTCTGAGCATTCCTGCCTCGCCACATGAGCTCTTGGAGTGGGAAGAACACCTCCTATCCAAACCATAACAGAGACTCTATCTCCTCCCTGGCCATTTCTGCTCTCTTTCTCATAGACTAGCATGTATTTTGTAGAATTTCATGTAACTGGAATCATGGCATGTAGTATTTTGTCTGTTTTTTTTTAAACTCAGCATAATTATTTTAAGATTCATCCACATGGTTGCATATATTAATAGTTTAGTTCTTTAATTTCTGAGTTGTATTCCACTGTGATACTGTAATTTCCATATCCATTCACTTGTTGATAGACATTGTGTTTCTAGTTTTGGTCTATTGTAAATCAATCCACAGTGAACATTTGTGTACAAGCCTTGGAATGAATTTAAGTTTTTATTTCTCTCGGTCAAATACTTAGCAGTATAATGACTTGTTCATATGGTAGGTCTAGGTTTGACTTTTTCAGAAATTGAACTTCACCCAAACTTAACTAGGTGTACACAAACACACTGGTTCCTTCCACCAGTGGTGGGAGTTCTGGTTGCTCCTCCTTCTCTCCAATGCTCCTTTGGGTAGTTGTTTACATTTTAGCCACCTGTCATTTGTCAACAAGTTCTGCAAGTCTGTAGTCCATCTTCTCAGCTCTTAACGATGTCTTGTGAAAAGCAGGAAGATGTGTATAGCTGGATCTTGTTTTATGTTTCTAAATCCAGTCAGATAACCCCTGCATGTTGAAGTGCTTAATCCAGTCAAGTTGAAGCCCTCGTAGGGTGGTTGGCTGTATGTCTGCCATTTTGTTCTTGTCTTCTGTCTGACCAGGGCTTTCTGTTCCTCTTTCCTTCTTTACTGCACTCCTTGGTAGTACGAAGGCATTTCCTAGTCAACCTCCCTCTTCCTTTCTTTGTGCTATGGTGGTTATATACATTTCATCTGTGCATGTTACAACATATAGTTTTATAATTATTGCTTTTTAAAATCTTGTAACTTTTAAAGAGGTTAAGAGAAGAAAGAAGGAAATGACAACATAGTCTTCTACGTAGCCCACATGCTTGCCATGTTGGTGTGCATTTGTCATTTACGTCACACAAACATGTTGTATGTTCAATTGCACCACTTTATAACTGTTGGTTATGCAATTGTCACTTAAATAAATCAATGGAGAAAAGCAGAAAAGATACTATTATGCTGTCCTTTATAATTACTCATGCAATTGCTTTTACTGGTACTCTTGATTTCTTTGTGCGGATCTGAGCTACAATCTGTTTCCTTCCGACCTGAAGGACTTCCCTTAGTATTTTTGGGTGTGAATTTTTCTGCACTCTGCGCTAAATGAAGTCAGCTCTGGTAAACTGACGGCACCATGGAGCTGGGGTGTGGTGTGGGGGGAAGAGAAAGGCGGCAGCCCTGGATCAAAACCCCACAGGCTCCCCCTGTGCCTTCCAAGCCCCAGGAATTTTTTTAAAACCACTTTTCAATTTGTTGCCTGTGTTTGGACAAGTTTTAAAAAGTCTGAAATGACCACACTTGACCAATTTATCTGGCTCTAAGCTGCTTTGTGGACAGCAGATTGCCGACAGCTCTCCTGTCCTCCTTCAAAAGTTGAAAGCTGTCATTGCTGTTTCTTCAGTTGTCCCCTCAGTTCTCTGTGCCCCTCTTCTTCTTCTTTTGCCTTCTTTTGGATTGGTTTTAAAATTTTCTGTTTTATCTCCTTTGTCATCTTTTTAGCCATTATTTCTCATTGAATCATTTCAGAGATTGCTTCAAGCCTGGTTATACATATTGAACTCATCACAGCCTCGGTCCAGTGACGCCAGACCACGTGACGTTCGTCATCAGAGCCTGTCAGGCTGTTCCTCCTCCGCCCCTTGTTTCAGCACCTCCATGTATTTTATGTCCACATGTATTATTAACCCATAATACTTTTTAATTTTTAAATTTAAATGGTATATTATTTTTTGAAGAGATTTTAAAAAATCTATCTACATTGTTACTATTTCTGGCTCACTTCATTTTTTTTTTTTTTGCATAGATCCTTGTTTCCGTTTTCCTTCCACCGAAGGACTTCCCTTCACAGGCTTGGCGCTCAGGCCGGCTGCTAATGAACTCTTTCAGCTTTCGTACATATGTGTGTGCATTGCCCTTATTTTGGAAGATATTTTTTCATGATAAAGAATTCTAGGTTGAGATTCTTTTTTCATTTCTTTTCACTTCAGTACTTTAAAGCTGCTATCATTGTCTTATGAGCTTTCAAGAATGCCATCAAGAATCTGTCACCTGTAGTTTTGTTCCCCTGTGTGGAAGTCTCTTATTAAGACTTTTTCTTATCACTCATTTCCAGTGGTTCAATTCTGATAAAACATTGGGTAATTTTATTTACGTTTCTTTGCTTGGTTTTGCTGAGCTTCTTGTATCGACGGGTTGATCATCTTCATCAAAAGACTGGAAAGAGACTGGTCATTCTTTCTCCAAATTTTTTTTCTTTTCTACTTTCTCCTTTCCGTTGGCGACTCAATGACAGCTGAATCAGGTGGCTTGAGTTCTACTGCAGCTCTCTGCTGCTCTGTTCATTTTTCTGTTCAGGTTTTGTTTTTCCTCTGTGTTTTATTTGGGATGGTTTCTGTGGCCGTGTCTTCGAGCTCTCTAAACTTTTCTTCTGAAATGTCTCATCTTCCATGAATCCCACTTAGTGATTTCTTGTCTTTTTATTACAGTTTTCAACCTCAAGAGTTCAACTTGTATCTTTTTTTTTTTTTTTTGTATCTTCCATGTCTCCATGTAAGGTGCTCTGTCTTTTTTCTAGCTTCTTGCTATGAATACAAAATACCATCACAGTGTTTGTTTTAATGTCCTCGTCCACTGATTCCATAACTTTTGTTATTTCTGGGCCAGTCTCCATGTATCGATTGTGTCTTCACTGTGGGTTTCTCTGTGAGCCTTGTTATTTTCTATTGTTTATTTATTCCTAAAGACATCCTCGGGCTTTGGTCTGTGAGCCGGCTTAGCCAGCTGGAGAAGTCCCATCGTTGGGGCTTTGTTAGGTGGAACCAGGGTTAACAACTGACCACTGAGGCCAGGCCCTTCATGGTCTCCACTCTGGCAGCTGGGAACAGGCACTCCATTCTGCTCTGCGTGAACTTTGGGGACCCTTCTCTCTGATCCTTTTGGCCACTCTAGTTTCCTCCTGTGGGTGCTCTGATCAGCAGTCAGTTGAGAACTCCCGAGAAACCCTCTGTGGTTGTCGGGGTCCTCTTTTCCCCCACTGTCTCCCAGGCCTTTCAGACGCTCTGGCTTCAGGACTCCCTCTGGGTCTCTTCAGCTCGGGGAACCTACTGGCCCTGTCTGGATGTCCCTTATTTGCTGTGGCCTGGAAAGTCTATCCAGGCCGACGGCTGGGGCGATTACGGCACACAGCTCATTAGTCCTCCCGCTCTCAGGCTCTTTCTTTGTTCTCGGTAGCCACTGTCTCGGGAGTCATTGCTTCCTATATTTCATCTTGTTTCTTAGGCATTTGTGATGGGAGAGTAAATCCAGTACCCGCTAGTTCATATTGAAGCAGGAATTTGATTTCAGAGAACTTTTTAAGAACACCTACCATGTGCAGAGACTGTGCCTACTATGTTCAGGTCCTGTGGTTTTTGTTTTGTGTCTTATTCTGAGGGGGATTAGAAAGTGGACATGAGGTAAATGCAAAGTGGTATGAAAGCACCCCCCCCCTGCAGAAATCTATAATCTAGCTGGAAATACAGGACATATTCACAGATCAGTAAAGATACCTAATAATCAAGAATGAGAATAACTCAGAATCATCTTTTCCATAAGTACTGATTGAGGCTCTGCTCTTGTTGCTGTGAGAGGAGGCTGAGCCACACGGACCCACCTTCCCTTTTGAAGTTTACATTTTAGCAGGAAAATAGACAATAAGCAGATAAATAAAGAGCTGTATCTTGGGAGGTAACAGGGACAGTGAAGGAAGGTCAAGCAAGGTCGTGGACAGGAAGACCCGGGTGTGAGATGAATAGACAGTCTGGTGGTCCATTTTCAGAATGCAGTATTTAGCCTTAAATGTAAAACTACTGGGGGCACAAGAAAAACAGCCAGAGGAAAAATCGAGCGGAGTGGAAATTTACAAGCAGTTAACTCACATATAGCACCACAGCCTGTGGATACGGTATAGTCCAAGTCCACACACCTGAACAGTCCTTGGCAATCAGGAGGCTGTTGAGGAATAGTAACTTAAGAAGTCAGAACCGCTAGGTGCCACAGTGCACTCACCCCAAAAGGCCTTCCAGCCACAAGAGACCAAGGGGAGGTGGGGACAACTAAAGGTGCATTTCTTTAAGTAACCCAACAGGAGACAGTGAAACTGAGGCAACGTCTGGGGAGATTGTGCCCCTACCACACTCAGTGAGTGTGGAACTGGGACCTTGCACACGAGGGCATGAGAGGCTGATTGTGACAGCCTGGGTGTGCTGCCCACCAGACCCTGATCTTGCCAGACCATCATTAAAGTCTCACCTCCACTGTCTCCGTGTCTCCCAGTCCATTCTCTGAATTTGGGGAGGTGAGTGTGTTCCTCACAGGTGCAGGGCCAGGGGCACAGAGACCTGTGTCTAAGGAAGCTAATAATAGCAGCAAATGACCCTAAGCGGTCCCTAAGCAAGACACGGGCTTCCCCTGAGTAGTCAGGGAATGTTCCCAGCTGTGACATTTGGATCCCCCCAGGATTTTCTCAGAGAATGGTGCATCGAGGGGCAGGACCGTAGTAAGAGCGGGAAAGGCACCATTGTAGGGCAGAGAGTAAAGAGGTCTGCCTGTGGCTGGGCGCTCTGGCCACTTGGGCAGGGGAAGTAAGAAGAGGGCCGCTGGGGACCAAACTACAGAAAACCCCAATGGACAGGCTGGAGAGCTGGGCCCCTCTTTGGCTGGAATTGTGCAGGAAATCCAAGTTCCAGGAGCTCCCCTCAACTCTGCATATAATACAAGTGTAAATTCATAACGTGGGGTCTTGGTGGAAGCATGATGGGGGGCGGGGACCTTGCCCAGCAATGGCTGTGTGAGGAGGGGTCACATTGGAACTTGAGTGTGGACAGGAAGGAGACAACACAGCTCAGAAGAGTCTTCAGCACTTGGACACGTGGTGGGGTGTTGGGGTCCACGATGCCACTGGGTTTTTAATTAATTGTAAAGGCTCAGGGACCACAGAATAAGGTGGAAATGAAGCCTTTTCTCCAAGAACGAGCCAACTTAAAAAAATCTCAGGTCATTGATTCTAAACTGGTTTTCCACTCTTCCTTTTCTGGGTCCCCTGACAGGACAGCGGTGCCACCCAGCTCTTGTGATGAAACAGATTTGATGTTCCAGTGAACAGCTCCAATCCTGCATCTTTGAAAAGTCTGAAGCGTTCCTCCCTCCCTGCCAAGGCAGGGCATCGTGTGATCAAAACCAGCACCTTCAGAAAAACTTTTCAATTTCATCATCAGGACAAAGATTTCTAAGAAGACAGAGGCCAGTTTCTTCAGATGTCCCATCACTCGGACCACACTGAAGGGACAAGTAGATGAAACATGACAAACAACCGTCACATCCTAATGGTCCCTTGAGAGCCGGAGCGGCCTGAATGAAACAGAGGCCTATGAGGATGGAAATGATGATCTCAGGACAAGGGACACTTAATGATTTGCCAGTGTAAATACACAATACATATTCATCCATGTCCAACCGGTCACTTTCAAGTTCTGGCCATTTTGTACGGCGGAGAGCATTACCTGGAACAGTGGGGACACTTGGAGAATGAAAGGAGAAACAAATAATTCATCTTTCATTTTAATTTCAATACAATTGCAGAAGACAGTGGTACCTACAAATGTGAACGATGCACAGAGGGTATCTTTTTTACATTCCAGAGTATCTCACTGTTTGGGCAGAATGGTTCTCTTACTGGAATCGTTCACAAAGCAACCTATTATATGGTGAGAGGTACCCTCCGGGCACCATTGAAATTAATATGAAAGGAACAATGGAGAATGCCAAGTGCAGCACATAAAGCCCAGGTAGGTGGTGGGAGACAGATAAGCAGCCGAGGAGGTTTAAGTTTCAGAATCTGAGGCAGCAGAAAGATGTGTTGTACGTTTTGCATCACCAACACTCAGGATTTTAGAATGGGTAATGAAAAGCTCATATAGTTAAGTATTGAATCCATAAAAAACACAAAAAGCTTTGCAGCACAAGGGAGCTAAATGATGGGTCAATGGACAAAGGAGATAATCAGAGAGCAGGAGGGGAGAGCTGGATGCGCTTGCACAAAATTCCTCTGGTTTTGGCAACTTCACCTGCACGTTCAACATGGCGATGTGGCCATAGTTGGGTAATTTGAAAAACGGGGTTTGTCAACCTTGGCACAGCTGATGTTTTTTGGCCAGACGAGTCTTTGTGGCGGGGAGTTGTCCTGTGCATTGGAAAATGTGCAGCAGCACCTCAGATCTCACTGTCTGGGTGCCAGTAGCACCCACTCCCCAGTTGTGACAAACCAAAATACCTAGATGTTGCCAAATGGTCCCTGAAGGGGAAAATGGCCCCCTGCCTTTGAGGACCATTACCTTAAAGGAAGGCAACAGTATAAACCATTTCAGCGAGTTATTTCTCCTTGTGATCATGTCTATTTCACCCTTTAAAGACCATTAATTATGATAAAATGTTATTTGTCAAAAATTGAAATTCATCTGGACGGTTAACTAATCATAGTTTCAAACAACCAATTTGCAAGTGATCTAGAAAAATCTCTTCGTTGACTTCTCCCTCAATCTATCTTCAAGTGACTGGGGAAGTCTTTGGTCTCCCGTCCATTCAGGTAGTGAAGCGTTGCTTTGTCAACTGCATGGATCCGCGGGCCGACACCCTCCTAAGAAAGAGGCAGAAGTATGGCCCAGCACTCTCTCCACTTGAGGACATGTGAAAAGAAAGCTGGTACGTTTCCTGTTCCGAGAGTGAGAGAAGGAGAGTCAGAGAGAGGGGCAGGTCTGCAGGGCTGAGGGCAGCTCTTAGAGGAGTGAGGGGGCCATTGGATCTTCCCTAGTGAGCTCCTCTGTAGAACTGCTTGCACGGTGGCCACTGTCACTTGTGCTGCATCTTTTTCTAACCTAGAGATAATTCTGGATCAACTCCAGAGGGCAGGGATGCTGTCTCAGCCTTGTCCACCTTTGTACCCATAACACCTGGCCCAGTGCCGGCTCCATCCCGATCACCCAACCAACCACTAATGCTTCTTGAATGAATGAGCAGGACAGAGATGCCAGCTTCCACCCCAGTAGGTCTCGGGCCTGCTCCTTCACAGGCCTTTTCTGACATCTGTGCCCAGCCAGCTCCGAGGGTGACACACAGTTGGGGTCAATGAGTGTCTGTGCAGCTCCTTGGGTGAGGTTCCGTCTGTGTTTTGGGGGCAGCAGAACCCATCTGGCTGAGGCCTTGGCAGTGTCCCGCCTGAAGCCTGTTTAGGTGGGCGAGCACCGTCTGGGCCACTGCTCACCTGGTGGTTGTGTCCTCGTGCATTAGAAGGACAGTCTCCCACCAGGAAGACCCAGATTAAGACATCTCGAGCGAAGGATGTCAGTGCAGGCTTTGCCCAAGCATATCACCACTCGATTTGGCAGGAGAGGACACATTCGGAGTTGGTTCCTCCACATCACAGTTCTGTTACTGGAGAATTTCTCAAGTGGCACTACGGCCACCACATGCAGGACAGGACACATGGGTCATGCTGTAATTTAGGCAAAGTCTGCGCAGATCCAATCCTCTGAGCCATCAAGAAGCTCATCCTCACCTTGATGGCTTTATCTCTCATGTTGAAACTCTAACAAGCAACTAGAGTGAAACCAAAAAGCAGAGCTGGGGGAGGGGTGTGCATTCGGCTCTGGGGAAGGGGCTGAGGCTCTCCCCAGGAGCACAGGCTCCCTGAGTGGCCCGTGGGGATGTGCATTAGGCTGGTGGGATGACAGTGCCCAGAAGCTACTGTGAATGGCAACGACAGACAATAAAATACCCCTTTGAAAATCCAGCAAAAGATAAAGACAGTAGATTGTAGCAAAGCTGCAAAACCAACCATTGTAGATTAGCATCGGCAGGGCAAGAAAACACAACTAAAAATTATTCAATCATACCAAATGCTTGCAGGGAAACCAGGCCAAGAAAGCAATCAAAGTCAAATAGAAGCAAGGTGTGTTTATATAACTCAGCGGTTCAAAAAAATCGAGAAATGCATTGCAAAGATGTTTCAAGGGGTTCTAGCTCTAACTTAAGAGGGAAAAAATTAATGAAGCATTCATTAACAGAGGGAAAAGAATAACACCGTTCTCTCTTCTTACCCCCACCTCCCAAGCAGTCTTACCAGAGTCATCGCATTTCCTGTGAAAATTCCAGGATGTGATCATAATACAACACGTACTTATGCAAGTTTGGTTGTACCACATACGTGGCAGACCTCTTGAATTAATTGCATTAAATGTTTTCAGTTATAGAAAGAAGATTCATGACTCACGAAGACCATAAATGAAACACGGCACACAGGTGGTAATTACCTCGAATTGCATTCTTGGGTCTTTGAAGATAAATTAGCCAACAATGAGGATTTGATAGTTAATGTTGCAATTAGTTATGGTGACCTATATAACTTACTACTTTTTTAAAAAAACCTAAAATTTACACAGGTTAATAGCATAAAGGATTCTTCACTATTACTCACGGCAGAAATGCTATTCTATGAATGCTCCGGTATGGCCTTCTTATAATAATTACTGAACTTCACAAAGAGGTGGAATTACTCATGCTAATTCTTTGGCTTTGAATAGGAAAGGCTCTGATTAACATTCACTTCTGTGTCCTAGACACGGTGGGCTCTTCATTCCATCTTTTGGTTGGTGGTGTGTGATGAGATACATCCCATTCCACAAAGGAGGGAAAGGCAGGTGGTGGTGGTAACAGGGATCCCAGAGGAGATGTGGGCAAGGGCTGGAGACCCTGTTAGAATGCTCTGGGCGAGTCAATAGGCAGGGTGGCCACGGACACACGCTGGGGCTGCCACCCACCTGGGAATCTTCCAGCTCTCCCTCAATCCCCAAGAATCTTGCTGGCCGCAGAGTTGAGTGGCATTGACCCGAGTCCAGGAAGGAACACATGGTCCTGGCTGGCCACTTGGCACAGGACAATACTGGGTCAACCCCAGAACCTATTTCTATGCTGAAAGGACCACAGAGTGTGGCACCTGCCTGAGGAGAGACCACACAGGGACTGGAGACAGAGACGCCATCAGCATCAGCCAACTCTGTCCATGAAGAATGCATTTGTGAAAAGCCAACCAGGTTCCATACACTATTAAAATGTCATTAATTTCTTCCCAATGACCCCTTTCCGTCCCAGGACCTCAACCAGGCCACCGTGTGATATTAAGTCACCAGGTCTCCTGAGGCCTCCCCTACTGTGGCAGTTTCTCAGATTTCCCTCGTTTTGGTTGACCTTGATAGTTTAGAGGAGGGCTGGTCAGGAACCCAGTGGAATGCCCTCGATTTTGGTTTGTCTGATCTTTTCCCCAGGGTTAGGCTGGGGACATGGATCTGTGGAAGAAGACCACGAACGCTGAGAGCCACTCTCAGGCATGCGTGTCAAGGGTACGCGGTTGTCCCCAGGGCTGTGAATGTCCTTCAGAGACCCTTGCGGACACGCTGGCATGCAGACAGGTTCCGTACTCCCTGCAGCGAGGGAGGACACCCGCCAAGGGACTGTGGGTGTCTCCCTAGGACAAGGTTGGAAAGCACTTGAGGTAGAATCCAGGCTTTGGTTGGGTGATTTGGGGTGGGTCTAAGGAAGCAGAGGCCCCACCTGTTGTCAGGAAGCAGGATTTGATAGCTAATGTAGTTCTATGGCCAGGCAGCTGCATGAATCTTACCTACAGAGAGGAGAGACCAGTATAAGTGGTTCCACACCTTCTTCTGTGCTGAATAAAAAATTTACATCGAAAACTGACTCCAAAAATAAAATGAAAGTTTCATACTTTACTCTTAAAAAAAAGAGAAAAACTGACACCAAAATAGGAGGTCATTGCTAATTGTATTAGTCTGATTTTCTTTACAAGAAACTAACTGAGGCTGGGTAACTTATAAAGAAAAGGGGTTTACTTAGATTACAGTTTTGGAGACTGAAAGTCCAAAGAGCGTGATGCAGCTCTGGTGAGGCCCCTGGCTGTGTCACCTCATGGATGACATGGCAGGACCGTGTGCCAGAGGAAAACAGGAAGCCAGTCACTCTCTCAGAACTGAGGTCCCACAGGGACTATGTGATCCCCTCCAAGGATGATGCTCTCAATGACCTGATCATCTCCCAGCCAGCTCCACCCTTTAAGGGTCCCACCACCTCCCAACATCATTACACTGGGGACCAAGTAAACCCTTAGGGGACCCACTTAAACCATATCCAAATCATGCCATATCATTGGAACTGGATTTCATGGAGATGTGAGATGGGGACCACCATAGCGTCAGTTGCCAATGCACTCCTGGGTCTGGGCTCGTGGACTTCAGCAGACCTCAGGAGGCTCGGTGTGTGCCACCCTCTGCCCGAGTCTGCCTTGCATCATTGAAGTCAGGTATCCTTGAATGTTCTTCAAAGAACAGCTGGAGTGCGTGCTCTTGAACAGCTGGGGTCACGGCATAGGGCAAGATGCTGGAGTTGAGTACACCTAAGCCAATCAGCATCCCCACCCCTGCAATGAGACAGGCTCCCTTCTGTGGTCCAGGGAGCCAGGCTGACATCTTGTCATTGGACCTGTGTCTCCCTTCCCAGACGGAAGCCCCAGGGATAGTCCTGCCTGTGTTTGCTCTGCTCTGATTTCCTGTCCATCATCATCGGGTGAAAAGACCACAGTGTCTGGCATCAAGGCGACTGGGTTTCCAAACCCCAGAACTAGAAACTTGAACTCTCTCTGCAACAAAACACAAAGCTGGGAAGCTGCAGGGGTGACTGCTGCTGCTTGAACAAGTGTCCTTTTCCGAGCCTGGCTTTTCCCCCGTTGGCTGGCACAACCCTGCTGAGCAACCTCCATAAGGAATTGCTGTCTGACGTGGTGGCTAGTCGTGATGACCTTGTGGCAACGGGATGTTTTACATCTCCAAAACAAGCACTTGGATTTTAAGCTGCTTGTTTCTTTTTATATTTTTTCTTTTCCTTTTCCAGGGATGGATATAATAAGTCTCTAGCCACAGACACGCTGATCCTTGCCTATGGCCATCTACCTGCACGTAGTGGGCTGGAGCTCTCGGAATCTCATCCCTAGGAAGCGAGACCAGCTCAGGGGAAATCTCTGGGTGTGAAGGGGTAGCAGGCCCTTGTTTTGGCGGACTGAGAGGGAGTGTTTGGTACTTCTTGGGAGGCAGAGTGACATTGTTTTTATCTGTGATTAGACAAAATTATGAAGTGCTTTGTCTCGTTTTATCACAGTCTCAGAATAACTTGGAGTTTGCTTTTCGGAGAGATTGTTTCTGTCAATTGGAGAACAGCCTGGCCCAGCTGTGGAGGCAACCAGCTTCTGAATGGCAGGATGCCGTCCCTCAGTGCCACCCAGGCCCCTCCGCTGGCCAGACTCCTCCTCCGTGGGGGCACCGCCCTCTTCCCACATGCTCTAAGGGAGGCCTTAAAGGGCGACCAACATGGGGAGGGGGAGTGACGCTCTGCCTCCTGCAGGGTGATCTCTGAAGTCCTGAATCTTTCTTTTATGAGCTGCTTCAAGTTGGGATGGGGAGCCCCAAAGAGCCCTGGCCACTGTTCTCAGCCTCAGTGTCCTTCTTCTGCAGGTCTTTCCCTCTGCCGGGCCTGGCCTCCTCTCTGCAGTTCTGATCCAGGCCTGCCCCTGACAGGGCGTCATGTCCACCTGGACTCAGCACCCGAACAGCTACTGGACAGACCAGCCTTTCTCCGTATTCTGGTCACCTGCTCTGTCCTCTGCTGCCTGGGGTGGCTCCCCCTGCACTGCTCACCTGGCTACAGGTGGGGGGTCCCACTGGGAGAGCCATGCTGGACAGAGTTAGTGCCATGCTGACGCCATCGAAGGGGAACTTGGGCTGCTTCCCTGGAGAGGACAGTACCTGAGATGGGGTGGGGGTGGACGGAGGGTTGCAGAGGTGGGAACTCCTGGGGCCATTTCTCTCCCCGGTTTTCGTGAACATTTTCCAAGCTCCAGGCAGAGCAGAGCCTTGTCAGCCGCTCTTTCTGGTTTCCCAGCCCCTTCCCCCCACTTCAACCAAGTCACAGTCCCACCTGGATCCCTCCATGTGCTCCTGAGCTTCAGGGCACTAGGGGAAGCTTCAAATGGCTACTGCCTTGGGGCAGAGGACCAGGTGCAGGGACAGCAGCTGATGTAGGAGGAAGGCTCTGCTTCGTGGTCAAGCGTATTTGGCGTCTCCCCCCAGGCCTGAGTCTGATGCCACCAGTGGTGACTGAGTGACTGCAGGTTACTTAACTTTCCAGTGTCCAACGTCCTCGTCTGTAAAATGGGAATAAACTCAGGACAAAACACACAAAATGATCTCTTCAACCACTTTAAGTGACAATGACGGCAGTGTCACGCATCCACCTGATAGCACCTAGTCCTGTCGTGGGAAGATGCAGGGAGAGACCCAGCCGACTCCCGCCAGGTCAGGGCTCAGCGTCAACCCCACCCCAGTGATGGGGGCAGCTGTGTCTACCGCCCTCTTGTTAGTGAAGTCACCAAGATTTCTTTAAAGACAGACTAAGGAAGGTGACGTGTCCAGACCCATGAGCTGGGCCCTGAGTTTTCCGGGCATGGTGTCGGGGAGAGGGCCCCCTGCGGAAATGCAGACCCTGTGGGCGAGGGGTCCTGTGTGTGGACCAGGAACATCGGCACCTCTGGAAGCTGCGAGTCTCCTGGGCTCCAGAGAAGGTCCGAGGCTGAAGGTTCAGCCCAAGCAGAAAGCCAAGTGCCCTCCTGCACGGTGCATCCTGGAACGTCCCGCCAGCAGCAGGAGTGTGCCCGCTGATGGATAAGCAGCCGCCTTGTGGCCCCGGCTGGCGAGATTTGAAGAAATGAGGTTGCTCTTTAAAAAACAGAGAGAGAGAGAGAAAATAGGAGAGAGAAAAAAATAGGAGCTTTTGTTCTGCACTAGAAAAGATAGAGTTCTTTCACTTCAGCCGCCACTTTCCATACACCACGGGCATTCTCCTGCACAGGAAAATCAATAAAGACAATAAATAAATGGCAATCCCATTGGGGGCTGCTTACCCAGTGATTAAATGTTTCAAACCCCAAAGACTTGCACGCTTCAGGGAGACAGATCTGAATGAACATATGTAAATGGAATTAATGCTCAAATAATTTTCTAGTTACTTAGCACAAATGTGCAATTATTAATACCACCATAATTTATGTTTGAATATTTATCCCCATTTTCCTCAGCATAAAACCTTTAATCTACTTTTCTGACATAATTTGAAAATAGACATGGGAATCTTTTTTAATCATCTTATGTTTTTCATGGAGAAGGGAAAGAGACAAAAATTTGGAAAAAAAACACAAAAAACCAAAACCCCCAAAACAACAACCAAAAAAACCCCAAATCCAAAAGCCTGTCAGGGCACCTGTACCCAAGGTGAGGAGGGACAGCCTCCACTGTCCCCACTGGAAAGACATGCTCCTGGTTTCTCCAAACCCATGCTGAATTTGGTATGAGAAACCAGATTTCTGTTTGTCTCCTACTTGCAAAGATTGACGATGCCAATAGGATTTCACAGGTCAGCTGTAGGAAAGGCCCTTGGAGTGATGAGGCTGCCTGCAGGGGTGCGGTGCTGGGCGGCACCCCGAGTCTGCCCACACCGCTGCCCTGGGGGCAGGGCTTGCACCTGCAGAGACGGTGCTTTCTGCTGCTCTTGCTCGCTTGGTGAGCACCCCAAGGCCACCGTCGGGGTCAGCCTGCACCCTGCCTCTCTCCAACAGGCTCGGGCCTGTGCATCACTCCCAGCCTGCAGTGTCCTTGTCTTGGCTTAAAAACTTCAAGGTGCTTCCCAAGCGTTGCCTAAACATCCACACAGGACCGGAACACCCACACCAGCTCCCTCACCTCATGGTCCCACCACCCCCTGGAAAGAGACACAGCAGGCACTCAGCAAGGTCATGAAGACAGCCACACTGTCTATGTCCCTTCTCTGAGAAAGGAGATTTTGGTTTGAGTTCCAGTTCTGCCACCCACTCACTGAGTGACCCTGGATTAAGTTCTCCACTGTGAACCTGTTTTATCCTCTCTTAAAGAGGAAAGGAGGAAAGGTAGGGCAGGGGGCAGAGGTGAGGGAGGGGGAGGGGAGGCGGGAAGAGGAAAGAGAGGGAGGAGGAGGAGTGGCCAGGAGGTCTCTGAAGCCTTCATCTGGGCTTGGCAGCCCGTGGTTCTGAATTCCCAGGTCCCTCAATCCTCATTTGCTTCGCCTTCTGCTGGCCCACGTGCCCTGTCACCTCATCTCTCCCATGGTGGCTCCTTTGTGACCATGATCTTACTCTGTCAGAAGGTCCAACAAGGTAAGATTAGACTTGAGAACTGTCCACAAGGCTCCAGAGTCCCAGGGACCTTGGGATTGGGGAAGGAAGCTGGTCTGAGGGCCAGTGGGACCAGCGTATCCCTGTGGGACCAGGGGATGGGGTTGATGTGGATTTTAATCCTGGAACGTGGAGATCCAAGAGGAGGAAAACTATTAAAAGTTGATTTGGCTATAAAAGTAGATAATATTGTCACTCATGTTAAACCCTTACTTATCATTGCCACCAAGAAATATATGCCAGATTAAAGTGCTCAGAAATTTAAATACATGTGTGTTGTTGATTGCTAAGCAGGGTCTTGTTCCCAAAGGTTGAACAGTACAGGCAATGCCAGCCTCCTGCCCTCCCGCAGCCACCCCGTCCACCTCCCTAGAGGCAGACAGCAACACTGGGCTCCTGCTTACCTTGTTTATGAAAGAAAACATATGGGTTATAAATAATGAGCTGCCATAAGTTGTGTACATTTTATATCATTAAAAAATAGACTGGTCATGTGGGCTCAGCCCTCATAATTGCTCATTAACTTGAAAAAACTTGGGCATATTGTGATCATCACTGACTGCACTTGTTTGTTTATGTAGTGAACATCTCCAGGGCACGCTACATCTCAGGCATTGTTCTAAATTCCAGGTTTTAACCAGCTTGATGCTCACCTATCCCGAAGTCTGGCCAGTGCGTCCACTCAGCATGTCCTAAGGAAGACTCAGCTTGTCCTAATGAGTACTGCTTGGGAGGACTGTTCGCCACCCCCTAGGGGCCACTGTGTGAACTTGCAGTGATATTTTTGGGTTTTGCAGATGAGTGAGCACCAGGGGTATCTGCTTAAGCAGGCCTGCATGGACAGGACAGTCGCACATGACAAAGCACTTCCACCTCTGTACCAAGTTTCAGTGTCCCGTCGCACATTCCAGTAGGGGAAAAAACCCTGCTTGTGATTATCCAGTCCTGGACCCTACCTGTGTAAGGTGCTAGCATGAAACACTTTTTAAAAAAATATTTATTTTTCAGTTGTAGTTGGACACAATACCTTTATTTATTTATTTATTTTTATGTGGTGCTGACGATGGAACCCAGGGCCTCTACTGCTGAGCCCCAGCCCCAGCCCTGGTGTTTTTTATATACATCGAACATCCAGGAACACAGTGTGATGTAAACTGAGGGAAGTTGTGTTTGGTTTCACTGATCACTTGAATGCAAGGTCTTCCTGTTTCAGAAAATCAGCTGCCAACACCCTGACTCCTGTGGGACCTGAGCTGCCCAGCAGCCAGCCTGCTGATGCCCGTCCTCACCCTGATGCTCAGGCTCATTCTCTCCAATCATGATCTAGAGATGGGCATCAGGTATGTTTTCAGACACGTGGAATGTTCTTTCCCTTCACAAACCATGACCATGCCAAAGGTGAGAGTCACTCGAGAATTGCAGAAGGTGCTGGGTGAGCTGGTCACACCAGTAATCCCAGTGACTCAGGAGGCTGAGGTGGGAGGATCGCAAGTCCAAGACTAGCCTCAGCAACTCAGTGAGACTCTGTGTCAAAATGAAAAATAGAAATACTGGACAGGTAGCTCAATGGTAGGATACGCCTAGCTTCAGTCCCCATTACTGGAGGTAAAACATTAAAAAAGAATTCCAGAATGTGTGTGACTTTTATTTTAGGACTTGTGATGTATTTTGGATTGTCCCCGAGGCTACCTCAACTTCACTTCTGGGCAACTGGGATCCTGGAACTTGGTCCAGGTGGGATTTTCTCAAAGCCAGGTGTGGAGCGGGCAGAGCCACTGAGGTGTACGTCCTGGCAATGTGCTGGCCCAGAAGCCAGGAAGGGCCCCAACACCCAGGTGAGTAGGTGGAGCAGAGGAAGCCGGAGTTTAAAGAGATTCCTGGTGGGATTCAGGGCGAGGGAGCCTCGTGGTAACCTGAAGGAGAGCCCGGGAGCAAGAAGGAGGCTCCAGGACCCTGGGTGGGCCCCTCACAGAGCCAGCACAGAGCCGGTCAGCAGCTAGGTACAATGGAGCCAGGTCGGACCTCACCCCTGGGCTCTGCGGCACGGCGGACATCAGGATTGTTTAATTACGGTGCTCTACGTGGATTGTGCTGCTGCTTGAGTATGACAAGGAGATGCAGAGAAAGAAAGTGCACGTTTCCCCTAAAAGGACTCAGATGGCATGTTAATTGATTCTTTAGGGATTTAAATATAGGACCTACCATTTATCCAGTAAATTTAATCCAGTGTGCATATTTGGTAAATTTAACCTAAAAACTGTGTTTCTTTAGTGTAAGACTAAAAGTGAGGTTAGCTTCTCTTTTTCTGTTGGGCAGGAAGGAATAGGAAGGAACAGACCTAGAGGATGAAGGCCAGTGTTTGAGGGGTGCCTCTGCCCCCCGCTCCTCCCCTGTAGGTGTCAGCCTAAGTGGGCTTCCTCAGGAATGGTCATGTTGTCAAGGAGTCCCCACAATGCCAACAGGAAATGGGAGATTAAGGGAAGAAGTTATAGGAGAAATAAACTCCACTGCAGAACTAATCAATCCATTGTGATCAATACGAAGAAAAATCGGCTTTGCAGAAAACTGAGTCAGAGACACAAGGAGGAAATTTGAGGAAGGTGAACAAAATGCAGAAAGAACCAAGAATGAAAAGATAAGAAGTGTGATGGTAGCTGAGGTGGGCAGATCACAGAGATGAGGGCAGACGGGCAGTGCAGGCACAGGGCAGAGCAGGGACAGGGCAGAGCAGGGACAGAGCAGAGCTGGCACAGGGCAGAGCAGGCACAGGGCAGAGCAGGGACAGGGCAGAGCTGGCACAGGGCAGAGCAGGCACAGGGCAGAGCAGGGACAGGGCAGAGCTGGCACAGGGCAGAGCAGGCACAGGGCAGAGCAGGGACAGGGCAGAGCTGGCACAGGGCAGAGCAGGCACAGGGCAGAGCAGGCACAGGGCAGAGCAGGCACAGGGCAGAGCAGGCACAGGGAGAGCTGGCACAGGGCAGAGCTGGCACAGGGCAGAGCAGGCACAGGGCAGAGCAGGCACAGGGCAGAGCAGGGACAGGGCAGAGCAGGCACAGGGCAGAGCAGGCACAGGGCAGAGCAGGGACAGGGCAGAGCAGGCACAGGGCAGAGCAGGGACAGGGCAGAGCAGGGACAGGGCAGAGCAGGCACAGGGCAGAGCAGGGACAGGGCAGAGCAGGGACAGGGCAGAGCAGGCACAGGGCAGAGGAACACGCCCCTAGGACGATGGAACCAACCTTTGCTGAGGTGACAGAACTCACACTACTCATCCCATGGACTCACTAATTCCTGAAGCAATGACCAAGGACAGGAAGACACATTTCGGGGGAATTGACTGAATTTTGGAAATAAAGAAACTGCACTCACTGAAGATGGAACAAAGTTTGGAAGGGAAGAAGTCAAGCTGGCCGGCTCAGTATCTGAAGCCAACTGATCTTGATAAATTTTGGAGGAAAAGAGAAGGGACCTGAGACTCGGCTGTGTGCAGTGACACTGTCACAGATCATGAGAACACAGCGTGTCCACAGTGTGCCAAGGGGACAATTTGCCCTCATAGAGGAGTGAGAAAAGTCTGCCTTTGAGCAGCCTAGTGAATTCAGAGACGGTGTGAACAGGAAAACTGATGTTTGAAAGGATTAGAGGTGAACAATCCACATAAACAGAGCTAAGTGACTATGTAATCATGTTACTGAACACAGTGTAAGTTCATGTGCAAGAAACTAAAGGATTTCAATAAAAAGTTAATTTTTATAAATTGTGTTGTGATAAAAAATATAAATGTTTGGTGTCAAAATAAAAACACAATGGAAATAGACTAGGATAAAAATAGTCCAGTTAAATATATTGGAATCTATCAGTTAGAAATAGGGAACACAGAAGTGAGGAAACCAGAAGGGAGGTCAGGGAGCTCGTGAGCTCCGATGGTTTCGATCCCTAACTGGTGTCTGGGGAGAGACTGAAGATATTGTGTGAAGTTGTGAAGACAGACATTAGCTGGGTGCTAAGACAGGACAGGGGGTCTCCCATAGGCCCCTCCAGCCACCAACAGCCCCAACAACAAAAGATAGAGAGAAAGATCAAGAAGAAAAACACAGAAAACATTAAATAAGATCACGAAGTTGAATCAAAACATCGCTATTATAAAAATAAATGTGAATGTGACAAAAGTTAAGTTCTATTTTTAAAAAGAGAACCGACATACAGGATCAGAAAGCAGATCCGGCTATAAGCAGTGAGGGACAAATTAGAGACTCAAAGGTTGGCCAAGGGTACCGTCAAGCTAAACAGCAAACAGAGTCTCCTGGGGTGCGAGGGAATCTGCAGATGCCGCTCTGGGTGCCAGGCGGGACCATGGGCTTACCCAGGGAGGCCAGGGAAGATGGGGTTTTAAGACACAACAAGGGGCTATGTAAGTAGTTCTGAAAAGTTTCCCCTTGGCTACCAGGATCAACCCCAAGGGTGGCGTCTGTCCACGGTTGCAGGGCATCGTCCTCATAGAGGAGTATTTGTTGGTGAGGTGGTGGTGACCTGCATTAGGTTGTGGTCTTCAGAGGGTCCTCGTGAAATGTCTCTCATAGGTGTGCGGACGTGTGCCCACACGTGTACACTCTTCCTTCGGGGTCTCCTGATCCATTTTATCAGACTTCCACACGGCGGCCTCAGTTTTATTCTGACAGCTTTCACAAGGGGCAGCTCATAGGAAGAAAGCAGGGTTTGCAATCTCAAAACCGGACAAACTGGATTCAAGGAGAAAAGCTTTGTGATGCTGAGGCACAAAACCTGCAGGGAAAAAATACATCTGATTCATCTTTATATGCCAAATAATTAAACATCAAAATAAAGTGAAAATTTCAGGAAATAAAAGGATAAACTGAAACAAAATAATAAGGGAGGCTGTAACACTCTTTTCTTAGTTGCTAATGACTTCTATAGGCTAAAATAAGTAAATAACAAAATCTCACTCAATATGACTGATAAAATTAGGAGAAATTTTTTTCAAGTGTCCGTAATTTGTAAAAATTGAGTAACAAACAAAACCTCAATAAATTTTAAGGAAACATACATCATTAGGGTTTTTTGACCACAATGCAATGAAACTAAAATTAATAGCAAATGAGAAAAATAAAGTTCCAAATGTACAAACATCTCCTAATCTTATCTTAGACCAAATAAGAAATCGAAGCCATAAATCACAGTAGCTAAAAATAATAACAAAAACAACACATATTAAATCCTTAAGCTGAACTCAGAGAAAAATGTAGCTTAAGATTCTCTCACTGCTAATCATTAGAGAATGAAACTCAATGGGTGAGGCTTCCAAATCAAGTGGGTAGAAAAATACTGACAAAATAAACACAAAAAGAAAAAGTAGGGAATCGATAAAGATAAATGCAGATATGAATAAATTTGCAAACAGAAATGGCAGAATAAAATCAAGAGCTGTTTTTTTTTCTTAATAGGAAAGAAAGAAAGCCACAGTAAAATAAACAAACTACTTGCTAGACAAATAAAATAAAGTGAGAAAGTATGAAAACATAAAACCAGAAATAAAAATAGGAAAATAACCATGGTTATAAAGGGGAGTTTAAAGAATTCAAATAATGCTTTGCCCAAATCCAGCTAGAACATCTTTGCAACCATAGGAAGGAGCCAGGAGGCTCAGACATGGTTGAGCCACGGAGTGAATGAACATCTATCTCTGGCTTTCTTGTTACTGGAGAAAAGGAACTTTTTGTTAGACTCTCTGTGACTGCATTTTCTTTATCCACTCCTCTGTTGAAGGGCACCCAGGTTGGTTCCATAGTTCAGCTGTTGTGAATTCAGCTGCTATGAACATTGATGTGGCCGCATCACTGTAGTATGCTGATTTTAAGTCCTTAGGGTATAGATGGAGGAGTGGGATAGCCAGGTCAAATGGTGCTTCCATTCCACACTTTCTGAGGAATCACTGGATTAGACAAAGGGGATTGAAGGGAAGGGAGGGAGGATGGGAATGGGAAAGACAGTAGGACATGAATCGGACATAACTCTCCTATGTTCATATATGAATACACGACCAGTGAAACTTCACATCATGTACGACCAAAGAACGGGATCCTAACAGGAATAAGTTATACTCCAAGTGTGTATAATAAGTCAAAATACACTCTACTGTCGTGTGTATCTAAAAAGAACAAATTAAAAAATCGTAGGAAAAAAAAAAGAATCTCTGTTACCCAAGTCTTCTGTTATTTGGAATAAAATGCATCTCTAACTGGAAAGTTTCCCTTTTCACCTTGCCAAAGCCAGTGCCTCGCATTCTTTTAGGTGAGGACCCCTCTGTGGTAGTTTCCTTTTGCACTGAAAGCACCGGCTAATGAAACTTGATAGAAAACCAAACGAGAAACTCAAGTGGAAAACAGAGAAGGCAAATCATCAGTATTTTTGATCCCATGTCTGATCATTAGAGAACCCAAATGAATTGAAAACAATTAGAAGTATAACTTAATAAGGTGGCTGTCTACAAAATTAATTGACAAAAATAAACGAATCAACTATAAATATGATCACTAATTAGAAAATACAATGGAAGAAAAGATCCCACTTATAATAGCTATAGTTGATGAAACAACTAGGAATACATTTGGAAATAGGGCTTAAGCCTGTATGATTTTTCTCATTCTTAAAGGGTAATGCTTAATATTGTAATGTGAGTCCTCTCTATACAAATTATAAATTCAATGCAATATTAAAAAGAAGGCTAGTGGAAAATTAAAGCAAACCCAGATAGAAATCAGGAGGAAGATATTAAATGGAACAAAGATACTTGATCTTATTAGAGAAACAATCAACTAAGTAAATTAAACAGTTAAAAAATGTTTGGCATGTTTAGAATTGTGAAATGCAAAAACTATGAGAAAAATCAAAGCAATACTAGCAAAACCAAAATAACAGTGAGAGAATTTAACACGACTCTTTCAGAAACTGAGAGTGAAATGAAGACATTGAGGGATTTGAATAACATAGTGAATAGTTGAAATCTAATAGGTTCACAGAGTTGCCCAGCACACAGAACATGCTCATTCTACTCAAAACCACATAACATTTCAAAATATATGTTCACATGTTATGCTACAAAGAAATCTCAGCTTGCAAAGGAGGCAGAAATCGTAAATGCTGGTTTCCCTGATTGTAATTAAATAAGAGAAACTAGAAGTTAATAACTCTAAAACCTTGGGCATTTAAAAACTTTCCTCTGGATAACACAAGTTAGAAAATAAAATACAAATTAAAGTTTAGAACACTTAGAAACTAACAAACACCCAAATACAACAAATCAAAGTTCTTGGCATGTGGCCCAAACAGTACGAATAGAGGAAAACCTACTGTCTTAAGCAGATTTATTAGAAAACAAGAAAGATGAAAGTAAAATGAGAAGCACACGGGTCAGAAGTTACAAAAGGAAGAGCATTAACATAAAACAAAGATGAATCTACGCCTCGCTCAAGAATAAAGTTAGAAGTTAACGAAATGGACATCAAAAAGGAGAACTTGATAAGCACTTCTTCAAAATAGCCAGTGAATAGGACCAGTCTCAGGAGAATCTAACCAGAGAACACACAATTAAAATATTACAAAAGAAACACAAGTCATAATCAAAATTGGGGGGAAACATTGAAATAAAAGAAAATGTACACATTTTCTTTCTTCTAAGAAGAGGTTTTAATAAACAGTATGAATTACGTTACAAGAAGTCACACAGCTTCCAGACAGAGTTGTGCTCAGATGGCCACTGGCTACTGTCACCTGCACATGAGTGAGCTTAGCTTTGCTTAGAAGCTCTTTCTTCCTGCCACTGTGGCCTCAGTAAAGTTAGTAACACTGGTGGAACCACGCGCAGTTGGGTTTTTAACCTAAATTTACACCCTTCATGTCACAAGAAAGACACCCAATGTCTTCAAAGCGGACCACACCTTGACGGAATATTGAAGAGGTGGGTCAGCTCAGAAGTCTCCTCAAATTCTAATCTGCCAGTGCTGATATTGCAGACCCTAATTTCTTTCCACTTACTGCCCAGTGTATTGTGAAAGTAGTCAGAATAAAAATGGAATCACTTACATCAAACTCTAGTAAAATGAAGTTAGGAGACCTTGAAGGGAGAGTTTCAAGGTCAAGGGTCCATCTTGTTGCAGAGACTCAGGAAGCAGAGAGGACCCACGGGTGGCTGCTTCCTAGGAGAGATCGAGAGTCGCTGGATAATTCCAGCTATGAAAACCTGATTGCATGACCCATGGCAGGTACTTGTACCAAAAGAAGTGGAAAGAAACCATGCCCAAGCCAGATGGACGCAACAGCACACCTAGGAGCCAGGGCTTGTACCTAATCTTCAATAAAGGAACCAGGCTCCTTGGAGAAACGGAATTTCTAGGACAGGAGCAAGATGCAACATGGAGTTTCTGTTAGGACAGAAAGTAAGATGGTCTCAGAAACAGACCAAAAAGACAGTGGGGGGGAGAAGACCCACCATGAGAGGAGGTGGTGGAGGGACACAGGAGCTCATTGAAAAGAAGTTCTAGAAGCTGAAGCTGGAGCAATTTGAGCAAAAGTGAATAAATAAATAGGAGTATTGGACTATAATCCAAAGCATAAAATAAATATCCAGGGATTCATAGTGATAGTAGCAAATGACTGAACAGACTAATCAGTGGAGGTGAAGAGAGGATCTCCCACAGAATCCCAACAAGCAGGTAGCACTCTGCCCTGGAAGAGGGAGCACAGGCTCCCTCCATAGGTGACAATCGCACAAGGCGCCTTCCTTCCCAAGTGCACAGTGTAGAGGGGGAAGAACAGCCTACAGGGGAGGGACCTCACAGGCATGACCTCAGCCGGCCTTCAACCAACACCCACAGTCGTAAGTCCCGCGGGCAGCAGGTGCGCGTGGACACTGGAGAAACAGCACCACACCTCTGTGGCCCTCCTGCCGGAGACCCAGAACCCGATCTTAGGATGGAAGGAATGTGGATGAATTCCAATGGGGAACCTCTGAGCAGTGCTCCTCAGAACTGTCAAGGTCATCGAAAACAGGAATGTGAAAAACGCCACGGACAAGAGGAAACTCAGGAGACACAAATGTCACGTGGGCTCAGAGAGGGGACCCTGGAACAGAAAAGGGACACTAGGTAGAAACTAAAGGAATCTAATCAACTATGATCTCCAGCTAATGATAACGCAGCAACCTTGATTCATTTAGTATTGCAAACACACCTACGAGTGTAAGTTGTTAATAATGAGGGAACTGGGGGCAGGGGGTATCGGAACCCAGTTTTCCATACATCTAAAACTAAAATTAAAAAATGAAGTCTGCTAAAAAAAAATAGTACAGTGGTGGTGGTAGGAGACAGACGCTGTAGCCTGAATCCTCAGACCGTACTGCGAACACAGTGAGTCACATCGTAGGAAAACAAAAATGACCAGTTTTCTCCACAGAGGGAATAAAAGCCTGTAAAAAGCCTGTCTGTCAGTGTGCCTGATGCCTAGAACAGGTAGAACAGGTAGTCAAAACCAGAGGCCTTTGGCCTTCCCTCCCCATGAGGCACTGGGCCACGTGGCTTAATAAACAGGTTTGGCCCAAACTACTCACAACTCTTGTGACACTAGGTTTTTCTAAAGACTAAAAACAAAAACAAAAACAAAACCCAAAACAACAAACACTATCACAAATATAACCCAATGCCTTTTGTGAACATTCACAAGAAATCTAAAGTAACAATGTTATGGGGGTGCTGGGGTAGCTCTGGTGGGGTCAGCAGGGAGGTCACAGGTAGCAGCTGTTTACCAGATAGTATGTAACTAGTTCAGAATTTAACAGCTTCCCTGGTATGTTCTGGCTGATGGTCAGCCCAGCCCTGGGATAGCCCGTTTATATTGCTTATCTGCACATGCTTATATTTTTAAGTCTATTAATGTATTTAAACTGGGACTGGAAGGGTGTACCCCGAGCTGCTGACAGGGGCGAAGAGAATGGAATAGGACCATGGTTGGTAGTAAAGGCAACTTGTGCTTCTTATTCAATTATCTTCTGTTACTTAGTTTTTTAATAGAGAAAACAGGACATATGTGTTCAATACAGTCCAATCAAGATTCCAGTGAAAACATGTTTGATGTGACGTAAAGTGGGTCGAACACTCAGCTGTGAAAACAGCATGTGCAAGTGGAGAATCCAGAGCTTAGGAGTGAGGGCTCGCCCCAGCTCATCTTCAAGCATATTGGGATCTCGGTGTTTTAAAGTGTCATACTGACTCAGGGCGAGGGAGAAATGTCAATAGATCAGAACACACTGTCCAGAAATAGACTCCAGTATATACAGAAATTTAATGCATGATAAAAGTGGCATTTCAAATCAATGGGGAAATGATGGATGAGTCAGAGGGCTAGCCATTCGGAAAACATAAAGTTAGATCTCTATTGCACTATATACACTGAAATAGGTGGTAGATGCTTCAAGGACTTAAATGTAAAAATCTAAGACCATGAAAGCACTAGAAGAAGACATGAGTGACATACACTCTGGGCGTGGGGAAGGCTTGTCTAGGAAGTTGAGAAAACCAGAAGTGCAGAACTGGATGATGAACCTCCCTGAAAATTGAACATTTTGCACATAATCAAGAGTTAAAAGATAGATTGGGGGTGGGGACAGGGATCTTTGCTCTATGAAAAGGATTGAAATTCATATCCTTTGCAAGTAATAAGAAAAGGTGAAAATTCCGAAGACCAACTTAAAAGGGAAGTGGTGAGGGGGAAATGGCTAACTCCTTCCGGCATGCCATTTCAAGGTTCTTCTTAATATAAAATGGGCACACTCTGGCCTCAACATTCACTTCTAGGAACCCACTCTCTAGAAGTACAAAAACTGCAGCATTGGCTGACATAAGAAAAATCTGTAAAAATCCTAATGTACATAAATAGAGTATTGATTCAATAAACTGTGGTCTACCCATAGAAGTGGGTATTCTGCAGGCATAAAAAATAAAAAGGTAAATCTGTAGGTGCTGATGTGGAAGTGCTTAAGATAATTATTTAAGTGAACAAAAGTTACACAGCCAAGTGGTCACATTTTTGTCTAATAATTAGAACATGCATATTTTGTAGAGAAGCAGAAAAAAGTATCTTGACTGCATATCAATCTGCTGCAAGGATGATTTCTGAAAGGTGGAAAAGTGGAATTACGGGAGACATCTCTATTCTGTTCTCTACCTTAGATTACATTGGAATGTTTTTTTCTGCTTGCAATCGATCATCAAGAAAAACAACAATTAGAATTCAGAAATGACTTTGAAATTGTTAAGGTTCTTTTCTCACTTCCATATTCTGCAGTATTAGCAAAAGGGACATTTCTAGATGGGCAGGCCACCAGCCTGACTGATAAGGCACTGAATGAGTTCAGTGTCATAGGAACCTCAGTTTTGGGCTCAAGTGTCCATTCTTTCAAAGGGAACTTTCAAACACAGGATTAGGAGAAAAGCACCTTGGGGTGGGGCGGGGGAGGGGGAGGACCATTGCAAGCTTGTCCTTGTCCTTCCCTATCCTAGCAGGCTGATGGTGGCATTAGCCGGGGACAATGAGTGGTGAATAAATAGCTTTGGACAGGAAGTTGCCACTCCAGTAGGAAACTTGGCAGAAAAACCAAATGAACAGGGCTTTGTGGAGGGAAGAAAGCCCTCCAGCCGCGGAACAGGATGGGCAAGCAGGATCCAGTGAAAGGGCACTGGACGTGGGTCGGGCGTGCCCCTGGTTGAGTAAGATGGAGAATCAGATAATGTTTTGGAGCCTCATTTTCTTCATCTAGAAGTGGGATAAAGGCTGCCTATCTCCCCGGGTTGGCTGGAGGTGATATTTAAATATGTGCGTGGAATACTTCATGAATGGCGCATGTGTAAGTCGGTGCTCTGCTACTTGTGGAATGTGCTAGCTCACTGATGCCCAATACTGAGTGGGGCCACAGCTCTCAGCTCCTGAAGACAAAGCACCACCCCAGGGCTGGGGTTGCCAGATAAATACAGGGTGCCAAGTGGAATTTGCATTTCAAATATCAATGAATAATTTTCTAGTATAAGCAAGTCCTATGCTAACAGAGCCTGTGAGCATTTAGTTTTAACTATTTTGTTGTTCTGCCTTCATTTCTAATAAATCATCTCCCCAGCAAAAGTTTTAAAAGCTTCACAGAAGTAAAGATCACCTGGTGTACTGATCTTGGATCCTCCAGGCTGCTTGAGCACTGTCTCACGCTGAACAGGGACTAAATAAATGCTGCCCATAGGGTATTATTATTTATTAATACCCTATGGATGTATTAGCACCTCTGATCCCTTCAGGGCTTGTGCACACATCTGGGTATCCTTCGGGCCCTGTCTGTCTTCTGGCTGCTCTGAAACCGTGAATCTGCTGGTGCTCAGGAGCTTATGTACTGGCCCTACCTGGGAATCAGGAAAAGAAGATCTCAGAGATGTCTACTCCCACAAGAAGCAATAACTCTCGGTGTTTCTAAGTCTCCTGGACCTTGGCTTAAAAATCTTAAAATTGCTTTCTGGTTATGATTCACTGGGTGATATATAGAAAAGTTTAAACTTCATTTGAAGCATTTAAAAAGAAAAGACGATTTACGCTTTTCAGCACAGGAGCTAACTCAAATTTGGCTGGGTGTTAGGCTGCTGGATTTGAAAAGGAGGCAGCTTTTCCTAAACACTGGTCTCTGTCATTCTTTCTCATTTGGCTCTTTTTTGCTAAACTTCTCAATGAGGTTTTGGAACTGCCACAAATATCCCTGAGTTAAAAGAACATATTGAATCAGTGTTTGTGAGAAGGGAGAGAAAAACAAAGAATATGGGAGTCGTTCCAGCCACGGACAAGACGATAACCTGGATGCACTGTGCATAATCAATGGTATTTCTTTTTTGTTGTTTTTTTTTTTTTTTTTTTTGAGGGACGATACAAAGCTTTCTCCAGAATTCTTTGATAAAATATACACTGACTCATGAAAAAGAAAACGTGGCAAGGAAATACTTTGCATACAGAGCTATGGCCATGGTTATGTAGGAGTGTACACCATTTCCAATTAAACAAAGAAATAGGCAGTAGAAAACACTTAAAAAGAAGAGAAAACCTCAGAGTCTCTTTGAAAGAAGAGTGGAATTTTCACTCTACCTTATTCATTAAAGTTAGAAACTGCCATCCCTTTAATGAGCAGCCTGAGGGTGGACAAATGGTCTTGAATAGCTATATTCCAGAGAGAGCTTGGCATCATCACTGAAACATAATGTGGGATTGCAATTGTGTGGTGTTTTTTCCCAGTGAATAGGAAGTGATCAAAGATAACATTGCTTGAGAAAGAATTAAAATAGTGTAACATTGCATCAAGTTATAGCCCATGCCAATCATTACACGGGTGAATGAACAAGATCCTTTAAATAATGGTAAGGACGTGCTGTGGCATTCAAAATACAATGACCAACTTCAGTGGGTTTCAAATAAAAATGCAAAAGCATGTGCCCACTCATCTGGCCAGAACAGTGAAGTATAAGCACATTGCTCTCAGTACATCTGCAAGCCACATCCTTCATTGACATCATCTATAAAACACTGGACACGGGGAAGTAAATGAATTCACAAAGGCTGACTTAGGAATTTTATCTTTGCAATGAAAATGCTATCTATGAGGAAACCAGAAAAATTAGAGGCACAATCAGGAAAGAATAAAGTAAAAAGGACTTAAATAATTGCCTGTGATCACCTTTCCCTCTGTCAAAGGACGGGAAGGCACAGTGGAGGAACTGAATTCATCAGTGTGCAGATGAGAGCTCCTGGCATATAATGCCAGACAGAGCTATTTACTGGAAAAAGTGTTGGTTTATTTACATGCTAAACAGCACCACCTTCCAGCCTCCACTGAGAAATAACAGCCTCGCAGGGAAGAGAGAGAAAAGGCGGTTCCCCCCATTCTGGGGAGAAGCAGGACAGGACAGGCAGGGATTGTCACACACACTAACGTCTTTCCTGACCCCGTCAGTCCTTACAGAATGAAATGCATATATCTCCACAGAGGTAATCTTTGATCTTTTTTTTTTTTTTTAAACAAGAATCCTAGCAAGGAAACCTGACTTCGCATGCATAAGGCGTGAGAGAGGAGGAAAATCAACCGCTCCTAAATTCAGGAAATCTCTGTGGTACAACTCTTCAAAACCAAGGGAAAAGTGACATTTCATCTTGGTCTGAGGATTCATCAGCAGGGCCAAATGCATCCCCTTGTGCACTCTGCAACAAACAACAACAACAACAAATAAAGCTGAAAGAAACTGCCCTGATGAGCAAAGGCCAGCCAATGAATGGGGTGGATTGTTTAATACAGTAAACAGGAGATCTGAGCAGAGATCAAAGGAGCCCAGAGAGCAGGAGGCACCCACAACCCCTTGGCTCCCAGCCAGAGGCTGGAGTGGAGCTGGGTGACTGAGCTTGGGGAGCACTGCCACTGATTCTAAATGAGTCAGGCACAACCTTGGCGCTGCCGTTGCAAGTTTTCACTTTTTTGACTTAGAAAATAATGCTTGAACTTGCAGCTGGTGTGTACAATTCTGGCAGACACCAGGAGGGGCACTGCATGGGCAAATGCCAGTCCTGTCATTCCTGACACACAAGCTTTGGCGAATAAGTTTGTCTCTGGTTAGTTTTGTGTGTTCACTTTATCCTAAACATCGTATTTAACGATAATGTTTTAATACACTAAAAAGAGATCTTTTCTTTTTCCTTAAAAACAAAACAACAACAACGACAAAGACTGGAGAGAAGACTGGCTAGGGAGCTGTGTGGACAGACCTCCACATTCCCCCCTCGTTCCATCGGTAGCACGGTGAGCAGGGTGAAGTATCGGAGGAGGGTGTCTGGGTGACACTGCCCAACACTATGTAAAGACCCTAAAGGGGTGACTGGACTGAGAGGAACAATACTTGTTGGCATGGCCCTGTTGAGTTTTCGTCGGCATGGCCAGAAGGACAGCAACCTCGCAGCTGAGCGGCCTCTGGGACGGAGGTGGCGCCATGACAGAGGAAGGCAGGTGGCAGGTGGCCTAGAACTTGACCATGTTCTTCCATCGACGCAAGAACTTCGGTGTGTCAGCGAGTGGCTTTGCAGATGGTGGACACTCACCAAGAGGAAGTAGGCCACACGTGGCCAGAGTGTTTCTGGGCCTCGGCCAGGCGGCAGGGCCTTCACCCAGCCACCATTGCTGGGGGCCAAGACGCCAGCCTGTGGCCCTGCTGGGTTGAAAGGGGTGCAGACGGTTGTGTGTACCATGGACACTTCACTTTGGGGTGGGGGGAGGATGCTCTGAGTCAGACTGCCCCAAGGGTGGGACCACCATAAGCTTCTGCTTCCCCAAACAGGGCGGCCCTGCTGCCCACCTGTGTGAGTCCACCTCTGAGCCTCCCCCCACCCCTCATCCCACCCATAAGTAAATCTATAGGATGGTGCTGAGCGGTGGAGGAGGAGGACTTGGGTTCACCAGGAGTGTGTCACCCTGTTGGATTTCAGACCTAAGCTTGGTCACTTTGGTGTGGGTGGGATAGGTCCACGTGTGGATGCCTCCATATCAGAGGTGTCCCCGTGAGGCATGGAGTGGAGCAGAGCCCCAGAGCATCGGGAGGCCTTGTCCACAGCAGCTGAAAAGGGTGGGGAGAGCCGGCAAGCAGCACAGGGGTCCTGGCTCCATGGGGAGAGGAATTAGGGAAGGGGCTTGAGACCGCCCTGGGGCTGTTTTCTCCCCAGGCCTGTGGCCTGGGAATGCGGGTGACTGAAGCTGCCAGGGCACCTCTGAGGCTAGATGTTTGACAGACAAGGCTGGCAGAGACTGGCTTTGGAGCTCACTTTGCAGCAGACCCTGTTGGGGTGAGTCAGAAGGAGCCATCCCATTCACCTTCCAGTGTCCAGGAGTGGCCTGGGCTTTGACCCCCTGGACCAATCCAACACACCAGACGTCCCCAAGCTCAGGGGGAATCTCCTTTCCACTGAACTCATCTGTGCCAGTTGGGTTTGGCTCAAGTGTTCATATTGATGAGGTTGCCAGGCCCAAGCTCCAGCGTAGAATGATTTCTGTGAAGAAATCAATGGAACCTGGATTTGTTCCTCTTCAAGAGTTTTCAGCACCCACCCCAGACCTAAATACAAGTTGCAGGATTGAATGACGTCCTAGGACTGCATAAAGGAGGACAGGTTTGAAGGAGAAATGGCCCCTCCAGCCTGGATGTAGGATTTCATCTTGGAGACATCAAGGCCATAAGCTTACCACAATCTTCCTGGTGTGGACTGATTATGTAAATGAAGGGGTGCCGTCATTGTATCATTTCTGAAAGAAAATATCATGCATCACTAGCACCCCTTGGTAAGGTCTACTTTTTGGTCTTGTTTTATATTTTTAGGAGAAGGCATTCCTGATGGAAACAGAATTCACGAGGAGATGGTCCAAGCTCCTGGAGGCCTGGCCGGGCGCCGTGGGTCTTGAGTAACACCCACCATATGATCCTCAGTGGGCATCTTCACACAGGGCTGGGGCAGAAAGCACAGAGACTCCTGCTGGGATTCCCAGGGTAGACTCCACAGCGAGGGGAAGAAGGACCCTCCCCAGACTGCTGTGCTCCTGATATGAATGAGAGACGTCAAAGCTTGACAACATCTTTGCTAGCAGGATGTGCGAAGGAAAGACAGGGACCATGTAAGTCACTAAAAGAAAAAAAAAAAACAGGCCGAGAAATTATGCTAAATATTAAGGAGCAACTTAGGCAGAGAAGATGAGCATATAAAGGAATAAACTTTGATATAAACTGATGGAAACTTCCAAATATCTGCATTAAAAAATTCATCTATATCACATTAGAAAACTTCTGTCTTCAGCAGGAACGAAGGACCACAGAACCCAACATTTCCAAAACTGAGGGACTAAGATAACGAAATCCACCTTCTCTTCCTTATTTTTAGAACAAAATAAACTTAAACCTAAATTTGAAAGCAGGCAAATATTCAGATCCGTAATACTGTGATTTTATTCTGAATAATTGCCTTTTATTTTCAACGCCTATTGTGTCTTTACTGCACCTCATGTCACAATTTAATCTCTCTTTAAACTTAATTTAATGCCCAATTTAATCTCAATATGACAGCTAATAATTAAGAGAGCTCATGTTGTGTAGCTTAATGTTTGGTTGTGCTGGTCATGTGTATGTGTCATGTACGATGTTGTTTCATACCATGCAATTTAATGAACAGCATCCCTTGATGTGTTTATTTCCAAAGAACAAAAAAACAAGACATCATGGTTTGAAAGTCAAAACATACATTCTCCTGGTACCGTTGAGAAGAGCAAAAGATGTCACAAGTGACAGAGGCCCACTTTTGATATTTGTATATCACATACACAAATAGGTAGATTACCTGTCCCTTACACGTACAAATCTGAACATCATATGCACAAATCTGAAATAACCATTTTATATGTGTGGTAATTACTTGAATTCATAATTTGTATTTTACTGATACAATAATTTATATTAGATACAAAACTAACAGTAATTTTTATTGATAGTGACTTTTATTGTCAATCATTTTTATTGCCAATGAAAACTTTCAAAGTAATCCTTACCTGGAAGCCCAGTTTGCAAAACAGGCCAGGGTGGCTCTGCTTTGATGAAAGTGCTGGTGGGGACTGGACTTGGGTGCAGGGCCCGGCAGCAGTCTCCTGAACCCCTCAGTGGCACTCCTGTCCCTCCATGCAGCCTAGGATTCCTGGAGCACACTGGGAAACATTGGCTTAGACAATGTCCTACATGGGCAGAGGGTTTCCCTGTGTCACCGCATCTCAGCCTCACGACATGGGTCAGGGTCATCCACCCTACAGGTGGACAAGTGAGGACATAGAGCCATTAATGTTCCAGCAGCCACATAAGTCCCAAGCCATGAGAGCTGGGATCTGAACCCAGCTGTAATATAGTATCTCTTTCGAGGAACTCTGACTCCAGCCTCCCATCCCCCGTTACTCTATACTGATTATGACAATAGAAAATGAGTTCAAGAAGGACGAGATGGAGTTCATGTGCAGCTCCAGGGCTCCCTCGGCCACTCTGACCCATGGTCCTCGTGTGTGTCACACTCCCGTACTCCCCCAGATCACCAGTGGCAGAGGGCTGTGAGCAGTGTGGACCCTGGCTGCCAGCTGAGCACCTGGCCCTTTCTGTCCTCTCCAGAAGGCCTGCAGAGTACAGGGATGAGGGTGAGGTTGTTATCTGAATCTATTCCTATTTACAAACAAAGTGAACAGTTCATAAATTTCAGTAGTTTCCTTATTAGTAGAAATAATTGCCTTTTGTCATCCTCGAGAGAGATACTATATATAAAGAAGTAGAATTGGTGCTCAGCACCTTGAGAAATGACATGAGAACAAAAAGTTACCTTGTGGGAAAAAAATTTGTTGGAGTCAAGGAAAAAAGGCAAATCCAGAAAGAAAAATTAAACTACATATAAAATGGGGAATGTTTAACTGGGATGAAGGAAGCAATAGGAATCACGAGTTTCAGAACAGAGACAAGCCCTTAATTTTGCATGTTGTCAGATGTTCCTGAACCCTGTGAACAAGCGTGGGACCATCGTACCCCGTGTCCGACAGGCGGGACAGGCATCAGATGAGTGGCACCAGAGACCTTCCTGGTGATGAACAGACAGACTAGGAGGGGAGGGAGTGCAGTCGAGAGGTCCCTGTAGGAAAAAGTCTCCCTCGTCTCAACAGCCATTTCTGAGGGTGAGGGCGAGGAACGACATGCCCTTGGATCTTTCATGTAAAGTTTTATGATTCCTGCAGCCATCAGAGTGCCAGAGAATTCTTAGCAGAGGAACTGTAGAAATATAGTAGTGTCCCATTAAATGTTAATAAATGCCACAAGATACTTGGTTTTATGTCCAAATCATTTGGGGAAGTAGAATGTTTGCAAGTTGATACAAGTGTCTTCCAGACAAGACTTTTCAGAGCTCTGGATGTATTAATTTGCACTGTAAAGTTCTGAGCACAAAGAACTAGAGGCATTTTTTAATATATATTTTTTTAATTTTAGGTGGACACAATATCTTCATTTTATATTTATGTGGTGCTGAGGATCGAACCCAGGGCTTCATGCGTGCTAGGTGTGCACTCTACCACTGAGCCACAATCCCACCCCAAAGAACTAGAGGCATTTTATAAACTTAAGAACCCTTCACACCTCCCCAACACTAGAGTTCCACAAACCAGTTTGGGAAGTGCTGATGTATGGCAGTGTTTTGAGCAAGAATGCATAGTTAGGAAATTGTCAGATACCTCTTAATTAATAAGAAAATTAGTTATGCCCAGGGCTCAGCTTAGCAATTTCACTGCAGTTCTTCTCTGCCCACCACCAAATCACACAGGATGAGGGTTCTGTGGGACACATGGTCCCTTAAGACATGTCATCGCACACAAACAACTGTTTCTACTTTCCCAGTGCAACCTGTAAATTCCCACCCTCCCTTCCTGCTTACCTGGTATTCCTCTCTTAGGGTGCCCTCTGCCAGGCACTGACAGAGCACAGAGCTGCAGGCAGGTCAGGAAGCAGAAGGGGAAGGGTCCTGTGCTGGTTCAGCATGCAGCCTGACCAGGGACTTCCCAAAGCCCACCTTGTTGTTGACTCTTTGGATCCTGCAGCTACTAGGTTCACCCCTCTCTTGTTAACTCTCACCATATTTTGATTTGCACAATAGTTCTTTTAAGTTTAATATTGACTGAACACCTACCCCATGCTGGGCACTGGGCCAGTGCTACAGAGGGCGAGGAGGAGCCTTGTCTTTGGAGAAGTTAGCATCAGGGGACAGTGGATTACGTGCAGAGGTAGGTGTTGATTGTCACACAGGGCTCATGTCCCTCTGTCTCGGGAGGAAAGGCACATGGTTTCTGTTAGTTTGAGACAGACAGGCAGATGCACAGGCACACCCTCCAGAGCTGGTTTTTCTCTGCCTGCCCTTCCTAGCCTCTGTCCCATACAGGAAATGAAAGCCTCTTTCTAATTTAGCTTCAAGTTCATATCTCTGTACATAGACATGTGACCATGTCTAAAGGGCCCTGAACCAACTTTTAAATTAAATGATTTGAAGGAGAGGTAGAAAATTTAATATCAATGTTGCCCAATATTATATTCTTTTTTTTTCTTTGCAATCTTTTGGATTTACCCTTTATTTCTTAATTGTTTTCTTCTTCCACACATATTTTTTCCACTTGAAGTCAAATAACACAAAATGAGATGAAAGTGGAAATATTAGAAAGGAAACAATTATTCAGTATTACCCCTTAGAATTTAGCTTTATGAAAATATTTTTAAAGCTATTACTCATGTTGAAGTTTTAGCATTCATTAATATAGGCATTTTGTGCAAAATCAGCAAATTCTACATTCCCAGTTTGGCTGTTATACACACAAATTAATGAATTACTTAAATGAATTTGATTAATATGCAAGCAGTTTAAGATCCACTTTGTATTATTAGCACAGAAATTTCCCTCATTGAATGCTGCTGAATCAGAATGTTGTGTTTGCTTGGAGAGGCCTATCACACACCACACACACACACACACACACACACACTACAAATAATGTAAAGCTAAGATTTTCATAATTATCATAATTCACTCATTAAGATATTAGCAAACTGTCATAACCACAAGAGATTCTCCATGCATGGAATTTTCCATCTTCTGCCTACACCAAAGATGTACACGCAGCGCCAGTGCCAGAGAGTGTTAAATGGGAACTCCTGCATTTTATTAGCAAATTTTGCAAACTACAAACAGCTTGAGTGTTGTATAAATTTATAGTTGTACTTGCACATTTGTGACGATGGTGTTCAGCATGCAAGTTTTATCTAAGAGCTTTTACTTGGAACTGCACAGAGCAATTCCAAAGCCTCAAAACTAAAGGAAAATAAAATTGAAGTGCCTTTACAATTGAGTGATTTATACATTAAAGTATTTATTTTAAAACAAGATTAAAAATATTGCACTCTTAGAAACATTCTCTCCCGGTAGAAGCACTCAGATGGAAAATTTCATCCATTTCAAACTGATTTTTTGCCTGAACGGCTCTCCAATATTTTCCTAAAACCTAGTCATGTCAAATGATTTATTCTACTTTAACAATACAGGGCCAGTAGCCTGGAAGCTTCGAGCGCTGAAGGGATGGAAGGTAGTTGGCCAATTAGGCATTCGACTCTATTTTGAATTTTTATGCTAACTCACATTTAATCTTTTCTTCCCTTCTGATCCCCTAATCTGTAGTACCTTCTTGTAGATGAGGATTTCTGCATATTTCTGCTGGAGATTTTAGCCAAAGTTGAGCTACGGAATACATTTTAGACCAAAATCCCAAATAAAGATCAAGTGGGAAAACCCATTTTCCCGTAGTTTAGGAGACAGTATCAGGAGATCAGGTATGCCACATAGAGGGCACACCCGTTCCCATGTCCCCACAAGGCCCGCCCCACCTCCACCCTCATGTCACAGCACAGTGCCGTCTGTGCCATCCCAGGCCGGTGGGACACTCTGAACCTTGTCAACAATGACTGACCTGCCACCCAGGAAGTCATTTTTCAGATAACAGATGCCCTCCAGATTTTTTTCTCTTAATACAAACTTTGTTTTCTACTATTGTCCTTTATTCCCCATCCTCTGTGGCAACCTATGTTGTTTTTGGAAACTTGACTTTAAGGGAAACAAGTAATGTGCAATGTTCCTGAGATACGATTAGTAGGCGGAAAAGTTAATGGGAGTCTGTTTTTCTCTGCGGGGGCGGGGGGGGGGGTGACGTCATGAACGGAAACCTCCATTTATGGTCTCAGATAATGAAGGCCACAAACAGGTCCAAACTTTGAAATATGGAACTTCCTCCGACTGTAGGAAGAAGTCGGCTGTGATAGCAACGCCTGTGAGTCTTATTAGGTGGGTGTGCAGTTGCTTTGATTCCACTCAAATAATCAAGGGAGCCATCGCTGTTTTTGTAGGTAGCAGAACCAGAAGCAACCACCAGACAAGCATTCCCGATGTGGTTCCTTCCTGCAACTGTCCACACTCTAGAGCAATCCCCTGAGTCTGGAGCTTCCTGGAACTACGTCAGGCCATCCACAGAGAAAGAGCCACAGCCGATAAGGCCTGCCCGAGGCACTGTGCTACTCTGTGATGCTGGCAAACTGAGCAAGCCTAAGCCTCAGGCTGCCTCCTTTACAATACTCCACTTGGAATAAAGTGATTGAGAAAATGGGCTCTTTCTCACCACCCTGACACAAGCCATGCAGGGGCAGGAAACATGACCTGTCAGGCCGTCCATCAAACGTTATCATGACTTCCCTCTACTCCCTGAGGACTATTTTTATTTTTCCTCATTCAAAGACACTTGTTTAATTAAAATGGAAATATGAGGTTGCCTAGAAAGGGTTTGCCTTTTTCCACCATCCAATGACACTTTTAACTTTGCAAAGCTACTTATTTGTTTACAACTTAAACGAAAGTTTAATGCACAACTTGTGCATCTGTACCTATAGCTAATTTGGAATGCCAGGAGAAAAATATCTGTGTGCCACTAAATCTTTGTAGAACACACAGTTAATAGCATTATTTTCCAATTTGGGGAAATGTATGTTGTACATGTATCAGTCAGGGTTCTGTTGTAAATAATTGAGAGCATTTTCACTATTTTTAGCAGAAAGAAATGCTGCACAGGGAACCAGGAACTCGTGGATTGGAACTCTTGGCTGGCCTGGAGGGCTACCCCCAGGCAATTGTGCAGAGCTGGCTTCCAAGGACCCCGAGTCAGGAAGCTGCAGTGCTAACTGCCTCTGGGATCCTCCAAAGCTCCAATTTAACTGGTTTCCAGAGATTGAGAGGTCACTACTACAAGTCACCTAGGTGATGACCACCTAGGCTGAAGTCTGCAGATGAGAAATGTCAACCAGAACTGTGGGACTCCCTCGAAATCCACAAGAGGAAAATGGGCATCTCCTGCATCATCGCCTGTCTCCCCCTGCCCCCGCTTGGGTGAGTGCCTCTGATGAGTCAACCCTAAATCCTATCTGGTTCTTTAGCTGCAAGGGAGTCCAGGAAATGCAGTTTATAGGAGTTTTCTAGCCTTTTCAATGAGGAAAGGCTACTGATAAGAGGTTAACCAGAAGCAAACCATCAGTCAGAAATGACATAGTTTACAAATCTACTCCAATATCTGGAGACTCTTTTTCTATTACTGGTTAGCTCTGCACAAAATGCTTCATAGTTCATTTAAAAATTGATATTGCTCCCTCTTTTACTCAGTCCTTAATTAGGGTTATCCTAAAGCCATTTTGAGGTTGCCCGATCACTTCCTCCTTCAGGAGTAAGCTGGTTTTTTAGTGTAGAAAGCACATAGCATCCTCAGGAAGTTCTCCACATCCTAATCTTGGGACCTGTGAAAAGGTTACATGGAAAGGGAGCCATGGAATTAAAGTTGTTACTCAGCTGGCTTTAGCATAGAGGGCTTATCCAGGATTAGCAGCCTGCGTCTGAGCAAGTGTCCTGAGGTCCGGGTGGGACAGCGTGAGGACTTGCTGCTGCTGTTGGCTGTGATGATGATAAGTTTGTGGTATTTTTTTTTTTTTTAGTATTTATTTTTTAGTTTTCGGCGGACACAACATCTTTGGTTGTATGTGGTGCTGAGGATTGAACCCGGGCCGCACGCATACCAGGCGAGCGCGCTACCGCTTGAGCCACATCCCCACCCCATAAGTTTGTGTTCTTTGGAGCCATTAAGTTTGCAGTAATTTGTTACAGCAGCCGCAGGACACTAATACGCCTGATATTTGAGACAGCTGGCGGCTCTTCCAGCTGTTCCTTCTCCCCTTGAGCTTTGACATTTCAGCTCACAGAATTATCCTGAGTAGTGTTTCCCGCTCTGGCTGTTTGTGCTCAGTAGGAAGCTCCCAGGACCCCAGATCTTCACCTGGCTCTTCAGTGTCCTGTCCCACAGTGCTATGGGCCAGCCACCAGGCTAACATGTCCCTCAGCTCACTCTCGCCACATCAGAACGCCTGACCCCGCCCTTGGTTGGATGAAGAAAACCAACTCTGTCCCCGGCTGACATCTTGTGCTCCTGCTCAGATTTCCCCCACAGGATTCAAGTCCTCCCACCCCACCAGCCTTTAGTGCCCAGGGCGCTGCCGGCTCATGGCTTGTGACACAGTGTGTACCTTGTAGTTGTGTTTCTGGTACCCAAAGAGCTTTCACGCACTTCTGAGCACAACCATGCTTTTACACTTACATTATCCATTTAATATGAAATTCAGTTGGTCAAAAACATGAGCTATTGCCTGTATATTTTGTCGCGGTCGTGTTTGGAACAGAGGGTGAAAGCCCAAGTGCTCTCTGGACCAAATAACTGCCCGTGGAGGATGGAGGATGCGCACTGGACATCCCACCAGCTGCCGTGTCCCAGCGTCCAGCCCGGCTGAGCTGAAGAGATAATGTAGTCCGTGGCGAGAGAGCTCCATCGCTGTTAGCAATCGCTTTCTGTTCCCAGGCATGTCACTTTCTGTAACAAATAATACCCTCTTGGCAAAGGCTCGGCTGGTTGGAAATTATAAGAGGAAGTTTCATTGTATTGCACTTTCAGGTGGTCGTTGGAGAAATTCATCTTGAAACTTGCTATTTCAGGAAGCTGGCTCAGCTCCTCCGATTCTTCTATCGCCCATCCATTCCATAAATTGGTGAGGCGAGATTGGAGGATGATTGTTAGGGTCAGGCGTGGGGAGGAACAGAACACCAGGTGTTACATTAAAAAGGTGGCATAAGTCCCTGCTTTAGTCATGTACTTTAAGAGTGTGGAAAATAGCTGTTCACAGTTAACACCAGAAGTGCTCATTAAACTGATTTTCTGTTGGGAATGATTCCTCCAAAATGTCGCAAGCTATCAAGTAGCTAGAATTCTATCAGGATTATGATGCCCACTGAGTTGCGAGTCATAAGAAATGATACTTGAAATAAAGGCTTTGCAGGCAAATTAAAATAGTAATAATTTCAGTTAATGTAATGATATCTTTTTTTAAATCCCTTAATATCATTCAGCCAAAATTACATATTTGGAAAAAAATGAGCCACTAAAGAAGATTTCCTAATTGTATGTAATATGCCTGCAGGCAGATTGCGGATGTAATTCAGAAGCCTGGACACGGAGGAAGATGATGGCACTGTGCGACAGGACACATTTTAGTCACAAACAGTCATAATGTAGCATTATCTCCAGAAAGAGGAAGCCAGGGGCATGTGACCGTCTCCACGGTGAGCTCTGTAATCCTGCCGTTCTCGGAAGATCATATTTCTACATGTGCAGACTTCTCGGTGAGCCCCAAACCCTTCAGATCGAATTTTGACACTTAACATCTCAGTATCGTGTAAGTAACGGCACTTATTTTCCTGAAATCCAGCTGCGTCTTTAGCTTTCTTCATTTTTTTGCTAAGGTGATATTCTTTCAGTTGGTTCACTTTGGCTCTCCCCATGTCTCATCTACAGGCTAACGAAACACCAAATACATTTTTTTGAGGTGAAAGGAGAATTATACAAACCATGAATCTTTTTAGCTATTTACAAGAGGCTAGTGCTGTAGCTCAACCGTAGGGTGTGTATTTAGCCTGGGTGAGATCCTAGGTTCAGTCCCCAGCACCACAAAAATAAACAAACTAACCAAAAAACCCCAACTTAAAACAGTTTGCAAATTGTGTGTGTGTGTGTGTGTGTGTGTGTGTGTGTGTGTGTGTGTGTTGCTGGGGATTGAACCCAGGGCCTCACTAACTTGTTTTTATCTTTTATGTCATTCTTGAGCTACAATGTGCTACCTATCAATCTGTGCACTAAAGCTCTTACATTAGTTATAGTTCAGGGACCACAGGATTTTGCAGACTCTCATGAAGATGCACAAGTGATCTTGAATAACTACTTTAGTGTGCCATGCTCTTACCATGTTGTGGTTCAACTCGGGAGAGTGAACTTGCCATTGGAGTTTTGTTTGCTGCTCAGGCAAGGCTCTGACGCCAGGTTGGGAAGTGTCCTGCTGGTTCAGTCACCGAGCTGCCCAACACAGAGAATCGTTAAAGCACCAGGATCCATGCTCCCTCCAACCCCCAAATTCTGCGGTTTCTTTTCTTGCTTTTGCTGACTCAGAGGTCAGATTCCACCCCTCTATGGTGCTGATTTTAATCTTCCTGAGATAAAGGCTCAAAAACCCATCTGGTTTGCACTGCTGTGAGCCCTCCAGACAGAGGAAGCCAGGAGCATGGTGGGCTTCTTTTTAGCAAGGTGGGCTTCCTTTCTGCCTTCCCACACCCCTTCTGTCCAGGATAAATGCAGCCCATGGGGCGGCCGAACAGAGGGCTCTACCACTCCTGGTCGCCTCTGGGTAGTCCCAGCTTCCACGGGCTTCTGGGTTGGTGAGTCTGGGCTCACGTCCCACCTCCTTCCTAGGCCTGTGGCCCATTTACACCTGTCCCCAAATGTCGTGCAGCGTTGTGGTGGCTCTTCAGTGGCGACTCAGCCTGACGGGAGCCCAGCTGCGGGCTCTCCTTGGCCATTTGGTCAGAACTGCCATGGGTTGGGCTTCATGCATCCAAGGCCAAGCCCAGGGATGGGGGAGCAAAGCAGAAAGAAGAGTCAGATCAGAAGTCTCTCAGCTCCTTCCAGATGCTTGGAGAGGAAGGCGGTGTTCAGGACACTCCAGACTCGTCCTTCCAGGAGATGGAGATGAAGGCCCATTCCTAACTTCAGGGCAGGCCTTGTAAGCTTACCTCCACTGCAGAGGCTGGGCGAGGGGCCTCCAGAACACAGGAGGCCCTGCTTCTGTGATTCTAGGGGCTGGTGGGCAGGTGTGATCAGGTCGGGGACGGCACAGATAGCAGGTATGACCAACAGCGAGGAGGGAGGTAGAGGGAGCTGGGGTTTCAGAGGCCCCGTGGTACTTTGAGCCAGGCAGAGACTTTGGCTAAGCTAGGGACAGGTCCAGACTTGTGCATGACCTCTCATTTCATGACGCCCGAGGTCTGCCCTCCCGCCTGGCCTGCTGTCAGCATTATGATAGAGAGACTCGGGGTGTCTCCCCGGCCCCTCCCAGGAGGGAGGTCTGTGTCCAGGTCTGTTTCCTCCATCTACCTTTATGTTTGTGAAGCTCCATGGATGCAGCCTTCATTCACTTGGGGAAGGATTGGATTAGGACCCTGAGCGTCTAGGGTTGATTCAGCACCCATGAGCCAGTGTTCCCTGGTTCTCAGTTTTTTCCTCTACAAAAAGAGTTGACAACACAAAAGCTGTTCTGGTGTCCGGCTTTGTCTCGGGAAGGCAGATCAGGAAAGGGGTGTGAACACTCTCAGAAAGTCCACAGATGTGTACAAGGACTGTGTGGTGGGCAGCAACCATCGTGCCAGGCACTGGGGGTTAACGGTGAAGGTGCTGAGCCTCTTCAGGAGACCCGTGATTTCAGCTGTTGAGAGGTGGTTCCAATACCCAAGGTTATGGCGTCATCGTTATGACCTGATTGCTCCTGGACACCCACTTCTCCTTGCAGAGCGGTAGTACTTGGGGGAATAAAGGGCAGGACAGCTGAGAAATGTGTCCAGTCTCCACTCTCAACAACTTTCTCTTTTAAAAATTTGCAGGTGGAGTCTTGGTGCTGATAGTGTATGAGTCTGCTGTTCTTAGGAAATGCTGGGACAGGGCTGGGGGCCTGCCTGAGTGAGGTACAAACCAAAAAGATGATGATTTGAGATCTTTGAGGAACACTTCATCTTAAACAAAAGGCAGTTCTCAGACTTGAGAACATACTGGGGAAGTTCTCTAAGGTCCGGCTGCCTCTAATTCATTGTGTGATTTATTGTTATTTATTTGGATCCCCTTCACTGAGTAGTAAGCAAAAGAGGTAATTTCTTATTCTTTTTTTTCAATAAGTCAATAAAGAAGAAAGAGTTCCTCTGCTTTCTAACCTATGTGGTCTCCCACAGTGCCCTTTAATTTGAAAGATGAAGAATTATTATAGAAACGCACCAAAATATTTTAACGCAAAATGAGCAGAGCTGTTTTGTTTCTGGGCTGGTGGTGCAATATTTTCTCACGGTTATGTTCTCGAACCATGAATCTGTGATAGTTTAAGAGCTGAATACATAATTTAATACTGCCCAAGGCCAGCATTAGCTAAAGCAGATGTTTGTGAAAGATGCATGCCTTTATGGAGGGTTGTGCTGCCCTAATTTGGTCCATTTCACTCTGCTCCCTCTCCGTGCTCAGCCCATCCTCTCCTCCACCTCGAAGATCATTGGTGCCTCCCTAGAAGGTCTACCCGAAGGGCGGCCCTGCAGGCTGCCTGTAGGCACCTGAACGCACAGCTGCCCAGGATGGACTGGGTGGTCATCTTTGGGGGTTGTATTCATATCCTGCCATTGGCACGCCATCAAATCCCTGAATTTCACAAGCAGAAGGCCTGGAAAGGCCCATGGGTCTCCTGGATGCCTGGGTCTTCTGCAGTGCTCCTGGCAGACGGCTGACCACCTCCACTGATGGGAAGCTTCAGAGTTGCACATTTGCTCTATGACAACGTAACTCTCACAGGGAAGTCGGTGGAAGATGGAGACAAATAGCGAGATCCCAGCTGAGGTCACGGGCTCCAGAGCCCTCACTCCCCGCTTGGATGGGGCATCTGGATGCCCTTGTGCTAGCTAACTCAGCTGGCCTGCATCTGCCTTCTCGGGAGGTTTTCCTCATGGGGCTGCTCTGAGGTCCAGCAGGTGGTGGATGGAAACCTTCAGCAATGGCTGGCACACCCTGGGGACGAGATCAGGACAGCTATTGCTGTAGCCTTGTTCTAGTGGCCATCTTGCTGGGATTTCCACCCACTGGTCCTGACTCTGCCCCTTAAAACTCCCAGCTCACAGAAGAGCCCCGTCCCTCCACACGGAACCCTCTTGCAGAGGTTTGAACAGTTGTTGTTTTTGCTCTTTCCCCTCTACCTTGGACTCTGTTGCCATCACCCGGAAGCACTTGGCTTTCTCGGAATGTCCCTGTTTCTCACCTGCCTTTTGCACGCGCTGTTTTGGCTCAGCCTGGGTTTCTTTCCGGAAAGTTCCTCTTCCCTTAAGCCTTAGGTTAAATTCGACGTGTCCTTCAGGTCTCAGCTAGATGTCCTCCTCCCTGGAGGCCTTCCTGGTTGTCCACCCTGCTTTGTGCTCTGGCTGCAGGCCCGTCCTGGTGTGCTCCTGTTTATTCTGCAGCAGACTGTAGTCTCCCAGGGACAGAAGCTGGGTCAGTGTTGCTTGTTGTTAAATACTCAATGCCTACCATGGTGTCTCTCCCCTACCAGGTGCTCAATGAATATTTACTGGAAAAAAACCCTGATAGATTGTTTCTGCCCATTGATATATTCCTGTCTCTACTGACCCTTGAGGAATTTCCATGAGATGCATTTCAACCCTGCTTGCAGGTGGCTAGTCATCAGAAAACAGTATTTAGAGTTCAATAACACGTGTCCCTCTCTGAAATCCCAATGAAGTACAACACGAAGAGCCATCAACTAAGTGTCCTTTTGCCATAGCCTGGTACACTTGTGGCTGATGCAGGGTATTTTCCATCAGGATGAGGAGCACAGGGAACCCAACAGAGCAAAACTCAGAAGAGTGGATTCTTTTCTCCTTTTAATTGAGGGGAAGTGTTTCATTCCCCATCTCTTTCTTCTCCCCACGAAACAAAGTACCTTTCCTAGGTACTTGCTCAAAGTCTTGGGTTCTGACCCTTTCTTTCATGAAGGAAAAACCCCTCTTTTACATACATGTCAACAGTATATGCAGGATGTATGCAAAACCATCAGCTTTGCAATAATTATTTCTTATTTTATTCTTTTTGACAACTTTTAAATAATTTTTGAGGATATTGTTTAAAGAAAGATATGCCAGGGAGTTGGGGTGTATGTAGCTCAGTGGTAGAGCACTTGCCCAGCATATGTGAGGCCCTGGGTTCCATCCTTAGCTGCAAATAAAAAGAAATAAATAAAATAAAGATATTGTGTCCAGCTACAACTAAAAAAAAATTTTTTTTTAAAGAGAAAGATATGCCAGTGGTCCTTACATAGAAGTAAAGGCTTTATCATAAGGACTCTGTAGGTAACAAAGTGCCTCAACTGGAAAATCATGTCAAATGGAAGTCCTGCAGGTGGAATTGTCTTGAAGAGAACTCCACCCACCAGCACCAGCAGGGTCTAGTGACGGAGGAGCAGAGGGCCTGAGACGGAGGACAGAGCTGTACAGCGGCAGGCAGAGCTGTACTATAATTATGTCATAATGGGACACAATTATTTATTCACCTAGCAGAGCCGAGGAAATAATTTTTAGACAAAAAACACAAAATAGTTTGCTCCTGCCACAAACTTCCCTGCCCTGTTCAGCATCCCTGCTGCTTCCTATCAGGTCTAAAGTGCACGGGAGGGTGTTGACCTCCGCCAGCTGGGCTTAAACGCCATCAGCGAGAGGCGGACAACTCCGGCCCCATAAGCTGCTTGCTCCGGTGGCTGGGAGAAGGTCAGGGAGGGTTGATGTGGGCACTGGTGGACTGACGGAGTCTATGGTGTGGGCAGGCACAGGGGTGCTGCTCTGCACCCAGAGACCATGAGAAGCTGGCCCGTGTGGCCCTGAACCCAGCTAGGACCTGCAGCCTGGCAATGTGACCAGCCAGGCCCCTGGGCATGTGGATACCCCGTACCAGAGACTAAGTGGCTGGAGGAAGAGATGTCAAAGACAGTCCCGGCTTCCTGTTCACAGTGCCACTGCCTGAGTCTGACCACACGGTCCATCAGTGAAGTCCACAACCCACAGGAGTGTCTTTGCCAAGCTGTTTCCCCTCCCAAGTCTGCTTGATTTGAGATCTATAGTATGTTCTGTCAATATTTTTTTCCCTCCAAAAACCATTTCTCAGGGTGTGTGTGTGTGTGTGTGTGTGTGTGTGTGTGTTTGCTAAAACTGGAAGACATCTGTCAAAAAATTATTTCAATTACAATAGATTCTGTGTTTGTCTTTTCGTGGGCTGAGAAATGTTTTATTTTCCTTTACTCTTTGTCTGCCTTCATCGGGCAAAGCCGAAGCAAAGCCGAAGCCGTCTGTCTGTCCCCAGTGATTGAGAACAGAGGAGGAATTCCTATCAGGGCCTTTGTGTAACAGCAGTGACTATGGCTGCCATTAAACAACTTTGACTTCCTCTCCGAGTAGCCGAGAAACTGTCTTTCCTCAACCGAAATGTCAAATGAACACCGTCCTTAAATAAGAACATGAATTTGACCTTTACCAGATGTCTTTATTCTTTAGCATTCTTTGGAGATGCATGCTTGGGAAGTTAGTGCTTGTGCTACCCAGCACGGATGCTTTCTTGTCTGCTGTTTCCAAGCTGCCTGAGGCTGTCTTCTGTGGACAACCGACTATTTCTGTCATAATGGGACACAATTATTTATTCACCTAGCAGAGCCGAGGAAATAATTTTTAGACGAAAAACACAAAATGGTTTGTTCCTACCACAAACTTCCCACAAAAGCAGAAATCTGATTTCCTAAGTAGAACCAGACCCTCACTCCATTCTTTGCCCAGCAGAAAAAAATTACATGGCTTTTAGCTTTAATGGCCTTTTAGGCTTGTCGCCAAAAGAAGTTCCAAAAAAACTTTGCTGGTCCCAATTTGCTCTCTCAGCCCAGCTCTTTTGTGAGTGGGGAGAGGAGTCGCTGGAGAGTGGCCAACGCCAGGGGAACTCCACGAAACGAAGCCAGGGGCCAAAACACCACTCCACACAGTTGAGAGGAGAGAAAAGGAGCCCCAGGGTCACAGTGAATCAGACTGCACAGGGCAGGTCTCAGGACAGCGGTGAGGCTTAATTGACGGAGTGAGTTGTTGGGTACACGTGTTATTAAGGTGGTGCCGCTCAGCATGGGCTGCCAAGTGGGCTGTGCGCACCTGGCACAGGCTCTCTGCCACCCTGTGCCCTAGCTCATCTGTTTCCACCTGCGGTAAACAAGCCTGGCCTTTTTTCTCTGGAAAGTTTCATCTCACTATGTCACACCCCAGCGCTGAGCCACCATTGCAGCAGAGAGTACCCTGCCTTCTTCCTGGGGCTTCAAGTGTGGAGATTCCAGGAGAGTCTAGGAACGTGAAGGCAAGGTCGCACGGGGGCCATGTCCACCCTCGCCTGGCAGGACATTGTCCTCCCACACTCCCTCAGGGCCTCCTCAAGCTGATGGTGGCTGCAGGTCATCTGTGCCCATGCCAAGCACCTGGTCCACTGTTTTTCCTCCCCCAGTCGCTGGCCCCCATCTCCATGTGCGTGTGCTACTGAGGTTTGAACCAGGGCAGTTCCTGGCTTCAGAGAACCCAGAGTTCTGCAGAGATCCGAGGGTGAGGTACATGGACAGGAAGAGCCATCCTGCTTTGTCTGAAATGGCAAGTGGCCTTGGAAGACACCGGAAGGACAGCTGAGCTCCCCCGCAGTGGATGACCGCACAGAGGCACAGCCCTGTGTTCAGGCCAGTGCCCTTCCAGTTCAGCTGCCGGAGCATGAAGAGTCACTTCTCTCCAATTCCCGAGGGAGCTGGAAAGTGCCCCAGTGAGGCTGGTGGCTGTGCCCAGGCTCCCCACAGCCATCCAGGGTGATACGTTTTTTTTAAGCTGATACAAATAACAAAAATAAAAGCCTTCACAGGTCTGGATTTGCCAAACTTTTTTAAAAACAAAGATGGGAATGCTACTGTGTGGACTTTGGCTGGGATGGAAACTGTGCCTAGGTGCCCTCTGGGCCCCACCTTGGAGTTGCTGGAATGTTCTGGACATCTGGGAGATTCTCGGACAGGAGGTGCAGGTTAGTGCTCCGCTGTCCTCGGGGGATGGAGCTGGTGTGACTGTCAGCGACATAAAACACGATGCCTGAGAAACAGAAACCTGCCAATGGCGCCGACAATCTCACACCTCGGGTTTCGTAGGCACACACCTGAACCTGTCACTGGAGCGTGCTCACAGTTATTAAGTTCCCAGAGCGCCCGCGTTTACTCTCAACCGTGTCATTACTGTGGAGACATAAGAGGAGGAGAGTTGGGAAATGACACCCTTCTGAGTAGGTGTCGGTGAGCCAGAGATGTCATCGTCCAGACACAAACATCCCCAGACCTTTCAAAGAGATGACAACACAGTCAAATCATTTTTATTATAGGCCTAAAATTAAAATTAGTATAGAATATTAAATGTTTATGAGTGGAGATGATGCTTTTAATAATTCTCAATTTAGATGGGATGATTTTGGCCATTGAAATTATTTCGCTATTACTCTCCTTGATTCATTAAGTCCACCCAGTGTCACCTCCAGGCATCTCATGGCAGGAGACAGTGGCATCTTTATCTCATTTGAAATAGGCTCTGCAGTTGGGGGGACTCTCCCACAGGGCCTTTCCTCTCTGTCCCCTCTCTTCCAGTGGTGCACAGTGGTCTGGTTCCAGCCCCTGGAGCGAGCGCTGGGCCCAGAGCTCCATGCCCTCTCAGACAGCAGCTGCACCCTGGAATCCTGCCCTCAGCTGGACTGAGAAAGGGCGCCTCAGGGGAAGGCAGCGGTTGCCGTGGAAAGGGCTGCAGGTGGCAAAGCTCTCCTGTTGCAAAGGCCACTTGTCCAGGCCTTCTGAGGTGTGGGAACTTTCATCCAGGCAGGCCAGGTGGATGGGGAGAGACTCCACTCCCACCCCCATTTCCCGGGACTGTGCAACCCCAGACACCCCACCTGGGTTGCATCTTGCTAAGGCACTGTGATTGGTAAAGGGGTGGTAGAAACCCATCCCAAAGCCTGTTGGACTGAGCAAGGTGGACACTACGGCATGGGAGCCATAGTGGCCAGAGCAGGGAGTCGCGGGGGTGCCTATGCTGGGGACAGAGTGGCTTCCCAGTGCAAGCATGGCAGCAGGGAAGAGAGGCCTTGTGGGGTGTGGGTGGCTCATGAAGAGGTCAGAGCCTGCGTGAGTGAGGAGGGCACCCATGGGGGCTCTGACTAAAGCAATGCTTCCTGATGTGGGTGAAGGGAGCCGGGTCTCCTGTTGTCGGAGAAGGAGGGACAACGCTGGGGAAGAAGAAAGCTAAACCTGGTGAGGGCTGGCCTGGACACGTGGTTTCAGTGTACACCCATCCTTGGGCTGTGTGCACGTGTGTGCACGCAAACTCCCCCGCACTGTCCAGAAAGGACGAGGAAGCAGGGCCACCTCGGCAGCACTGACCACACCCTCACCAGACGCTTGCTACCAAGTACCACTCTCTGAAGAAGAAACCAGGGCCCCTGGAGAAGCGGCTGATCTCATGACTGGTGCAGAGAAAGGGCAAAATGAGCTCGGAATTTCCTTTTGTGCCCCAAAGTGAGCAAATGCCTGATGGATGATGAGGGCGAGGGTGCCCAGAGGACACAAAGTCAGGCAGAAGGGGTTTTTGAGAATCAAACTAAGTGAGTTTAGTGATGGATCCTAACCAATTGAATAAGATGGGAAACCACGAGTCTGTGTCCATATGGATAAATGAGCAAACTCTGAGGAGGAATGGGACAGTGACAGTCCCAACTTACCTCTCCACAAAACACTCATCCACTACAAAGGGAAAAGAGCAGACTCCAGCCTCATGGATAGGTCAGTGGGCAGCATCCGCAAGAGGACTACGGAGACAAGTGCCACTGGAAGAGGGCAAGACACAGTGTTGTGTCTGTCACAGATGTCAACCAGACTCGGACTCTCATCACAAGGAAATATCAAGCCCCAACTGAAGGAAATTCCCCCAAATGCCAGCCTGGGATCTCGGAAGTGTGAAGGTCACGAAAGTCAAGGCAGAACTGAAGAGGTTCAAGAGAAACGACAACTTCAAGTCACGACTGAACGGGACCTTCTGCTATAAAGGACATTACAGGGACAATTTAAACCCTGAATGCAGTCTGCAGGCCAGTGAGTGCTACCCTGTCTCTGTTACAGTCCTATCATATGGCTGGGTTTTATTAGGTAGGAGTCTGCAATACAAACTGAACATTCATGTTGGCAGCTTCTGAAACAGTTCCCAGAAGAGTTCTTTGTACCACACTTGCCTTTTCTTCTGTAATTTTTTTTTTTAAGTAGCTGATCAATGGCTTCTCTCTTCTATGTGCGTTGACTCTAATGATGAAGTCTGCGATGGTCCAATCTGAAATACTCACTCTGATGAGAAGATGGAGTTTGGAAGCATTAAGAACAGTTTGCTGTATAAACAATTCAATTTCTGTTCTTATTACTACAAATAGATACTGAATTTTCTTTGTTAATCATCTATTCTCTCATGAATTGCCACATTGCAGAAGATTTCAGCTAGCGACGGTGCCCATTTAAATGCTCCTGATCACATGGATATAAGTCTTCAGTAGAGGCAGCCATGTGATTTTTTTTTTTGGAAAAATGATATCCTAATGATGCAAATTATGTATGAGTGTATCATCTTGACGTATCTCTTCCAGTAGAGATTTGCCTGGTTCATGGACCTTAGGTGCACAGGACCTGATGCCCAGTGCATAAACACTCAGTGAGTGAATTGGCCATCTGGCTACTTCCTTCTTGATCTAAACCATCATGTCTCTTAAAACCATGCCGTGGTTTATCTCTTGGAGAGAGCCTTTGAGAGTTACCCCTCCCCTTGGAATTTTCTGGATTTCTGTTCTGTTTTGTAATTGCTTTGTTTCTCCATTAGAAAGTAAACAGTGTTTTTGTATGAGTCATCAATGAAGTTACATCCTTTTAAAGTGGAATGATTATTTTTATTTCTTTCATATGTTTGCATTATGTCTCAGTAGATTGTATGCACTCATTTTATGTTGTTGGCAAACTTAATAGTTTTTAATACTAATAATTTCATTTTTTATGTTTCAGTACTTATACATAAAAAGGATCATATTATGCACATATTTCTGCATCTTGCTTTTGAAACTCAACAAACCTCAGGGCAATTCCTTGCAAACAACTAGTATAACTTTAATTCATTTTAAAGTGCTGCGATAATATTTTATAACCTGGGTGTGCCTTAATTTATTCAGGCCTTCTCCTACAGAGGATATTTAATTCCTCCCTCCTTTTTATTTTTATTTTTGTCAAGTTATGCACATGTAAAAAAGTCTTTTATATATGTCCTCATGTGCTGCTTTTATTTCTAAGGGTTAGCTTTCTTCTTCCTTTTTGGTACTAGGGATTCAAACCTGGAGCATGGGGCTCTGTAGAGTAGATTCTTTAAAAGTGATGGCTGTAAACCTGGTGCGGTGAGCATGCCTGTAATCCCAGCAACTCAGGAGGCTGAGCAGGAGGATCACAAGTTTGAGGTCAGCCTCTGCAATTTATCTAGACCTTGTCTCAAAATAAAAAAATAAAAAGAAATGGGGATGTAGCTCAGTGACAGGACACCTCTTTGTTCTATCCCCAGTACAAAAAAAAAAGTGAGGGCTATACATTTGCCCCCCAGGAGTGCCACACATATAGATTCAATCAACCACTTAATGTTTCAACCAACCATTCAGTATTTTCATATCGAAACTATTTGAGAGAATACTGTGTCTGTACTGAAGCTCAGACGTTTCCCCTCGTCATTATTCATTAGGCAGCACAGAACAGCGACTATTTACACATCGTCCTTGATGCATTAGGCACTGGGAGGGTGCAGGAAGCTCTGTGGGGTTACATACAAACACTAAGCCATTTCGTATCTAGGAGTTGAGCATCCAAAGACTTGGGTACCATGGGGGTCCTGGAAGTAATCCCTGAAGATACTAGGGAATGATGCTACATTGTTAATTTTGACAGGTGCTTCCAGATAGCACACGTCCTTGGCTATAAGGATTTACTCTGTACACATTCTTTTATGTTCATTCCTAATAATACTCAATGTTAGAAATCGAGTGACTTAAGCCTTTTTATCATCTGGCTGTATTGCCATTCATTCACTCGGTTAATAAATATACATAGGACACTGTCTGCATACTACGCACCAGTTGTTGGCACTCAGGTGGCAGCAGTGAACTAAGCTGGTCTGGTGCCTGCACCCACACAGCTTCCAGTACACACCGAGGTCCCCTCTGGTGAGTCAGAGGGGACCTGAAGAAAATCGTCAGGAAGGGCAAAGGGGCTGCTATGCAGGGAGGGTGCTGGGAAAGGTGCCTAGAGGTGACATTCGAGCACAGACCTAAGCAAGTGTGGAGCTGGGACAGTGGGGAGGACTCTGAGGCTGGTCGAGGTGGGGGTGGGAGGGAAAGCCAGGGCAGTCGGGACTGCAGAGGAGCCCCCCTGCACACCTCTGAGCTTCCTGGAAAGACACCGAGGGAGGCCATGTCCCTGGAACTCCCTGGGGCTGGGCAATGACAGGTGTCCCACATGCCACCCACAGCAAGAGCCCATTGACAACCCGCTGGGATCAGGTAGAAGGACTCCTTTCTACCGTTCCTCTCCGGTGCCTCTGGTGAAATTGGCACCTAACCCTTGACATTTTCCCAATGACCTTCTGCCTGCTGACTGTAAAGAGCCAAACTTGTCTTCTAAAAGCTTAAAACCTGGACCTACTCATATCTGTCTTTCACTATTGTTTTTGTAACCTGTTAACTTTTAGATTTCTAGCCATGGTCAACAGAAACAGCTCCTCAGCCCTGGATGGACAGTACAGATCCGAAGGGTTTGTTGGAATTTGATTTTTTTACATTAAAGTCTGGAGTCCACCTAGGTTTTATTTTTCAATGTGATGTACAATAGGGATCCAATTATATTTTCTTTCAGATACCCTTTGTGCTGACACTATTTATTAAATAATCCATCTTTTTCCCACGGCAACGAAACTTTGACATATATTATATTTTTGTATTTGCTAGCATCTATTTTTGGGTTCTCTATTCAGATCCACGGATCTATTTGTCTATTCCTCTCGGACACCCCGTGACTTGATTGCAGGGCTTTATGTCTCAAACTGTTATTCTGTAAGGCAAATGTACTTGCTGTTCTTTTCCATAACTTTCTCAGCTGCTCGGGAGGCATTATTCCTCTATGTAAGCTTTAATATAATTTCATTCAACTGAAAAAAAAAAAAAACAAGAAGAAAGGGATAAAAACCCTCACGGAGGTTCTAATCAAAATTAGATTTCTTTTACATATTAATTTGGGAGAATTGGCATTTTGTGATATTAAGTCTTTGGGATTGTTTGTTCAGATCTTATTTTATATCATTCAACGAGAGTCTTTGGTTCTCTTCTTTTCCAAACTGCAGTTGGTTGTTGAATTCATTCTGAGGTCTTGCGGCTTTTGCTTTTGTTGTGAAGGAGATTTCCCTCTTTCCATCTCTAAGAGCTCCATCAGTGTCCCGGCAGGCCACACGGGAATGCTCAGCAGGCCGGGAAGCCCAGGAGAGTTTCAGAAGAAAGTATCTGGAAAGGTACTGGTCAAGGGCAGCGGAGAAGCCCCAGGGAGAGCCGGGGCCCAGTGGTGAGCGGAAGCAAGCAGTTCCTAGAACTGGGAGGGAAAGGCGGTCACTCAGGAGAGGTCCCTGGAGAGGGGCTGAGCCCTTGGTAAAGGAGGCTGCATGGCCACCCCTCAGTCCTGTAGAAAGGACAACCTGTGTCCACCTCCTACCTTCATTCCCCTGCCGCATCCCATTGGCTGAGCCAGCTGGAAGCCTTGCATTGGGCCACCTTGGATTTTTTCCATATTGATTCCATTAACCTAAAATAATTGGAGCCCTTAGGTTTCGTAGACATAAAATGTATCATTGTTTAGAATGAGTGATTCTGTCCCTTCTTTTCCAACGTTTGTATGGCTCATTCCATTTTCTTGTTATATAAGTTGATATCATAAGCTGGCTGAAACACCTGATACTTATCATCTTACGTTTCTGGGGAAAGAAGTCCAAGATCGAGGTATTGGTGGGGTCTGCTTCCTCTGAGGCCATGTGGTGTTTAGTCAGCTTTTCATTGCTGGGACAAAATACCTGAGAGAAACAACTAAAAGAGGGAAAATTGATTTTGGCTCATGGTTGCAGAGCTTTCAGTTCACGATTGGCTGGCACCAGCAGTTTCTGGGCCTGTGTTGAGTCAGAACATCATGGCGTAAGGTGGATAAAGCTGCTCACCTCATGGTGGCCACAAAGCAGAAAGAGGGAGAATGAAGGAGAAGGGCATGAACAGGATACAGTCCCCAAGGTCACACCCCCAAGGCCTACTGCCTCCAACTGGTTCCACCTCCCACAGTTTTCACCACCTCCCAATAACATCATCAAATTATGACTCCATAGGGGATTGATCCATTGGCGAGATCAGAGCCTCATGACCCAATTACTTCCCCAAAGCCTCTGAGAACCACTGCTCTGGGCACCAAGCCTTTAACAAACGAGCCTTTGGGGGACTGTCCAGATCAACCTGCAGTGGAGGTAGAACCTGTTCTGGCCACTCCCCTGGCCGCTGGCCACTTGCTGGCCATCTTTGGTGTTTCTTGGCGTGGGGGGGGCTCACTCCCAGCCCTGCCTGTGTGTTTGCAGGGTGTCCTTCCGTGTGTGCCTGTGTCCAGAGTGTGTCCCTTATGAGGGTCCTTGTCATACTGGATCAGGGCCCAACCCCAGGGACTTCATCATAACTTACCTTCTGTGACCATCTCATTTCCAAATGAGACCCCATCACAGGTACCAGGGGTTAGGACATCGACATCCTTTGGGAGGTCAAGTTTGTGTATATTGGATTTATTTATCTAATCTTTAAATTTGGATAAAATGCAACCGTGAACCCACCTTATTCTGCGTGTTCTTAATGGCACATCTCTAAGCAGCCTTACAATTTCTTCTACTGTCATTGGTTTATTAAAAGTTTTCACCTCTTGTTGAGCCATATTTAGGCAATTTCTAATCAGTTTTTTAAATCCACATTTTTAAAGTGTTTGCCACATTGTTTAACAAAAATCTTGTATACTTTCACTCTCTCACTATCCCATCCTTAATTAAGTGGGAAAGGAATTGATCTTTTTGGTTGTTCTTTTCAGAGAAACAGCTTTGGGATTAATTTGCCTTTCTACTATTTTTCTTGCTATGGTTTTTTATTTTATTAGTTTCACCTTTTAAATTAATGAATCTCCGTTTTCTAGCTTCTTTTTATTTTTTGTAGTTCCTTTTCTAATTTTGATTTATTTTGATTATTTTACCTTTTAATTTTAATGCCTTATTTTCAAACTTGATGATTAAATATATAGACTCAAAAGCATGTATGTGTATGCCATAAGTATTTATTTATTAAAAATTGTACCTATTTAAGGTGTACAATATGATGTTTTGATTTACATATACCACACATAATACCACATATACCCTATATTTTTACAGATCCATCCATCATCTCACATAACTAATTTTTATTTTTGGTGTGGTGCAAACAATTAAGATCCATTAAGTTCTATTCAATAGCAAATTTCAAGTACACTATTCAGTATTAACTACAGTCACCTTGTAATTCAGTTGACCTTCAGAACTTGTTCCGCCTACGGAACCGAAACTTTATACCATGGACTGCACTTTTCATCTAGCTTACTGCCCTGTGTCTGGAAATCGCATTTACTTCCTGCTTCTATGAACTGAACTTTCCAGGATTCCACCTCTAGGTGACACCATCCAATATTCTCCTTTCTTTATCTGGCTTACTTCATTTAGCATAATGTTCTTCAGGTCCATCCACCAGCGGTACAATGTCCATTCCCGTGTGTGTGTGTGTGTGTGTGTGTGTGTGTGTGTGTACAGACCCTTAGGTGGTTTCCATATTGTTAATAGAACCTATTGTTAACAGAGCTGCAGTGAACTTGGGTGTGCAGGATTCTCTTCCACATACTGGTTTCACTTCCCCTGGAGACATCATGTTCTGGATCGTATGGTAGTTCTAGTTTTGATCTTTTGAGGCCCCTCCACGCTGGTGTCCATAATTGCTTTATCCATTTATCACAAGTGTCCTCTTTTCTCCCATCCTCACCAACACTTGCTGTCCTTGCCTTTCTCAGAGAAGCTGTCCTGGCAGATGTGAGAGGCTGGCTCACAGTGACTTGGGTTTGCATTTCCCCAGTGATAAGTGACATTGAGCATGCTCTCGTGTAGCTATTGACCATTTGTCTCCTTGGGAAAATGTCTGTTTAGGTATTTGCCCCTTTTGTGATTGGGTTGTTCTAACTTTATTTTAGTTTTGCTGTGGATTCGCTTGTTCCTGACTTTATCCTGGACGTTGACCCTCAAGGGCCTCCTCCGTCTTTCCCCTGGTCGGTGGTTTCTTTGCTGTGCAGAAGCTTAATTGGACAGAGTGCTACTTATTGTTGATTTGTCACCAGTGTTTTTAATGTCACATGCAAGAAAACCATTGTCAAGCCCTAAGCCATGGAGCTTCTTCCCTGTTTTCTTCCAGGAGTTTCATGGTTTACTTTTTATCATTAAACGTCTAATCCATTTGAGTTGGTTCTCGTGTGTGGTATAAGATGATCGTCCTGTTTTGTTCTTTGCTCACATGGGTGTCCAGTCCCAGCACCAAGAGACACACGTCCAGGTTTGCTCCTGGGCTCTCCATCCTGTGCCGGAGGTTTTTAGAATACAGCGTTTTCCTCATTGATTTCTAAGTAGTTTTCTATTCTTTTAAATTTTCTATTATTTGAACCAATGATTACCTGGGATTGCGGTTCTTAATTTACAAAATTTTTCATCAACATTTAATTATTTGTTTATGACTTTTTAAAATTAAAATAATTATGCTTTTTGGTTTTAAGATCTGTTTATGTTACCAAGTGGGATGTGAGTGGTTTTTAAAAAATTATTATTGTATACAGAAACAGAGAGTACATCCTCATTTGGAAATATAAAGGCTCAGTGTTTGCCAATGGAGTTGAATTTATTGATGGTATTATTGAGTTCCTTCACAACCTTACTTTATATCTAGTACGTCTGTATCTCATGATAATACTATTGGGGGTGGGGTACTTGGGATTGAACCCAGAGTGCTTAATTACCAAACCACATAGCCAACCCTTTTTATTTTTTATTTTTATCTTGCTAAGTTGCTTGGGGCCTTGCCAAGTTTCTGAGGCTGGCCTTGAACTTGTGATCTTCCTGCCTCAGCTTCTCAAGTCACTGGGACTATAGGTATGTGCCATCACATCTGGCCATAATAGTATTTTTTTAAATATTTTATTTTTTAGTTGTACACAATACCTTTATTTTGTTTATTTATTTTTATGTGGTGCTGAGGATAGAACCCAGGGTCTCACTAGGCGAGCGCTGTACCGCTGAGCCACAACCCCAGCCCCCATAACAGTATATTTTAGATCTGCTTTCCACAGCATTTCTAATAGTTTACACATTTAATTAATTGCTACATTGTTGGGCACACTTTTATGACCATCATTTCTCCTTTGTGAGTTTTGCCTGTATCATTATACAAGGTACTGATCATTCTATTTAGTGTTTTGAACCTAGAGGTCTATTTCATGATATTAATATTGTCATGCCAACTGGTTTTGGTGTGCTTTGTCTGCTAGCTCTTTGATTATGAGCATATCCAATTTTTCGACTAAACTTTGCTCCAGTGCATTTCTTGTAAACACAGAGAGCGCTGGGTTTTGATCTTGAACCTGATGGGATTCTCCGTCTCTTACTAGGATCACTTGACATTCTTGTTGTAATAACCGATATCCTTGGTTCTTCGGGCCCATTTTTCATTTTTGATTCCTCTTTTTCTTGTTTATTTTTTTTTGTCAGATTCCTATTTGGTTTCATTTTCTTCTGGTTAATGTGGAGCTTCAACCAAACATTTCTATTCAATTAATGGCCACAGGCTTTCCCCCAGAACTCTTAATCAGAACCAGATTTCTAAATGATTATTTGAAATTGAGATACTAAGGCAATTCCCCTCCTAAGAATGAACTAGTTCTTCTTCTACTCCCTTCTAGTAAGATGAGATGACTTTCAAGATGTTCTTAATTATTTTTGAGATTTTATTCCCATAAAATTTAGAGTTGATTTGTTAAGCAAAAATAAACAAACAACTCAAAACTCAGGAGAAAATTGGGATCGTGGTGGGAATCGCCGTGAGTAGAACTTGAGGAGAGGTGGCACCTTCCAACATTGTCCTTTCTGATCCGAAAACATCCATTGGTGAGCCTGGGTTTTCATTCTTTTTTTTTAATTTTTATTTTTGTGTGGTACTGAGGATCAAATCCAGTGCCCCATGCATGCGAGGCAAGTGTTCTACCTCTGAGCCACAACCCTAGCCCAGATTTTATAGCCATTAAATTTTGCATAATCATTATTTCGGTATGTGTAGCTGTAGGTGGTGGGGGTGGCTGGAGGAAGTAGGCCACTGGGGGTGTGGTGTTGGGGACCATACCTGTCCCTGGACCCTGCCCTCCATGAGCTGAGCTGCTTTCCTCCACCACACCGTCCCCCATGATGTCTCTGCTTTAGAGGTGGAAAACCATGGACTGAAGCCTCTGAAACCGTGAGCCAAAATAAATCTTTCCTCCTCTAAGTTGTTTTTGTCAGGGTTTTTGGTCACAGTGGCGAAAAGCTGACTAATCAAGGATCATGTAACTGTTGAGAAAATAGCCAGCATCAGGACAGAATCCGTCATCATAATTCTCCCATTGATTCTCTTGAACTTTCTAGATAGACAATCATGTGATCTGGTACTAATGATGGTCTTCCACATTTATATCTTTTTTGTTTTTCTTGTTCTATTGCTAGACCTAAAGTACAGTGAGGAATAACGATGTCTTATTCCTAACCTCATCCTGAGTGCAATCCTACCAAATAGTGATTTGTTGTGTTCTAATACACGTTCCATAACACTTCAACAAAGCTTCATTTCACAGCTATTTTCTAAGAGTTGTTTCTTTTTAAAAAAAATTCAAAATAAATCTGAATTTTCAAGGATATCTTGTTGTCTCTTGAGACGATCACATGAGATTTTCTTTCTTAATCTCAATGTAATAATTTGAATTTGCAGAATTTCTAAAAATTGATGATCTTCACATTTTTAGCCTGTTTTAGATCCTATTAACTGATTTGCAAATATTTTGTTTTGGATTTTGCATTTTGGATCATAAGTGAGAATGACCTCTAGTTTTCCTATCCTGAACTGCATTTGTCTGATTTTGATATAAGGGTTATATTAGTCATCTGAGATGTCTGAAAGGCATTTTGTGATCTAAAAAAAAAAAAAGGAATACATCTCAATTGTATTGAGAAGCGTGAGGCAGGCCAATAAGTTCTCCTTGAAAGGAAGGGATTCTATGGTCCAACAATTCTGAAAATGTATCTCTCTGTTAGAGGTTATACCATGGACACAAACTCTAAAAGTTCCTGCAGGGAAGAAGCCTATTTCATCAACCCAACTTTGGTTAATTCAGCCTTTTCCAAACTAATTCAAGCACAGGGTACTTGGAAGGGGAGGGGTGAAGATTACCTATTAAATCATCCTGATGGCTTTTTCTTTTCTCCCTCCCTCCCTCCCTCCGTCCCTTCCTTCCTTCCTCCCTTTCTTTTTGGTACAGGGAATTGAACCCAGGGGGCTCATTATTACAGTGTCTTGCTAAGTTGTTGAATCTGGCCTCCAACTGGCAATTTTCCTGCCTCAGTCTCCTGAATTTCTGGGATTACAGGTGTGCACCACCACCCCCAACTTCTATAGACTATCTTTTTAAAAAGCAGTTTTAGAAATGCTGCTTTAAACACAAAGATGCTTTTTGCAAATTATTTATAATAGCAAAGATTAGGGAACAATAGGGGAATGTTTAGGTAAATTACAATAGAACGGAACATGATATGATCATAAGCTGATTGTACAAAGATATTATCAAAAGTGTGTAAATGCATTCATTTTAATATTAAGTGGAAAACCAAGACAAAATTTCTATGTGATCACACCTATATTCAAACCAAATAAACAATAAAACAGGAAAAAAAACTAGGATTAAATTCACAAAGACAGACTGTGGCGGAGGAGATAACTTCATTGAAACCTGCGGCTACAGGTGTGTAATTCCCTAGCCTTCCCTCTCCACACGTCGGGGAAACCTTAAGGGCCCCTCCCAGCTCTCCCGTAAGGGCCCCTCCCAGCTCTCCCGTGAGCGCAATAGCCAGACCGAGGGAATCAGAGGTGGCGCGGGACCCGCAGCGCGGAACTACCGCTCCCACCAGGGCTGACAGCTGAGGTCTCTTGCACCAGCTACTGGGGGCGTGGCTACCAGTGGGCAAGTAAAATTCGCTGAGGATTCTCAGCCCCAAGCTCTACCAACTTAGGGTCTGAGGGAATGGCAAACTGGGAGAGTGTGCCCATTCGTTCATGAAAACAGGGCTCCCGGGAGCAGCAGACCTGGCGTGTAGCCAGTATTGTGGTGAGCGGCACCCGTGAGAGGGGCCTGGCTAGAGGAAAAGTGGGAAGTGACTAGACACAAGAGGAGGCCCTAGGCACTCAGGATTGGAGACTTGCCCAGTCTGGGAGGAGCTGCTGCACAGTGATTGGTTCCCGCATATTGACAGGAGAAACTTGGCCTGGTGGGCACAGCGCCACCTACTGGAAGAGAAGTTAATCAAACTCTAAGACTGCATTTATTAGTTTTTTTTTCTTTTTTTCTTTTCTCTTTTTTTTCTTTCATTTTCATTTTTCTTTCTTGTTGTTTTTTTTAATTTTTTTACAATTTTTTTAAAATTTTTTTTCTTTTAATTTTAATTTTTTATTATTTAAAATTTTTTTCTTTTTTATTTCCTATTTTTTTCCTTCTTTTGTCTTTTCATTTCTTTTCAATTATCTTATCCCCCCTTCCTTGAATTCTACCTGCTTACTCTCATTCTCTTTAGTGACTTCTTCCCTTCCCTTCTAATACCTTTCCTCCCAAGCATCAAATAAATTTATAGGAGTAAACAGTAACTCAGCAGTCAAACAGAACAAGAAGTAACATGAGCAGCTTCAAAAAGCAAGGAAGAAAAGGAGTACAAACAATGCAGGACAGCCTAAATATTCAGGAGGACCTAGAGTCATCAGAAAAATGGTCATATAAAGAACTCAAGGAACACCTTAGACAGATGGAATGGAACCTTAAAGAGGATACAAGACAGCAAATTCAAGCAGTTAAAGAACACATTGAGAATGAATTACATAAACAGATAAAAGAAGAAGTTAAGCATCTTTATCAGGAGATAGAGATTATAAAAAATAATCAAACAATAATTCTAGAAATGAAGGAAACGATAAACCAAATTAAAAACTCAATTGAGAGTATCACTAACAGAGTGGAGCAAGTAGAAGCCAGAATGTCAGATAATGAAGACAAAATATATCATCTTGAAAAGAGTCTAGCCAACTCAGAAAGGCTGGTAAAAAATCACGAGAAAAACATCTAAGAGTTATGGGATAACATAAAAAAACCAAACTTACGAGTCATCGGGATAGAAGAAGGTACAGAGATTCAAATGAAGGGAATGAGTAACCTGCTGAATGAAATAATTACAGAAAACTTTCCAGAAACAAAAAAGGAAACAGATATACAAATTGAAGATGCATACAGGACACCGAGCACACAAAATCACAGTAGACCAACGCCAAGACACATTCTTATTAAGATATCCAATATACAGAACAAAGAGAAAATATTAAAAGCTACAAGAGAAAGGAGACAGATTACATTCAGGGGTAAACCAATAAGGTTAACAACGGATTTTTTCATCACAGACACTGAAAGCAAGAAGGTCATGGAACAATGTATTTCAAACACTGAAAGACAATGGATGCCAACCAAGAATTCTGTATCCAGCAAAATTAAGCTTCAGGTATGACAACAAAATAAAAATCTTTCATGATAAACAAAAGTTAAAAGAATATGCAGCCAGAAAACCAGCATTGCAAAGCATTTTGAGCAAAACACTACACGAGGAAGAAATGAAAAACAATAACCAAAACCATCAGTGGGAAGTGCCTCAGTAAAGACAGAGGGCAAGGGGAAAGATAATCATGGAGAAACAAACTAAATTTTTTAAAAAAAGGATAAATAATCAAACATGGATGGAAGTACAAACCATATATCAATAGTAACTCTGAATGTTAATGGCTTAAACTCTCCAATAAAGCGACATAGGCTGGTGTCATGGATTAAAAAAACAAATCCAACATGCTGCCTCCAGGAGACACATCTGATTGGAAAAGACATACACAGGCTGAAGGTGAAAGGATGGGAAAAAATATACCACGCACACGGTCCTCGTAAGCAAGCAGGGGTGGCCATCCTCATATCGAATAAAATCGACTTCAAGACTAAGTTAATCAAAAGGGATAAAGAAGGACATTATATACTGTTAAAAGGAACCATTCACCAACAAGACATAACAATTATCAATATTTATGCACCAAATAATGGTGCTGCGACATTCATAAAACAAATTCTCCTCAAGTTCAAGAATCAAATAGACCACAACACAATAATTATGGGTGACTTCAACACACCTCTCTCACCATTGGACAGATCCTCCAAACAAAAGTTGAATAAAGAAACTATAGAACTCAATATCACAATCAATAACCTAGACTTAACTGACATATATAGAATATATCAACCATCATCAAGTGGATATACTTTTTTCTCAGCAGCACATGGATCCTTCTCAAAAATAGACCATATATTATGCCATAGGGCAACCCTCAGTAAATATAAAGGGGTGGAGATAATACCATGCATTTTATCTGATCATAATGGAATGAAACTGGAAATCAATGATAAAAGAAGGAAGGAAAAATCCTACATCACATGGAAAATGAACAATATGTTACTGAATGATCAATGGGTTACAGAAGACATAAAGGAGGAAATCAAACAATTCTTAGAGATAAATGAAAATACAGACACAACATATCAGAATCTATGGGACACAATGAAAGCAGTTTTAAGAGGAAAATTCATCGCCTGGTGGTCATTCCTTAAAAAAAGAAAAAAACAACAAATAAATGAGCTCACACTTCATCTCAAAGCCCTAGAAAAGGAAGAGCAAAACAACAGCAAATGTAGCAGAAGGCAAGAAATAATTAAAATCAGAGCGGAAATCAATGAAATTGAAACAAAAGAAACTATTGAAAAAATTAACAAAACTAAAAGTTGGTTCTTCGAAAAAATAAATAAGATCGACAGACCTTTAGCCATGCTAACGAAGAGAAGAAGAGAGAGAACTCAAATTACTAACATACGGGATGAAAAAGGCAATATCACAACAGATGCTACAGAAATACAGAAGACAATTAGAAATTATTTTGAAAACCTATATTCCAATAAAATAGAAGATAGTGAAGACATTGATAAATTTCTTAAGTCATATGATTTGCCCAGACTGAGTCAGGAGGATACACACAATTTGAACAGACCAATATCAATGGATGAAATTGAAGAAGCCATCAAAAGACTACCAACCAAGAAAAGCCCAGGACCCGATGGGTATACAGCGGAGTTTTACAAAACCTTTAAAGAAGAATTAATACCAATACTTTTCAAGTTATTTCAGGAAATAGAAAAAGAGGGAGCTCTTCCAAATTCATTCTATGAGGCCAACATCACCCTGATTCCGAAACCAGACAAAGACACCTCAAAGAAAGAAAACTACAGACCAATATCTCTAATGAACCTAGATGCAAAAATCCTCAATAAAATTCTGGCAAATCGAATACAAAAATACATCAAAAAAATTGTGCACCTTGATCAAGTAGGATTCATCCCTGGGATGCAAGGATGGTTCAATATATGGAAATCAATAAATGTTATTCACCACATCAATAGACTTAAAGATAAGAAGCATATGATCATCTCGGTAGACGCAGAGAAAGCATTCGACAAAGTACAGCATCCCTTTATGTTCAAAACATTAGAAAAACTAGGGATAACAGGAACTTACCTTGACATTGTAAAAGCTATCTATGCTAAGCCTCAGGCTAGCATCATTCTGAATGGACAAAAGTTAAAGGCATTCCCTCTAAAATCTGGAACAAGACAGGGATGCCCTCTATCACCACTTCTATTCAATTTAGTTCTCGAAGTACTAGCCAGAGCAATTAGACAGACGAAAGAAATTAAAGGCATAAAAATAGGAAAAGAAGAACTTAAATTATCGCTATTTGCAGATGACATGATAATATATTTAACAGACCCAAAAGGGTCTACAAAGAAACTGCTAGAGTTAATAAATGAATTCAGCAAAGTGGCAGGATATAAAATCAACACACATAAATCAAAGGCATTTCTGTATATCAGCGACAAAACTTCTGAAACGGAAATGAGGAAAACACTCCATTCACAATATCCTCAAAGAAAATAAAATACTTGGGAATCAACCTAACAAAAGAGGTGAAAGATTTATACAATGAAAACTACAGAACCCTAAAGAGAGAAGTAGAAGAAGATCTTAGAAGATGGAAAAATATACCCTGTTCATGGATAGGCAGAACTAACATTATCAAAATGGCGATATTACCAAAAGTTCTCTATAGGTTTAATGCAATGCCAATCAAAATCCCAATGGCATTTCTTGTAGAAATAGATAAAGCAATCATGAAATTCATATGGAAAAATAAAAGACCCAGAATAGCAAAAGCAATGCTAAGCAGGAAGTGTGAATCAGGTGGTATAGCGATACCAGATTTCAAACTATATTACAGAGCAATAGTGACAAAAACAGCATGGTACTGGTACCAAAACAGGCAGGTGGACCAATGGTATAGAATAGAGGACACAGAGACTAATCCACAAAGTTACAACTATCTTATATTTGAAAAGGGGGCTAAAAGCATGCAATGGAGGAAGGATAGCATCTTCAACATATGGTGTTGGGAAAACTGGAAATCCATATGCAACAAAATGAAACTGAATCCCTTTCTCTCGCCATGCACAAAAGTTAACTCAAAATGGATCAAGGAGCTTGATATCAAATCAGAGACTCTGTGCCTGATAGAAGAAAAAGTTGGCTCCGATCTACATATTGTGGGGTTGGGCTCCAAATTCCTCAATAGGACACCCATAGCACAAGAGTTAATAACAAGAATCAACAAATGGGACTTACTTAAACTAAAAAGTTTTTTTCTCAGCAAGATAAACAATAAGAGAGGTAAATAGGGAGCCTACATCCTGGGAACAAATTTTTACTCCTCACACCTCAGATAGAGCCCTAATATCCAGAGTATACAAAGAACTCAAAAAATTAGACAATAAGATAACAAATAACCCAATCAACAAATGGGCCAAGGACCTGAACAGACACTTCTCAGAGGAGGACATACAATCAATCAATAAGTACATGAAAAAATGCTCACCATCTCTAGCAGTCAGAGAAATGCAAATCAAAACCACCCTAAGATACCATTTCACTGCAGTAAGATTGGCAGCCACTATGAAGTCAAACAACAACAAGTGCTGGTGAGGATGTGGAGAAAAGGGTACACTTGTACATTGCTGGTGGGACTGCAAATTGGTGCGGCCAATTTGGAAAGCAGTTTGGAGATTCCTGGGAAAGCTGGGAATGGAACCACCATTTGACCCTGCTATTGCCCTTCTCGGACTATTCCCTGAAGACCTTAAAAGAGCATGCTACAGGGATACTGCCACATCGATGTTCATAGCAGCACAATTCACAATAGCTAGACTGTGGAACCAACCCAGATGCCCTTCAATAGATGAATGGATAAAAAAAATGTGGCATCTATACACAATGGAGTACTATGCAGCAATAAAAAATGACAAAATCATAGAATTTGCAGGGAAATGGATGGCACTAGAGCAGATTATGCTTAGTGAAGCTAGCCAATCCCTAAAAAACAAATACCAAATGTCTTCTTTGATATAATGAGAGCAACTATGAACAGAGCAGGGAGGAAGAGCAGGAAAAAAAGATTAACATTAAACAGAGACATGAGATGGGAGGGAAAGGGAGAGAAAAGGGAAATTGCATGGAAATGAAGGGAGACCCTCATTGCTATACAAAATTACATATAAGAGGTTGTGAGGGGAATGGGAAAATAAACAAGGAGAGAAATGAATTACAGTAGATGGGGTAGGGAGAGAAGATGGGAGGGGAGGGGAGGGGGGATAGTAGGGGATAGGAAAGGTAGCAGAATATAACAATTACTAATAGGACATTATGTATAATTGTGGATGTGTAACCGACGTGATTCTGCAATCTGCATTTGGGGTAAAATTGGGGGTTCATAACCCACTTCAATCTAATGTATGAAATATGATATGTCAAGAGCTTTGTAATGTTGTGAACAACCAATAAAAAAATACCTATTTTGCAGGAGCAAAAATAAATAAATAAATAAATAAATAAATTCAGAAAGATGTCAAATAGCTGTCTTGAATGTTTTTTTAAAATTGTTTTTCTTCTTTTTACATTTTGATAAGTACGTATTGCTTTCATATTTTGGAAGAGATGACAATGTCAAAATAATAAAACCTTCCTTATCCACCCAAAGGGAGTATGAAAGAAAGAGTTAGTTGACAGAGGGAAGAATGTCAGGAGAGGGCGGGGGTATCCGTGCCTTGAACATTCTTTTTTCTACTGCTGCCAGTGCCCCTGGTGTGCCCTTGAGTGACAGCCGTCCCTGCTGCAGACCGGCCTCAGTTCCACCTTAGCTGCCGCAGCACCTAATACACCCCCCTCCCTCTTCCCTTCCCATCCTGGACTCTCCGATATGAGTTTTTCCCATTTGACTGTTGGCTTCTCCAAGGATAGGGACCCGGCCCCCTCTGGCAATGACCACAGGGCTTTATGCAGGACTCAACAGATGTCTGTTCGCATTCTAAACATCAGGTGCTGTTGTAAGTCTACCCTGCTCAGCACAGAACACAGAAAGGAAGCAGCAGGGTCAAACAGCTCTGGGGGAAAATGGAAGATTTGGAAGGGACAACAGGTGCTGTGGGTTACTGTGGTATTTCAGGATCTCGCCCTCCAAATCCACTTTGTCCCTCTGGAACCTCGGTCAGCCTTACTTTCAAAGTAAGAATTTTCATCTATTGAAGGGCACCTAAGTTGGCTCCATAGCTTGGCTATTGTGAATTGAGCCGCTATAAACATTGATGTGGCTGTGTCATTGTAGTACAGTGGTTTTTTTTTTTTTTAGCCCTTTGTGTATAAACCGGGGAGTGGGGTAACTGGGTGAAATGGTGGTTCCATTTCTAGTTTTTTGAGGAATCTCCACACTCCTTTCCAGAGTGGTTGCACGAATTTGCAGTCCCACCAACAATGAGTGCCCTTTGTATTCTTGATAATTGCCGTTCTGAATGAAGTGAGACGAAACCTCAGTGTAGTTTTGATTTGTATTTCGCTAATTGCTGGAGATGCAGGACATTTTTTCATATATTCGTTGACCATTGTATTTCTTCTTTTGAGAAGTATCTGTCTAGTTCTTTTCCCCATTTATCGATTGGGTTATTTGATTTGTTTAGTGTTGACTTTTTTGAGCCCTCTGCATCATCTGGATATTCATGCCCTGAGGAGCAGGTGGCAAAGATCTTCTCCAATTCTGTAGGCTCTCTCTTCATATTCTTAGTTGTTTCCTTTGCTGTGCAGAAGCTTTTAAATTTGATGCCATCCTATTTACTGGGTTTTTTTTTATATACTGGGGAGTGAATCCAGGGCACTTAATCACTGAGCCACATCTTTAGCCCTTTTTCGTATTTTATTTAGAGACAAGGCCTCACTGAGTTACTTAGGGCCTTGCTAAGTTGCTGAGTCTAGCTTTGAACTTGAGATCCTCCTGTTTAGCCTCCCAAGCTGCTGGGATTACAGGCATGTACCACCATGCCCAGCTCCACTTACTGATAATTTCATTTCTTTAGGAGTCTTGTTGAGGAAGTTGGTTCGAGGGGCAAAAGGCTGAATGGAAAAACAAATGTGGTATGTATACACGATGGAGTATTATTCAGCCATAAAGAAGAATGACATTATGGCATTTTCCAGCAAATGGATGGAACTGGAAACTATCATGATATGTGAAATAAGCCAATCCCCCAAAGTCAAAGGTCCAATGTTTTCTCTGATAGACGGAAGCTAATCCAAAATAGGAAAGTGGTGGGCAAGGTATGATAAAACAAGAGACAGAAAGAGAGAGAAATGGGAGAGGGAATTTCATCAAATAAAGGAAACATTAGTAGAGTAGGTGACAGGGAGTGAGGAGGAGGGAGAGGGGACTGGAAAGGAGAAGAGAGTGGGAATGAATCGGAAGGACTTTCCTCTGCACATGCAAGGACGTGGCCGGTGGGTCCTGGCCTCGGCGTGTCCACAGGACACTATTTTTTTTAAAAAAAGTAAACTGTAAATTGGTTGAAGAGGGGTTGTGGAGTGAAGGGAGGGGAGTGGGGGGACGTGCTGGGAACCGAACTGGAGCAAGCTTTTGTGGGTATCAGGGTGTGTCCTGGTGTTCTACATGATTGAGATAATAAATAAATAAATAACTTGAAAAGCAGGATCTTTTACTTGCATAATGGAAGTTTATTTGACTACATGCGACTATTACCCAGTGTCAGAGTAACAGTGAAATGCTGTCATCAGTGAGGGACAGCTGTTTTTCAGTCATGGAGAATTGGTTTATGGGGTGGCAGCTCCAACCCTTGCCATATTTATTAATGGTCTGCTGATTCTAATCGATTATACAAAGGTTGGCAAATCCTTTACCTCTTCTAATACGGGGAGCTCTTGTTCTCCAGTGTCTGAAGGCTAGCATACCTAAGGACCTGTAAGGGTTAAACCCACAGCACAGAAGTTTGGGGAGGAATCCCTGTCCACCTTCAGAACTCACACGTGCAGTCCAGAATCCATCTGGCCACTCTATCCCTCTCCAATATTTTTATCTTCTCTGTCAAATAACACAAAGTCTGGTTCCCTAAGTTCTTAGCCTAGATAATCAACAGCTTCACACCAAGAACAGCATCATCATGAGACTTCCCATGGACTGAATTCTTGCTGTGTGCCAGGCCCTGGCCCCAGGCTACGTGCATCACAGACCCCAGGTGGTGAGTCCTGCTGTTAGAGATGAGCCAGCCAGGGCACAGGGAGGTTAAGTCACTACACAGGATAACACAGCTAGGAAGTCTGTGGCAAATCAGGCATTGGGTACTTGATAACTTTGGATTCTTGATAACATTGGATTCTTGAGAACTTTCTGCAAAGCCGGACCATTTGTTAATAACTGCTGCATGGGGAAAAGTACAATTACCATGTAGATGCCTGTTATTGGAATGGCGATGGTAGAAGGAAACCCCAGGTGGCTAACACCCTGGCACTTAACACGAGCCAGGCATGTTTGAAGTTCTCATCCGCTAGGAGCCACGATTGACTCTACACGGTAGGAACTATTATTTCCAGCTTACAGGTGAAGCTATCGAGTGCTGTGAGGCTTGACAACTGCCCCAAGGCCAGGTCCCTGTCTGCAGCAGGGCAGGGTCTGGAAGCCAAGGAGTCCAGCTGCACCTCTGGGGGAGATGGTGCTCTACCTCTCACGGGAACAGCAGGACCTTGGGGCTTTCTTACAGTTGTTGGTTGTCCCCATTAGTCAGCGATCTCCCTGCCACCCTCAGCATGGAGGGTTTGGGATGATCCTTGGAAACCAGTGCATGTGTCAGTCAGGCAAGCTACCCAGGCTCCGCTCAGTAGAATGCATCTTCAAGCACCTTTGGGGGAAAAGGGAGTGGAGAAAATCTGGCTATTAAGACAGTGTTGTTTAAATCTGCATGTCATTTGGGCTTCACAGGGACCTTTTGTTTGGCTCCAACATCTCTATTCTGGTGGGATGTGTCCAGATCTTCCTGAATCCAGCAGATAATCAGACGGCAGAAGGAAGCAAGTGATGTATTTTTCATCTTCACATTTTGGGCCATCAGCTGCCCCAGAGCCACATTACTGATCCCATGAAGTACTGTTTTTTCCCTAAGAGATTTTTGTCGTGAGAAAGAAGCCTCACATTCACATTTTCCAAGAGCTTCTATTCCCTTCACATTTATTATTTGGCTTCAAATTACCTCAGTCAATAAAATTACCATTGTTGGTTAGCACCTTTCAGAAAATCTGTGTGCATTAAGCACTTTGGCAATATTTATTTATTCTGCCATCTGTCTCAGCGTCTACACATTCTCAACAGTCTGGCCTAGAAAGAGCCCAAAATCACCTGAGCATCGTAACATTAGTCCACGGCTGTCAGAGTGTCGCATGGAGAACACAGCTGCGGTCCTGCTGCCTGACTTAATGAGGCTCCGAAAGTATGTGGACAGGAAGCTTTCCCTTGGTCGCCATGGAAACAGAGGTGCTCCGAGCCAGTGCCAGCAGCATGGAAATCAGGATGAATCAGCTGATGGTTTGTCATCTGAGGAGGAGCTGGCCACACCCTGGTGGCCCCAGGGCTGGAGTCTCTGTTCCTCAAGAACAGAAATCCAACTCTTTCCTGACTTCGTTCTGAACATATTGTGTTGCCGTATAAACTTTGTCAGCCTAGAAGGACTTATACTTGGAGGGTTTCAAAATTAGAAATTTGGAGTGCTTCTGCTCTTTCAGATCCCAATTAATTGGTGATCTGTTGTTTTATTTTAAAAGACAGAAACAATACAAGATGGACCCCAGCACCAACCTCCTCCAATCTGGGTGTATTTCATTTTATTCAAAACCAACTTGCTTCAGGAACAAATTTTTTGTTTTAATGATCAGGTTAGGATAACCAGGGCTCTGGCTGCACTCACTACGGGCAAGGTCAAAGCTTTTTGCACAAAGCTGGTTTTCCTCCTGAATTCTGCTATCCAAGGTAGTGCAGCATAATTGATAAACTTCAGTGTGAGCTCTATGAACAACTTCTCAGACTCCACACCACTTGTAAAGAACAGAAAATTCGCTTTGGTTCACTATACTATGTGCACATACTGCTTTCAGGTGAGAAGACTGGAGTGGAGATGATTGGGTAACTCAAAAGCTCCTGCAGAACCAAGGAAAGACAGGAACACTACTCTTGGAAAGTTCCAGTTTGGCACCAGACCCTTAAATCAGAATGACCCCTGGTAAACACAGATCTCTACAACCTTTGCAAAGGGAAGGGAACTTTAACCCTCTAGCTTTATCTTCTTAAGATTTTTCTCCATCTTTGCACGGGATCAAATACAATTGCATTAGCCAATTAGCTCAGAAAAAAAAAAATAAAACAGTGTCTATGCTATTTCATGTAGAAAAAAGAGCAAAGTGTTCAGTTTTTCTGCTTTTTTGGCTGAACTGACAGATATTCTTTGTTCTTTAGGAATGTGATGATTTAGGCCAAAATTCCGCTTCCCGAATAATTCAGATAATTGCCTCAACGCCACACTTCACTCGAGTGTAAGAGATTTGACTTCAAAAGGCAGGTGGTGAAATTAAAATGTTTTGATGGACTTTAAGTTCTTTTTAAAAGAAAAAGATATTTAGTGCTTAATTAAACATCTTGATGTATTTTGAAAACATAAATGAACCACACAAATGCTGCACAGGATGAGTGGAACTCTGAGTGGTGAGCCGTGGAAAGCTCTTGCGGATCGAGTGGAGACCGTGTCTGGTACACCAGACTTTGTTCCCCAGGAATCATCCAATCAGGCGCTCTTGTCAAGCACATGTTAGTTCCCATGTTTGAGGAGACGAAGCTTTCATCCTGGCCCTCGGGAGCTGTGTGCACAAAGAGATGCTTGTTACGCGGCTCTGTAGCTGTCAGTCTGTGTCATGTCATTCAGGGCCATTGTCTGTCCTGTGCTGTAAACAGAAGAGACTGCAGGCTGGAGTGACATGAGGCATTTCTTGGGGCAGTGTTGACCTAGGAGCATATAACATGCACACATAGAATAAAAGTTACCCCATAAAAAGAAATTCAATAAAAAGATTTAAAGAAGCTGTTATGTCGTGAGACTCTAACAGAACCCGCGTTTCATTTTGTTGTCCCGGTGTGGTTGTTTATTCCCTTTGCGGACATTTTCCCAGCCCTTGGACAATGTTCCTAACTTAAAATAGCTTTCTATACCCACATAGTTTAAGCACCCGAGTTGTCCGGCTGGCAGAGCCCATAATCTAACAGGAGCCATCTGCATGGTGTCCTGAGGGACCCAAGTGCCAGGTTTGCTGCCAGAGCAGACACGTGCACCACTAGCCAGAGCAGAAAAGAATCAGAGGGAGCTCTGTGGCCCTCGCAGGTGACACTGGGTCAGAGTGCAGCTCAAAGGGCTCTTGCCACAGTCCAGGAAGGAGGTGATGGGGCCTGAACAGAGCTGTTAAGTAATAGAGTCAACAGTTGGTGGGTAACTGGGTGTGGGGTGAGGGAGAGGAGTCCCCCCACACCCACACACACCCACATGCATCTCTGAGGCATCTGGCTGGAGGCTCTAGAAATACACAGACTTTCTTCCTGGAGGGGACCCCAGACACAGCTGGCCCACAGACCTTGGTTCATGTGATGATCACACAGGAATCACGGCTATAAACAGATCAAAAGTGGAACCTCCTGTGGATGGCTACTCAAATACTGCTGCAAGCCTCCTCCTCTCCTGCACTGGGGACTCCCGAGTGTGCCCAGCAGAGCCCCAGCTGCAGGCAGACAACATACAAGAGCCAGGCGGAGCGCAGCCCCTCTGGACGCTCAGAGACTCTGCTCTTTCTACAGGACCTTGGGCAAGTGGCTCCAACTCTGCAGGCTCCTCAGCCTCATCTGTAGACAGGCGATAAAGATGGTCCCGCCTGCTTGGTGCTGGTGAACTTGACAGGCCACAGAGCCCACTGTGTGTGCATGGTCTGCACAGCTTACACACTGCTGTGGTCCACTCTGCCCAGAGCACCTGCCTGGGGCTGGGGGTGGCCCGTGGCTCTGATGGAGTGGGATAGTGGCCCTGTGCTGGCCTGTGCTAGCTGGGGGGGGGGGCACTCATCTGCCAGAGGCATTTCAGTGGTGTGTATTTCCGCCCTGGGGGCCCTGTGGTCTGTACCCCAACAGCTCACCCCGCCGTGTGGGGAGGGAGCAGCCACCCACAGAATGTAAATGGCAGGCCTGGCTGTGCTCCAGTAACACTTTATAAACCAGGGCAGGCCGTGGCTCTCCACTGTCACGGTTACAGGGCATCTTTGGTCACGGAATTCTGGGACGCCTGACTGCCCACGGCTGGGGGTAATTCAGCCAGCGCTCAGCCTGGCTTGGTCACCATGACCACCTCCTGCCGGGGTGAGGGGTTTGAGCAACCTCTTCCTTGATGCCCCCTCTGCCTGAGCAGGGTCGGACCCCTCCTGGTGCACACTGCCCCTCAGGCCCAGCGGACCCAGCCAGTCCTCAGGGGAGCCTGCTAGGCCTCTCCCGGTGGTGTTGGCTGAGGTTTCTACTCTCTGCGACCCCAGTGCTGCCTCCTCGTTTGGGTCCCCCTGGAGCAGAGCATGGGACAGGGCCTGGGTGCGGTGGTCTGTAGGAGAGCGTCCCAGGAAGCACCAGGAGGAGAGTGAAGGCGTGAAGGACAGGCCATGCAAAACAGACCAACCTGGCACCGCAGGCGGAGCCAGTGAAGGCCGTGCTCTGGGAAGGCCACGGGGCCTGCTTTCCTACAGCAGCGGCCAGGCAGACCTTCTGGGAGGGCTGTCCTCCACGTTCCAAGGCTGGAAAAGAACCTTGGTCACCAGAGGCTGGTAATCAGGGCTGCAGTGACCTGGGTGGACAGACCCTGAAGTCACCCTTATCTTCCACTGGCTTCTATCCCTGCTCCCATATCTCTTAGTGACCGCCCTGGAATTTAACCCTTCACAGACTTGCTGGTTTTTGTCTAGAAAGTAAAAAGCATCATGCTTTGGTCATTTCTTTGTCTTCACTCTCCCAGGAAGACCTCCACGTACACGTAACAGTAATAAACTGTGCTTTTTCTTATTAATCAGCTCTAGTATTAACGGGATGCCCAGATCCAGCCACAGAGCCCACATGGGAACTAAGGGAGGGAGGAGGATGCTCTCTCTGCTGCAAGAGGAAAAGTGCGAGGAAAGGGAGAAGCCAGCAAAGGGTGCATCCGCAGGGACCTTGAAGGAACTGTGTGGAACCTTCCAGAACTGGCCCACTAGGAAACAGAGGGGGGTTGTTTAGCCAGCCCTTCCTTCCCTCCTGACCTTGTGCTGAGTCCCTGGTACTTCTGAGCAGCCCTGCTGGTGCAGGCTGCTGGACGGGCTGCAGAGAGCAGAGCCTGCCTGGGGAGAGAAGCAGAGAGACAGGACCCTCGAGGCTCGGAAAGTCCTTGTGCCAGAACCTGACCCCAGCTGCTGTCAGCGACAAGGAGCCATGGGTGGCCTGGACAGCCTCCACCTCACCTCTCCCCGTCCTTCCTCGATGTCACACTACCTGGCTGCTGCCTCCAACCTGGGCTGGTCCTGAGGCAGCAATGGGCTCAGTGACTCCCAAGTCCCCAAGGTGGCTGTCCTGTCTCCTCCTGGCCCCCTGAGTGCCACATACCTTGCCCCTCCACACACACACACCTGTCATCTACCCCGCCAGCAACCTCCTGCTCTGACACTGCTAAATGCATGCCCTTCCCACTCGCCGGCCAGATGCCCCGCCTGACCGCTGCCCTTCCTCCTGACTCACTGGCTCACTCACTCCACTCACTCCATGCCGTGTGCCTCAGTGGGTGTTTGCCAAGCACTCTACCAAAGGCTGTGGCTCAGGGTGAGCAGGGACCAGACCAGACACAGCCCTGTTCCCAAGGGCCGCCCCTCCACACTGCCCTCCCCGTGCATGTCCCTCACTCTCTGTGGTTCTTGAAGACCTGCAGCTTCTCCCCAGCCTTCAGCTTCCTGCCCACCGGCACTGCTCTCCCTGGACCGCAGAGACCTCCGGATTCAGCTTCTGCTACACTTTCGCCACCACCATGCATCCAGGGACCCACAGGCAATAGCCCCACTGACTCTGAGCAGCCCCTGCCTGGCCCCAGGCAGCTGCCTGATGATGCTGCACACCCAGGATGGCAGCCTGTGCCTGGGCAGCCACAGCCACCCCCGCGGCTCCTCCCAACACTCACTGAGGTGACATTGAGTCTGGGCTCCTCAAATGTCTGCCCTCTCACCCTCAGCCACCCCTCACAGCAGGCGACCCTGCCCCTCGTCACAGAGAAAGCAGAGCCTAGGTGGGAGCCTGACTGACCCTACACCCCACCCGGGAGTCCCCGTCCTGTCCTCATGTCCCCTGATCTAATCACGGAGCCACAACAGGGAGCTCATCCAGCCCCTTCCATGATGCAATCTGCACGTATCACCTGTCTTCATCCTCATAACAGCTGGGGAGGGCGGCCCTAGGAGGCTCCCCATCTCACAGACGAAGAAACTGGGGGACAGGAGGGCCAAGGCCCTCTTCCAGGGCCACACATGCCGGGTGTGGCAGGGCCAGGGTGTGACCCACTGTGCTAAGATGCACATCAGCCCTTCACCTTGGACCAGGCTCTGGAGCCTGCCCCACCCTAGCTTCTGCGGACTCCTGCAAGGCTCTTGTTCTTCCCATCAACCACCAAATACAGGCAAGTCCCACACCCAACCACCTATCTTCAGAAGGTGCTGGAGCCCCCTCCTGTCCTGGCTCCCTCTGCTCCCTCTTGCTCCTCTCCCCTCCACAGAGCTGCTTCATGCTGACGTCGCTGGCCGCCTGGGCCCCACTCCCTCCCCTCCCGCCCACTCCTCAGACCTCAGGGTCCTGGGTGGGTCTCCTGCCCACCCCACCGCGCTCTCTGGGAGCTGCTGGGCTGGGGTCTCCTGGAGGAGACTCTTGAACACAGAGGAGCTGCAGGACCACCTTCCAGGGATTGGGTTGGAGACCCTGCTTTGAGAACACCCCTAGGCACAAAGGAAGGCCAGCGCCACCCTCGGCTTGCTCCTGATGGTGCTGGGGCCTCATCTGTGCTGGCCTGGGGACTGACGCTCTCCCCTGCATCAAGGCTGTTGTCCAACGTCACCACAACAGAACCCCAGCAGGTGCCATCGAGGCCACAGACGAGGCTCTGATGGGCTTTGGTGACAACCTGGAAACCCACGAGCTGTTCTCTCTGCTCACACTTTTGGGAACAAGAGGATTTTATTTAGCAAGAGAATCGTGGATGAGAGAGCTCTTCCCCTTCTGTGAAGTGCTCTGCCTTTCCCGTTCCATGTAATCAACGACTCGGGGACTTCCTGTCACTTGCTGGTTTGCCACTCACACTGCGCCCCCTGTGCCCCAGGATGGGGTGGGCGGGGCCATCTACACATCACTCTTCTGTCACACCCACCCAATGGGTACCATGGGAACAGAAGAGAGTCTGACGAGGGTGCTCCTGGGCTGCTGGAGGAGATGAGCCACAGACACAGCAACAAGCACCATGTGAGACTAGGGGCGAATTCCTTGAAGTGGAGAAACAAGACCATCTTTGTAACTTTGTTGCCAAGCCCAGTGGCTGGCGGGAGTCAGTGGTCCCTGAATGGGGTTAGATGAATGAAATCCTCAGGTGCATGGGAAATTGGGAGTTGGGTTGGCATGGGGGGTCAGGGCTCACTGAAGGTGGGCCTGTTTGGACCTGCAGATCTCTAGAACCTGTAGGATGTCTCACCATCTCTTTGTTCAAGCCTTGACAGGGTGTGAGCGCTCAGGTTTTTCTCAGAGTGTGGACCTAGATATAGTTCAGCCTCAAGAGGCAGAAGGCTTTCTCTGCCCAAGCTCCACTGCAGCTAGTATTGTCTCACTTTGCTATTAATTTCAAAGGGTTTTCTCCTCGGTTTGTTTGCTTTTACTTTTTTCTATGCTGCAGTTAGGAGGTTGAATGTCCCTCAAAAGCTCTTCTGTTAAAGTCATAGTCCCCAGGGTGACACTGTTGGGAGATGGTGGAACCTTCAGAAGTGGGGCCTACCAAGAGGTCCTTAGGATGTTGGGGTGATGGTCTCACAGGGGATTAGGGGACCCTGGCCTATCCTCATTGTGACTGTTTCCTGATTAAAGAGCTTGAGCCGTCGGCTCTGCCACACACTCCTACCACGATCTGTGGCCTTGTTAGAGACCAAATGTGATGAGGAAACTCAATCGTGGACTAAAACCATAAGCCAAAATAAATCTTTTCCCTTTATAAGCAAATTGCTTCAGGTATTTTGTTATAGTGACAGCAAGTCTGAAGTGGAGTCCCACATGGCCAGAGCCCAGGAGGGTCACTAAAAGTGAGCTAACATATTTTGATTAAAACAAATTAATGCAGTTTCATTATAAATTTTGAAAGTAGAAAATATTTTGAGAATCAGGGGAACAATCACCCATAACCCCATTACCTAGATCTGATCAAGATTGATATTTTTGGCATATTTCCTTATAGTGTTCTTATATCTATGTATTTTGAATGTTGATAAACATATATTAAACACACAATTTAGAGTCCTTTCCCTCTGTCATTAAAAACTTAATGTGAAAGAGGGCTGGGGGTTTATCTTAGTGGAGAGCACTTGCCTAGCATTTGCATGGTCCTGGGTTTGATCCCCAACATTGCAAAAGACAAAGCCAACCTAAACTAAAATACTCTTAAAAACTTGTAGAGACACCACAGAATCTGACATTGCTTATGCCATAACTTAAATTTCCATCACCTTGATGTATGCACTGTTCTGATTTTACGTTAACATGAAGGACACTGAAATGACGTCTCTGGAGAGTGCAGTTCACACTCTGGGTCACTTGTGTAGCATGAGTACCTGAAGAGGCAATGTGGGATCACAGAGGTGGCATTCGGGGTCTTAGAGAATATTGCCCCCTGGCTTTCTAGGCTGCCCCCTACCAGCTTGGAGGGGGACTGCAATGCTCAGCCCTGGGTCTTCCTGCACACCACTGCAAGACCAAGTGCCCCCAGTCGAGGGGACTTAAAGTGACAGCCCTCTATTATCTCTCACAGTTCTGAGGGTCAGGAATCCAGATAGGCTCGGCAGGTTCTGCCCAATAGGCATGGACTGAAGTTTCCCGGTGGAGTCTGACCAGCAGCTGGTCAGAGGGTCCAAAGTGATGGCCCACGTGGCCAGAGCCCAGGAGGGTTGCTGGACAGAGGCTCAGTGAACTCCCTTCTCCTTCCTCGTGCTCTCAGGGCCTCTTAATCAGTCCTCTGCCGCAGGACTCAGGACCCCATGAGTGAGTCAGGGGTCCCAGAGGCCAGAGGTGGAAGCTGCCGCTCTCTTCAGGCAGGGTGTCACTTCCACCATATCCTGTTGCTCAAAGCAGTGACAGAGCGACCTAGGTTCAAGGGCAGAGAATAAGACTATTTCTCAATGGAGGAAGTATGAAAAAGTGAGTGCCGACCTCCTATTTACCATATTGCTATTGAAAATATCACATGAAATATTTATTTGTTGCTGATTTGAAACATGAGACCCAATAAACCAGTGTAGGTTTCATCTGAATTCACTCATTCCAATCTTCAACTTTTCATACGTGCATCAGCCATTTGAATGATCCCACCTGTGCATTGCTCGGTCCTGCCCTTCGGGTCTCCAGCTCTGCCACTTACCAACATGAGATATGGGACAGGCTAGTTGGGCTCTGAGGCTCCTCTGGGTCTGTAGATGAGGGTTCTATTATTACCCTTCTGCAAACCGGAGAGGCCTACCACAAAGTCCAAGCGAGAGAGTCTGCGTGCTTATTTAACACCACACGGGCCACGAGAAACCCTTGCCAACCTGCTGCTAATCATGCCATTTGTCCAGAGCCTGTGGCAGCGCTCAGGTGCCATGTATCTGGAAAAGGCAGGCTCCGGGTGGCTGGAGGACCTGGCGGCTCCAGAGGAAGGAAAGCCAAGCATCCTCCGTGTTCCACCCTGAGCCAGTTTAAAGCCACGATTCCTGGCACCTCCACCCAAGGGCAGGAGCTGCTGGCTTTTGAGCGGGCACCATGCCATCCTGCGAGATGGGAATGAGAACAGGCAGCCAGGGGATCATGTGTGTCCTGCTGCGTTTGTTAAACAAACCGTTCCCAGCCGGGGAGCCCTGAACCAGCTGTCAATCCTGGTCTTACAAGCCCGCGGTAGGGAGACGTGCAGGCACTAATCCATCTCTGCGAAGAATCACCTTTCCAATTTTCTTTTTTTTTCTTTTTTAAGAAACAATACAGCACTCCCCCCAAATACAGAGCAAAGGGGGCCTTGGCATTGATGTGGACCTCACACCTCCACCAAAATCAATGCTGTGCCAAACAAACAAGACCAACACAAACAAGACAATCCAGCGCTCCAGTGCCTGAAGGTCGTAAACGCACCTGCAGCCCCGACAGAGAAGGACTCACGTTGGTCACTCCCTCCTCTTGTCTGAAGGTGACACTCTGCACCTGCCACCAGCAGCCCAAGAGCTTCTAGTGATTCTTCCTCCCCACAGTGACAGTGGGCTGTGTCTGTTCTGCCACATGCTCCCTTCTTGATTGGAGCCTCTCAAAGTTGACCCCAGCTGGTAGCCTTTTGGGTGACATCCTGGACCACAACATGCCACAGCCTTGTGGACCCTCAGGAGGCACGCCAAGATCTTCCAGGTGAGTGAAGGGCCTGGGTGGATGACAGGCAGATGACAAATGTGACAGAGAGGGAGAGGCAGGCAGCGAGGACTCAGAGGGCAAAGGCACCTATCACCAACACCTGCTGACTCAGGCTCCCTGAGCCTCAGTCTCTACACCTGCAAAGTGGAGATGCCCGTGCTGTCCTGCCTGCTTCCCAGGGCACAAAAACACACAAATCGGGGTCCCTGTTACCACACGTGATGCTGCTCGAATGGAGATCAGCATCACACGCTCTTTCTATGTGGTCCTCCGAAAAGGGCTTTTGCATCTGGCGTGCTATGTTAGCGGGTCTGGAAGGCTGAGAAGCATTATTTTTCATTTGACAGAGTGGAAAGCTGAGGTGTCTTTAGAACCCAGGACTTGTCAAGGTTGTAGAGTGGACCCAGGTCTCTGATTTTCCAGCTACCCTACCCTGGACCTCTCTGTCTCCAGGTAGGAGGAGGAGGCAGGGCTGGGAGAGCACCCAGGACCTGGTGTCACCCTCCAGGGGTCGGTTCCAGCTGGGCCTACTGAGCCACACTCAGGTCCTGCAACTCTAGGTTTGTCACTGGAAGCTCCTAGAGGTCCTCCTTCTTCCCTATCAGCCCTCAGAACCTGACCAGGCCTGGGCTTGCTGGGAGGGACTCAGGCTGCAGTGTGGCATAAGTCAAGCGAAGCTCATCGGTCAGCAAGATGGGTTTCAATCTTCATCTACTGGCTGGGTGAGTCACGCAACCTCTCAGAGTCACGGGGCCAACCAGCTGGGGGACTAGATGATGCTCAGCCTGAGAAATATCAGACCTGGTGCCTGGGGCAGGGCAGCGGGACTGTGTGTCCCTCCCTCCCTCCCTCCCTCTCACCCTCCCTCCCTCCCTCCCTTCACACTGTCTCTTTCTTTTCTTTCTGCCTTTCAGTTTTAGTTCTTTCCCTAAGGATCTTGGAATGTCTCTCACATGAACCAGAATGACTTGGATTTGAGGATTCACTGAACAGACATACCTAAGTTCATGTTCTTCCAATTTGCTCAGACAATCCAGCGCTCCAGCAGATGCACTGTGAGCTCTCTGGGTTCCACTGGGCTTCAAAGGGACCAAGCGACAAAGCGGGAGGAGGCGTCTGCACCTCATGCAACTCCCTTCTCTGAGTGTTCGTCAGCTGGCCGTGGCTCCTCTCACGCTGGGCAGTAATGGTCTCAGAGTCCTCAGAGCTGTTCATCCTTTCCCAAGTCAACCGAGTGTAACCTGAGCAAGTCCTCGGCCCCATGTGGCCAGTGTCAGCGCCGTGTCACCTTAGAAACTGCTGAGCAAGAACAAATGAGTGAAAATACTTTCAACCTCCTTTACAAGATTATCAGTGGAAATCCAAATCACACTATTCAGAGACACATTCTCAGCCTCTCCAGGTCCTGCGCCATCCACACAGGGGCTGGGAACACTCCCCTCTCAAAATATGGCCTCAGGTGTCCCAGGAACCACAGCCCAGGGTCCTTCCAGTCTACTCCTGTGATTCCTCTTCCTCTCACCTCTGCAGCCCTGTCCTGCTCCACTCCGTCTTCTGGCTTTGTAACTCAGAAGTCTGGGGCTGAATTCTCCTTAGAAGGCAGGGAGCAAGGGGCAGAGGAGCCAAGCACACCTGGTTGTCTTTTTCAGTCCATGTCTGGGGCCACTGAAACTCCAGCATATGCTGCTTGGGAAGGCCAAGATGAGATGGAGCAGAGATGGGACGTGGTGCTCCCCCTGCCCACTGGTATCCCTGCAGGTGGGAATGGCATGCCAGGGACCTGTGTGTAGGGATGCCCAGCTCTATGCAGACAGACCAGGACTCTTAAGGTCTCTTCCTTTTGCATAGAAGTACTGTGCAATCTTAAAAATCACCTGAGTAATCAGGAATAAATTTTGTAGATTTCCCTAACATAGCTCCTGGGTTTCTGTACAAACAAAGACATTTTTTTTTCATCTTCCTGCATGGAAAGCAGTTCAGGCAAGGCTTATCATCTTCCAGGATATATAGCAAGGCCTTTCTTCCCCTGGATGGCTCATAATTCCACCTGACTCTGCCATGTGCTTAGTAATATCACTGCCTTTCCAATCTGTTGTCCTTAGCAGGGTGTACCACCCGTAACTGCTCCACTTCATGTCGGGGAGCTTAGCTACAAGAACACTGGCTTATAAGGTCCCTGCCTTTTCATTTAACATGGTGGTTGATGACAGAGTCCTGCTGAAAGGCAGCAATACAGAAGTGCCACACCTCTTGTATTTACCCAACTGTCGCATTCTTCGTGACAAAAACACTCAGGTTCATTCCAGGGGAACTGGGCTGCACGGAATATCCACACAAGAGACACAAATACCTTTTTCTTTGGGGGGTCCTGTGATGGCTCCTCTGACCTTAAGGGTCTGCAGAAAGAGAGAGAGCCAGCACCTGCTGACCCTTTTACTGAGGAGAAGTCATTCAAATGAGTCAAGGATCAGGTTTCAGGAGGTTTGGTCTAGACATTTGGTTCATAATGTCTGCTGTCAGCAGGTTGACTGACATCTTGGAAGGCCACACCAAAAGGAAGAGCAAGAGAAGGGGACACACAAAGGGCGTTTCCATGGAACATTCTATCCCAAACAGGGCAAAGGGGTAAAATCACAAAGGAACAGGTGAGCGTAGCTCGATCCCTGGGGCTGCAGGAAGGCACGACTACGCATGAAGACACATTCTGTTACTTCAAGGATCGGGGCAGCGTCTAGGGCCACTATGAAAGTGACCAGATCACTTAGAAAGTGACCGACAGAGCCTCTACCAATTATGGGAAGGAAAATGCTAGTCATTCAGTGCAACGGCCTCCCACACCTGACCTTGTAATCCTGCAGACATTCCGTTCCCTCTGAACAGTACCCTGTCCCCACACCTTCTTCATCCAGCCACTGAAGCTCAGTTCAGACCCAGGCAGCCCTTCCTGGTACCCCTCATCCTTCATTCAACAATATGTACAGGAGACTGGGCAGAGCCTGCTTCCAGAGCTTTCTGCATCAGGCTGTTGCTGGGTCGTCTCTGCACCCTGCTGTGTGAACTCCTGGGTGGGGTCTTAGCCACCTGCACACCCTCCAGCTTTGCCATCCCAGGTGCTCACTGAGTGCACAAGGACCAAGTGAGCCCAGGATCCCCACCAGAAAGTCCTCCCCAGGTTTGCCCTGCACTGTACGATCCTAGATGCCACCATTAGAGGACTGACCCATCAGGAGGTTGCCAACAACCCGTCGTGCCTGGTGTCAAGTGGAGAAATCCTCTGGATTTCCCTGGGCAAACACTCCAGAGGAACTCCCTTCCGGGGAGACTCCTGTTAAACACCTGCTTCTTGCCACTTTGTGCCTTTCCTGCCAACTTGAGCCAGGTTAGGTTCCTTCAAGACAAGCAGCCAGCTCCACAAAGGGATTATGAAAGGCGCGCTCCTGGGGACACAGGTGGTATAGCAAAGTCAGGGAAAGGGAAGGGGGAAGGGGAGACGCCAAGACAGAGCAATTCCAGGGAAAATCCCAGCCTCAGCCTGGTCCCATGGGGAGTCCCTAGCTGGACTGACACCTCAGCTTTGAACTCGCAGTGGGCTTCGTTGCCCTGAGCCCTGGCATAGGCTGGGAGCTTCAGGGGAACACAGTCCCTCAGGTCCTTTGGGCTCCGGGACCTGTGGCCCTCAGACAGCCCTGTGAAGGAGCAGAAAGGGCCAGGTGCAGAAATGGCCAGGAGAGACAAAGCCTGCAAGGTGGGGGCCTGGGAGGAGAAGGAAGGTGTCCTCTACGGCCTGTGGGGACAAAGAGGCCAAAGAGTCCTAGGGGTGGGGCTCTTGTTTCTCTGGCTACTTCGGGGTCTGTGCCTAACTCACAACCAATGCCAAATGCCATGCTAGGCAGGGACCTGGCTCCCTCTGCTTGTACACTGCAGATTCGTGCCATGCGCACAGCCTAACCCACCATGGGCTCCTTGTCCGGTTCCACAGGAGCCTCTACTCCTGCCTCCCAGCCCTTGGCCAAGGTGAACTGCATCATACAGTGCTGGGCAGGAGTGGCCTGGTCACCCTGTACCTCACCAGGAGGACAGAGAAACATCTTCCCAGGGAGCAAACATGTTCCTCTGACGGCTGGAAGCTGGGTGCCGACTGCATGAGAAGGAACTGGGGAAGCCGCCTCGGCTGTCCCTTCTCTGGGGCGAATTTGTTTCCAGAAAAGATTACTTTTTAGAAAATCATTAAGAGTTATATTCACGGACACCATGGGCAAGCACAGTAGGACATACTGCCACTGCTTTAGTCCCTAGTGTCCCCAATTCGTGGGAATGAAAGTGTTTTTCTCCAGGAAGATGAAAACCAACGTTAGAACTAACCACTTGGGGAATAAAACCACTTAACTAATTTCTTAAGTGTTTACAGCAAACAGAGCCTCGGTAGAAATTTGGGGAGGCAAGAGGGAGCCCTTCAAAGCCTTTGCATGAAGTAGCAGCACCCCTCTGACACCAGGAACAAGGCGGGCACACATAAAAGCGTGTCTTCAAACTCCAAAGGAAGAGAGGATAGCGGCCAGGGGAGGGAGGCCACGCACACATAAAAAGATATTATTCCCACCAGCGCTGATGGCGGAGCCCACGCCAATCCTCCCACGCCGGAAAGAACAAAGTGCTCATTTTTAGCAACTCAAGAACAGAAGAAGGGGATATTGGCGGAACCTCTTCATATTAAGGAGCAATTAAGTTATTAGGAGCTTTCAGAGAAGTCCCGGCAGCTCAAAGCCCCTTTCCCACATTAGCATGCACCGAGCCGTAGGAAATCTCCAAGCCCAAGGCTGCCACGCTGCTCGGTGGCTCACTGACTGTTAGATTCACTCATTCATTCAACAAATATTTATAAGGTGACCTACATGTGTGGGTCATAGAAAATCATCTTACGGACACAATAAAATCCTGTAAAAAAAGAAGAATCTAAGAGCTGGAGTTGGGAACCCTAGGTCAGAGAGACTGCTTTGACAAGCAGTGATTTTAACTGAAATGCCAATTCCTGGTCTTGGTTTTCTCATCTGTAAAATGGCACTGCAATACTGTCTTGCCGAGTACACGCAGTGGCACTGCAAACGTTAAAGTCCTTTGAAAGACAAGTTGTCATTATTTTTGTCAAATGCCCTGGCAGCGAGGAAAGACTGCTCACCCTGGTTTGCCCAAGACATTCCCAGATGCACCTCCTTTCCCAACCCCTTGCCATTCCCACAGGAGTGCCAACATAGCAGACAATTACACAGCCCCACCCACGGGGCCGTCTGTGTAAGAGGAAAGTGAGGGGGTGACCAGAGTCCTACTGCTGGGTTGCAGTCAATTCCCATTCCTTTCTAACTGAGGAAATTTCTCTCTGCCCAACAATATCAGAGCTCTTTGAAGTTACAAGCAACTCAGATGTGAAAATTAAGTGTGTGCAGAAGTGAGTATTCCATGGAGAGTTAAGTGCACAGAGGTGTTTTTTTTTTTTTTAAAAAAAAAAAAAAGGAAAGAAAGGAGCAATTTGTGAAGCACTCATCACAAATGCAGAATCTGGATGCAAGGAAGTGTTCTGCAGAAGGGACCCTTTAAACAGAAACAGAAACATGTTTGAAGGCAACAGCACTGCCCGCCGCTATGGCAGACACAGCACTGCCCCAGTGGTAAAAGTGGGTGATTTGGGTCTTACAAAGTGGAACTGGGCTGTGGAGTTGCAGCCAGGTATAGACACGGGCCGAGGGAAAGATCTTGCATTGGACTCTGGCTCTGCTGCCTTGAGCCGGGTCTCACGGCCTCGCCCAGTTTCTGCTTCCTGACTGGGGGAGCAGCTTGTGTCTGCCTCTCCTCGTGTTCCTTTGAGGGTTGGGAGGGCCTCCAGCACCTGATCTTGCAGACTGTCCGTAAGTCACGGCAAGGCAGTGTTCTCAGTTCGGTCCCTCCTGATAGAACATTCTGTCAAGGCAACAAGTAGGTGGCAGAGCTAAGGGGCCTCCCCTACTTACGCTTCTCCCCTTTGACCTCGTTTCCAAGGAGTTGTCGATAGCAAAGACTTTGAAATGTAGCCCTTGAGTTTGGATCCTATCTATGTCTGTATCAGTCAATCATCCCTGAGATTGTCCCATAAACTAGCACCCCAGACCTGGTGGCTTATGACAGAATGATGTGTTCCTCATCGGTGTGGGTCAGCTGGCATTGCCTGACCTGGACTGAGCTCTACTCCAAACTGCTGTGGCTGGAGAAGGAGGGAGGAGCTCTGTGTGGACACATCCTCATCCTTCTGCCACCAATGTCCTATGCAGGGGATGTACTTGTGATGACCACAGCAGGAGCCCTGGAGGGCCAGTGGAAACCTCCAGGGCTCTTAGGTCAGAGCTTAAAACCAGTCACTGTCCCTTCTGCCTGCGTATCATTGGCCTGATCAAGTCACATGGCCTTGCCCAAAGCCAAAGAACAGGAAGATGTCCCCAAAAAGGCATGGCAAGGATGTGCAGGGTAGAGAGGTTAAGAAGTGGGTCAATAACCCACCAACCCAATCTATCTCATCTTTCACTGAAAAAGGGTGCACAAACAAATGTGGAGCACCCACGGGTGCAAGGGCTCCTCTGGGCCTCAAGAAACCCTATGAGGGAATGTACCACTCACATACACCAGAAAAAAAAAAAAAAAAAAAAAAAAAAAACGTGTCTCTCATCTCCTATCGGTCTGCCCTGGGTTCATTTGTATGGGGGTGACCTGGTTCCAAGGGCAGCAAGAGAGCCAGCCTCAATGTGCAAGCACTTTTGAAGCCCTTGCTGTCTTGTTTGCTAATGTCCCAGTATCCAAAGCAAGACCTAAGGCCAGCACAGAGTGTGGGAGGGGACTATAGGGGGGGTTGATAGAGGAAGTCAAATAAATCATGGCTATTTTTGAATCTGCCACAAGCACCTTGCACACAGTAAATGCATGTCAGACCTTCTTTTGTCCTTGGGGCTGACAGGCATGTGGCAAGCACAGCCTTACATGTCCCTAATGTGTCCCAGACCCACATATCACTTCCCACATGGCTGTGTAAACTGCCTGGTCCTCATCAGACCTTTTGGTCTACTGATCCCAAGAGCCTCATGTCTCAGGAGTTAAATAGAAATGAATGAATAAAAGCATTTTCACAACCTTTGGAAAAACTCTGTTAATGTCTTCAAAGTAACATTTACTTTCAGAAAAAGAAAACTTGCCTATGTGATTTGAGACTGAATCCCTGAAAGCATTTTTATACAGTGAAGTAGGGGTGGTCCGCAGATCCCTGCCCGCAGGCCCACAGCAATGCTTCAGTTTCTCGATTAAGGCTAGGCCTGGTTTCTCAAGAAGCACCAAGGAGTCCCCAAGGCCTCAGTAAGAGAGCTTCTATGATGTAGATGTGTTTGGATCAACCCACACATTTTGCATCATGTATCTGGAAAAGGGCAAAATCATTTTCCAAATTGGAGAGAACAGAGAATGGGAGAAACATGTTCAGAGTTATTGCAATTCGTCACACTTTGGAATATCCTGGAGGAAATCTACCCTCGAGTTATTACTGACCCAGTGAAATGGAAGTGGCTAAAAAGGCCGAAGGCCCCGTTAATTAACCTCCCCATTATTTTTATTTCTCTGTGCGTTGTTTCTGATGGACAGATCATGGGGTCAAACCCTTCTAGAACTGCTGGCATCCCTGCATTCACAGAGCCAGGGCCTCTGGCCAGAAACAGGAAGCCAGAAACAGGCAGTGACCACATGTAGTGGGCTGGGCTCCCAGTGTTTGTCAGGCAGGTTCCTCCCCATGTCTGCTGATGTCCCAGTATCCAAAGCAAGACCTAAGGCCAGCACAGAGTGTGGGAGGAGACTATAGGGGGGGTTGATAGAGGAAGTCAAATAAATCATGGCTATTTTTGAATCTGCCACCAGCACCTTGCTCGAGGCACACAGTAAATGCTGGCCTCCAGGGCTCACAGGAAGCCTTCTGGATGTATTTCTCCTTCTTCTATAACCCTCGGCCTTTCTTGGTGCCTTGCAGTGGACACTGGGACTCTGCCCTGATCCTCTCTATAAGACCAAAGCACTCCTTCCTGAGCTGTCCACAGCTGCAGCACTCATTGACAACTGCCACCAGCCATGGAAAATAGTCTCACCCAAGTTTCTGTCCCTTCTGAGGGCATTCTGCAGCCAGCAACTGGTTGAGGCCAGGACCCCAAGTTCAGCCTATTTCCCTGAACTTGGGGACAATGCTAAAGGACCATCCTGACATCAGAGACCCAGGAGATAGCTGGGGCCCCTGGTTCACCTGGGTTACTTCCTGATGGCTTCACGTCCAGAGGACACTCCCTTGGAACCTTCCCTGAAGTTCCCACCTCCTGTCCTTCCAGGGAGTTAGAGCTGGGACACGTCCTCATGGCCCTGTATCTTATTTTCTGTTTGCAAGCTGGGAACTCTGAGGCTGAATTCACAGTTTTAAAAATCTTAATGGCTAAAAATGAGGAAAAACTCTTATTTTTGAAGTTGTCTGCAGTTTCCTGTTTGCCTATAGAAAGAGGCCAACCATGTTCCTGGGGACAGACTGCACAGCTGTTTGTTTGAGGGTGGGAAGGACATTTCAGTGTTCTTGGGGTCATGTAAGTAGAACCCCAAGCCCATTCTGGCATGGAGAGGCTGAGATCACAGCATGGCTGAGTTCAAGGTCACCTTTGCCAGGCAAGGAGACTGTGATAATCCTGGGGAAAACCAGTCGGGGAGGGGAGTGGGCTTCCTTCTTCTCCCTCCTCCCAGTTGAATTGACTCAAGGTCAGAGGAGTCTAATGAAACTGTTCCCACATTCCTGTGACCAGCTGGCCTGCCCTGCCCAGAGCAGCAATGCCAGATGGACACCAGAGGAGAGACAAAAGCAGACCCTTGTGAGCTGTGGCTGTGGCCACCCTGTAATCCCAGGGACTCAGGAGGCTGAGGCAGGAGGACTGCAAGTTTGACACCAGCTTCATCAACTTAGTGAGACTCTGTCTCAAAATTGAAAGTAAAAATGGGCTGGGGTAGCTCAGTGGTAGAAAACCACTAGGTTCAGTTCCCAGGATTGAAAAAACAGCAGTCCCTTGAAAAGGACATGGCCAGGGGACTCTGTATGGGGGTTTCAGAAATGATTCAAACAGTCTCTTTATCTAGACATGCCCCTGGCCACCATAAGGGAGTGGTCTTTGCTAAACTCTGCAGGATTGAGGTGCCTGGCTCATACTCGGATGAATGAGGGGAGACCAGCAGCCTTGATGTGGAGAGTGACTTGGGGATTCCTGGGCCATGGGGAAGCTTTGGACTTGGGGGGGGCGGGGCATTGGAGGGATGGTCCTCCTGGAGAATCAGGCTTAATGACTCTGGTTAGCTGGGCTGTTTGCCTACTGGAGCTTGTAAACTCCTCAAGTGCAGGGATCGTGCCTCACTCCTTTCCTGGGTCACCCACAGGGCCTGGAACGGCACGTGCACAGCGGGACAGCCTGTGCACAGTGGGACACCTGTCTAATATTTGTTTTTGAACTCAAAACTACCTGTGAGCACAGGGATTGCTCAGAGGAAATGTGCACTGCCAGGGTCCCTGGGTGAGCAAGTGACTGGCAAAGACCTGGGTTTGTGGACCCCAAGCTGTGCTCCTCCCACCTGGACAGCCCTCATGCCCAGGGCATAGTAGGGCTAGCTTCAACCTCCGGGAGGAAGGACTTTGAGTTACCTTGAGCCAAGGATGCACCACCAAGCAGCCAGGGGCCAGCAATTCCCAAGGTCTCTGAGATGAGCAGAATTCTAAGAGGGCCCTGCCTCTTGTGTAACCCCTCATGCAGGTACGATGAGACCCCACTCCAATGATCAAGACATGGAAGGGGACTTTGCAGCTGTCACTAAGGTTACTAATCAGTGACCTTAAGGAAAGGACATCATTTAGTTTGGTCTAACAGTTTTCTTAGGCTGATGGTACACAGGGAAATTAGAGAAATTTGAAGTGCAAAGAGGATTGAACATGTTGTTGTGGACTGGGAAGATGGAGAGGCAGGCGCAAAACTGGAGAGTGTGCCACAGCGCCTAGAGCAACCCCATCCGGCCATCGGCAGGGGCCCGGGGCCCACACGACAACCACAAGGGAACTGAATTCTGCCAGTAACCCAAAGGCAGCAGCTTGTCTTTGAGACCCAAAGCAGAACCCGACTGATCCCAGGGGTCTTGTGACCTACACAGATGTGAGATGAATACATGGAACTTACCCTAATGGAGCCTCGGTCACACTGCTGATTCCCCATATAGCTCTGAGCCTACTGCTCTCATCTGTAAAAAAAGATGAGTGTAAAATCTGCCTTGTGGGGTTGCCCCGGTTACTGGAGTCTGGGAATCTGGGGTTACAGACTCCATTCCTCAGGAGATGGCTGCTCTTGGTAGGAATCACTTCACCATTCTGCACCTTAGTTGTCCCCTCTGTGAAATGGCTATGTGATCCCTCACCACTCTTCCAAGGATTACATCAAGGGAAGCAGTGATTCAGGGCCCAACATCAATGCTCATTATGTGTCCCACCAGCCCACACACACGACACAGACATCCCACGCTCAAGCACAGGCTGAACAGGGCCCTTCCTGCAAACATTGTCAAGCACCATTGGTTTTGTATAACTTTTTGGAGGTTTCGGACCCTCTGTTTAAGAAATGTGTTAAACATTTAAGGAAAGCCATCTAAATACCATGTCATCCTTTTGGTAACCGGGTATCCTGGTGTAATATTTTCTTCAATCAAAAATTAAGGCATCATGGAAGCCACAGGAGGTCCTGAGCTTAGAGCCTCTATCAAGAATGAGCTGGATAGGCTTTGCTCTTCTCCAGAGAACCCTATCGCCAAATGAGTTTTTGCCGTGAGAAGCTGTCAAATCAGAAACTATGTTGTCATTCATCTTTTCACTCAGATCCCCTCCTCGATGTCACATAGGAAAAGCTCCTGATTAGCATCCAGGTGGGCTGTGAATTAGGTCACGGAGCTGCCTGGCTCTGCCTGAGGAAGCCATGTGGCCAACTGATGGATGCCCAGGAGGTGGCTGTCTCCCACGCGGTGCACCATCTCTGAGCAGTGGCATCCCATGCAGTGATTCATGGGTGCCCCGATCACAGGCCCCGTGTTATCTAATAGATTGCTGAAGTTTTCCACCAAGCATTTTATTTTAAATGACAGTTATTTCTATTAATGGGTGGGCCCTGTCAGTTTCCTGACCCCGGGCAGGAAGGATGTCTCTCTGTTCAAATGGCAGTCATCATTTCTGTGAAGTGATGCATGTAAAAGACACAGCCACTGCGAGGCACCTCGCACAGGGCTGTCACTCAACTTGACATCTCCATGTCGGAGCATTTTCTCAAAGTTTCCTCCATGTGACCTGCAAGTTAAAGATCAGGGGGCTCCCTTCTTCCAAGCCATCCACATGCCAATCATCCTTACCTAAAAATGAAAGTTACAAATAACCAGTGCTACTGTTTATATCCTGCCTGGCCCGTCTTCTCCCTGTCACTCGCACTGTCCTGGACGCAGGACGCCTCAGCCGGAGATCATGGATTAGCTGCTCCCGGCTCTATGGCTCTTTCCCTGCACCTTTTGAGATGTTTTGTAAAATAATCATGTCCTCTTGGCCTCACGCCTTCTCTCTACTAATGGGAGAAGACAATTTTCTCTCTTTTGCTTTTCCTTTTCCCTCCCTTCCTCCCTCCCTTTCTGGCCGGCCCTCTTTCCTTCCTTCCTCAAGCGCCTCCTTCCATCTTTCCTCTTTTCTCCTTCCTGCTTTTCTCTGGTCTCCTCTTCCTCTTTCCTCTCCACTCCTCGTTCTTTCTGTGCCTTTGTGTCTCTTTTCTTCCCTCCCTTTCCCGAGGTCTTCCCAGGAGGACGGTGAGAGGTCCTTTCTGTAGGCCACTCGCTGGCTGCCCTCGCGGGGGCCCCTCCTGCACACCGCCAGGCCTCTTGCTGGGCTGACAGCCTGAGCCTCAAGCAACACCCTCCTCTGCTGGAGCTGAGCTGCCCACTTCTGGCTGACTCATCTCCTGCTGAGCCTTGTCTGTCCCCTAGGACCAGCCTCCCCTCTCTACCCGGGCTGTGGCCTCCTTCAGTTTTGCCCCCAGGGATTTTTCCAGCTCACCCTGATGGAAGCTCCGTCTTGAGTTAACACCCTGCTTGTTCCCTGGACAAATAACCTCTGTGCAGCTCTGGAGAGGCACTGGAGCATGTGGTGAGCCAGACAGAGGGGACCCTGCCAGCAAGAAGTGTGAAGTCCACCAGGGAGAAGAGACTTGTGCAAGTGTCCATGGACACTCTTACCCACAATTGTGAGTGTCACAAGGAAGTGTCTGTCCTCAGTCAACACCTGGCCTTTCATGCCCTGCTCCACAAGGTCCTCCCGACCCCAGTGCTGCCAGTCAGTCAAGCCACTCCTTAAGAATGTTCTGGTTTGAAGACTCTCCCTCCCTTGAGCACCGTCCCCACCTCAGGGTGGAGGCCCCTTGCTGTTGACAGACATCTTCAGAGTCCCGCTGGATGGTGGGAGGGGACCAGAGAAGACCTGCTGCGCTGTGTGGTCCCTGCCGGGTGCTCTGTCACTGTTACTTCTGGCAATTCTTTCTCAAAACCCCCCCTGAGCCTGGCCTTGCCCTTCACCAGCTCTATCTTCACATCTTTTTCATCATTCATCGTCCAAGGCTGGTTTCCTTTGAGTTGCCATAGTTACGTCTGCGTCCACAGCCCTGAAAGTTAACCATCCCCTGATTTGCCCACATGCCTAGCCAGCAGATGAAACATCCAGATGTGAGACGCCTTCGGTTCTCATCTGGAACTTGGGCGTCAGGTTGTGATATCTTGGGTGAAAGCAGGGACAATCTTTCGATTTTCCATACTTGTTACCATTAGGCTAGTTTTTGTTATCTTTGTGTCTTTACCAACTCCTCTAGGTAGCCATCGATGAGCATAATAATTTACACAAACCATTACCCTTCAAATGTAAGTTAGTAAATGGATTACAAATGAATCCAAGAATATTTTGGCAGATATCCCTGGGAAGCTGCATTGGGACTAAAGCCATGGTAACCGAGCAAGGTATTCCGGCTGGGGAATCAATGGTTTGTTTGAAAAGCTTAATAAACATTAAGATTGTTGATATTGCTTATGCCAGGAAGGCAGGTAGAGAAGTTTAAACAGTGACCAGGTGACACAGAGAACAAAAGTAAAATAGAACAGAAATGTATGTCCTATAATCATGATATTTATTTCTCTCTGGTAGAAAATTACATCACAGAACAACGCCCAGATTTTCATGATGGATTAGAAGAATGGCAGAAGCAAAACCATACGTTGCTGGTGGCGCTCCCGATGGGTGTGGCCCAGAGCCTCAGGACAGCACAGAGCTCCCCTCCCCCATGCACTGGGAGCCCTCCCTGTGCAGACTGTGGTTCAGTCCGAGCTCCTACGTCCTTTTTACATCTGGTCGCTCCAAAAATCCAGATCCTCCCTGGCTCTTCCTCAACGTGGCTTTTGCTAAAAAGAGCTATATTCTTTTCTTAGTTGCTTTTTTTGATAGATAGTTTCAAGCATACACTTTCCTAAATTTTACTCCATTCTAAATGTATTTACTAAGTTTATTCTAAATGAATTTTACTAAATTACATTTCACTAAAATAGAGGCAGCAGCATAATGAACTTCAATGGACCCACCACACAGCTTCCACACTTAATGTCTTTTCAATCTTATAGCTTTATTCTCTTTTTTATTATAGTAAAAAAAACCCACACGACATAGAATTTACCATCTTAACTGTTTTTAAGTGCACACTTCAGTAGTGTTAAGCATATTCACGTTGCTTTAAAATAGATCTGCAAAACTTTTCCATCCTGCAAATCAGAAACTGGACCCATTACACACTAACTCTCCATTTCCCGCTCCTCGCCGCCCTGGCAGCCACTGTACTTTCTGTTACTAGGAATTTGGCTACTTTAGAGACCCATATAATTGGAATCATAGAGCATTTGTCTTTCTCATCGCTGGCTTATTCACTCAGCATAATGTTCTCGAGGACGGTCCACGTTGTAGCATGAGCTTTCTTAAGGCTGAGAGATGTTCCGCTGTGTACATACACCATCACACTTAGCCATTCATCCCTAGACGGGCAAGTTCCTCCACCTCTGGGCCATTGTGAATAGCGCTGCTATAAACAGGGGAGTGAGTGTGTGTCTTTGAGACCCTGCTTTCAGTCTTTGGGCCATATACCCAGAAAGGGATGGTCAGATCCCACGGTAGCTCTGTTTGTATTCTTCGAGGAACCTCGGTACTGTTCTCCACCACGGCTGTGTCGTGTTTCAATTCCATCAACCAGGGTCCTGTTTCTCCACATCTCTGCCAACACTTCTCATTTTCTGTTTTTGACAGTAGCCAGCCAGGGGATGCTAGGATGCATTCACATTTCCCTGATGATTAGCAATGGAGCATCTTTGCTTGTGCTTGCTAGTCATTTCTCTATTATCTTTGAAGAAATATTTATTCAAGTTATTTGCCTGTTTTTCTTCCAGGAACCAGGAATTGAAGCCAGGGACACTCAACCACTGAGCCACATCTCCAGCCCTTTTTATTTTTTATTTTTGAGACAGGGTCTCCCTAAGTTGCTTAGAGTCTCACTAAGTTGCTGAGGCTGGCTTTGAACTCGTGATCCTCCTGCCTCAGCCTCCCCAGCTTCTGGGATTACAGGCGTGCACCACCATGCCTGGCTTATTTGCCCACTTTTTAATTGGGTTATTTGATTTCTTGCTGAGTTGGGATTGCTTCAGGAGAGACATAAGGGAGATTTTCTGTTTTGTTTTTAACCATAACAAAAGAAAAAGAAAACAAATGGCTAGATTGTTGTAATGGAGACACAGATGGTCACACAGAGGTGGTTTCCGACAGGAGCCAGAGACAATCAGTAGGCAAATTTGGACTGTGGATATGGCCAGTCCTCGCAACAGACCCCTGAGGCCCTGGGATCTGAGTGTGTGAAAGGTGAGACTTCCACCTTCTCTGAGCCTATCTCGATTCTGGGGAAAGGCAGGGCCCTGTGGTTTTGTTTTGATTTTGTGTTTTCTTGTTGCAGTGCTGGGGATCACGCCCAGAGCCTCACCCGTGTTAGGCAAGTGCTCTACCACTGAGCCACACGGCAGCTCCTCAGTTTCATTTTGCAACAGCTTTATTGAGACAGACTTCCTATACTGTACACTTCATCAATTTAAAGAATACAATTAAATGGGTTAGATACAAGACATTATTGATTTTTAAAATCATGGTAAAATATAAATAGCATAAATCTTTCCATTTGAGCCATTTTTAAGTTGTCTATTGGATTTTTTAAATCAAAGGACTGTCTAGCTGTGTCAAGGTACCTGCCTGCAAGGCCTGTGGAGTCTTTGGGAGGACCCATGGAAATGGAATAAAGGACAGACATGGTCAGGAGGCCAGTTCTGAGCCCCCGGACTCACCATTGGTAGGCCTGCTTCAAATGCAGCCCCAGACACGTGCCACAGTGGGGGAACAGCAACTCGGACCTTGGCACAGGTCTTCTGTGGGTGCTGTGAGCCGCCGTCCTAGTGACCCAGTCCTCCTGCCACCCCCGAACAGAAGGTGGGGTGCTCTTCTTGGTTGCTTGTGAGAGAAAGGAGACACAAAGACCTCATTCCTGCCTCCATTGTTCCCTTGGGTCAAAGGTCAAATACAAGAGAGGAGTATCTAAATGTGCCCCTCTGTGGTCACTCATCGCTGGTTACTTGGCATTACAGATTTTTCACTAAATAATTATTTGATATTTTGACAAATAATTCCTTCACTTGCTTCAAATATGGAAGGCACCAAATAGAAACCCTTCCGTTCCTTCCCACCCTACCTGCTGATGCCCCAACCCACAGGGGACCAGGATTATTAGATTTGCTTTTTGTTGTTCTTTGTCCTCAAAAGACATTTAAAAACATTTACAAGCCAACACAGATGTATACTCTTCTCCTGCCTACTTTTGCCATAAATGGTAACATATTATACGCATTGTTCTGCATCTTGCATTTTTCACTTAACAATATATTTGGAGAGCTTTCGTGATGAGTTTTCGATCATCACAAGTAGTAAGAAATCAAGCCCCCTGATGGGAGTAATTTTTGCAAAGTGTTTAGTTATTACTTGATGACTACGTGAGTCATTTACAATCAGTGTCTACAGAGTGCAACACAGTTCACAGCCCGCATTACCTGAATCACTTAGGTGGAGAGAGACCCTGTTTCCCTGAATTATCCAGGCAATTGTGGTTGATTAGAGTGGATCTAAAAATACATAGCCCCTTCCCATTTCCCATCAGGGACACTCTGGATCTTGATCCTGTCATGAGCGGTTACTACAGACTCAGTCTGAGGTGCAGTTAGATTCAATCAAATCTATTTTATTAGTGCTCAACACACTTCATACACACATCCTAATTCTAAGTCCTAACTGAGTCTCCATCTACACCCAAGGGTCCCAGATGCTCACCTGTGACATGTCTTAAGTCAGTCTGGGCCCGAGGAGTCTGGTGCAGGGGGAACGACAGCGATGGAGGTCTCAGTCTCTTTGATCGGGTCCTGTTAGTCCTGTCACCCCCCAGAAGTGTGGGTTTTGAGTCCTAGTTCAGTTGTGCTTACAGCTGATAACTGGGTGAGGTCTGGGGTGTATGCCCAGGTATAGACGCTTATATCCCTAACTTAAGTCTATCTAAGCTCTGCAGTTTACCTAAGTTTTGCAGTTCACATTACATCATGGGCACATTGCTTGCAGTCTTTTACTCAACACAGACACACTAATTAATATAATCAATATAATTAAGAATCCCATAATGTTTCTGGTGCTCATATCTGATCCCAGCTTATTTTCAAAATGAGCCTAGCTAGGAGGAGGCTCAAATTGATTAGCCAGCTTTTCAAAGGCAGGTGGTAGCTCAGAAAGAGAAATGGCTCAACGGAGCCATTTTGTATTCTAGAACACGGCAGAACACTCTGAAGAGTAAATAAAGAGTGCCCGAAACATGAAAGCCATTCACGAAAGTGAGGTGGCAGGTTCTGAATCAGTAGATCAGCTCCCCCAAGCTAATGGCATCATTTATCAAAAGTGAAAGGAATTACCTTTTCAGGAGGGATATATATTGTGGGAAACTCGGCTTGAAAATTCACCTCGTCACTCCTGATGGGCTGTTCTTGAGCCGAGCTTTTTTTTTTTTTTCCTGCCTTTCTTTTTTTTTTTATTGGTTGTTCACAACATTACAAAGCTCTTGACATATCATATTTCATACATTAGATTGCAGTGGGTTATGAACCCCCAATTTTACCCCAAATGCAGATTGCAGAATCACGTCGGTTACACATCCACAATTTTACATAAAAGGGTACACTTGTACATTGCTGGTGGGACTGCAAATTGGTGCGGCCAATTTGGAAAGCAGTTTGGAGATTCCTGGGAAAGCTGGGAATGGAACCGCCATTTGACCCTGCTATTGCCCTTCTCGGACTATTCCCTAAAGACCTTAAAAGAGCATGCTACAGGGATACTACCACATCGATGTTCATAGCAGCACAATTCACAATAGCTAGACTGTGGAACCAACCCAGATGCCCTTCAATAGATGAATGGATAAAAAAAAATGTGGCATCTATACACAATGGAGTACTATGCAGCAATAAAAAATGACAAAATCATAGAATTTTCAGGGAAATGGATGGCACTAGAGCAGATTATGCTTAGTGAAGCTAGCCAATCCCTAAAAAACAAATACCAAATGTCTTCTTTGATATAATGAGAGCAACTATGAACAGAGCAGGGAGGAAGAGTAGGAAGAAAAGATGAACATTAAATTGAGCCGAGCTTTTGATTCTCAGCCAAAGTTCAGGTCACACGACAAAGGTGGGTGGGACTAGTTCAGTCAGAGGAAACAATGGAGCACAGAGGTGGGTTATTGAGGATTAAAAGGGACTAATGTAATGCACATCAAATAACGAAACTTCCCTCTTGACCTTATGTGGGGGGAAAAAACAGGTGGAAAAAAATGGGAACGTTTCGTGGGGGGAGGACGACTCATGTGTAAGTCTCCATGATAACATTCGCCATCACCCACCTGCAAAATTGCCTTCTCCCTGTAAAATTGTCACCCAAGTCAGACCAACAGCTACCACCCTGCCTTCCTTCCTCCATTCTTATCCTCTCAGCTGTCAATCCATCTGAGATCGACACTGCCGCACACTCCATCTCCCCTTCAGCTCTAAGGAAGGGAGGCTTCGCTGGTGTGTGTGTCCTGGTCCAGGTGGACTCTGTTCCCGAGGCTGTTTCCATCTCCGATGGACAGCGCCAGCCGCCTCGCTCTTTCACCCCACGAGCAGTTCCTTCCATTCTTCCTCTGGCAATGCTCAAAAATTTGCAGAATTTTAATATCGTCCCCAGATGTCCCACAATTGTGCCAATCGAATGTTTTAAAATACTCTTTATTTTATTTCGTTGATCCTGTTAAACAGATTTATGACTTAACATTTCCTCAGTAGCACAAATTTGTGAGGGTTTTAACCAGAGGAAGCGGGTTAAATCACTGGAAATTGTCTGTTGCCACATTATTCTTAAACCTCTGGTGAGAGGGGCTGGCTGAGAGTCTCCCTGTGTGCCCGGGGATGAATTCATTTGTGCCACCTGCCCCAAAGCCATGACACGGTTTGAGCGAGGAGAAAGCTGGGGTTTGCAAGCGCATTGTTTTGGAGAAAGATAACGTGGCAGGAGGTTGTTATTTAATAACCAGTTGCCTTCTGAGCTGGAGAGTTAATCACTACTATTAAGCAGGGATCGCTCCAGGTGAGACTATGAGAACAGCTTCACGTTTTTGAAAGTTTGGAAGTCAAAAAGCTAATGGGATGATGCAGCCAGAGCTTGACAAGGATGCTGTTTTTTGTTCCAAGTACATCCAGCTTCAGTGCCTTGCTTTTGGGTTGAGTTCTTTTTGTTTCTAAATGGGAAATTAAAACAAAACAACTAGATACCAGGAGACTGGCCCTTTCTGGGCTTTTTCTGCCCATCATGCTTGGAAATGTCGACAATACGCCTGTATAGTTTTTTGTAATTAGAAAAAGCAATTGACATTTTTGAAAACAGTTTGTATTTTCACTCTTGCTTTTTGTCTAGCTCAGTCTTCTGTGGTGAGCAGTAGGAGCTCAGGGTTCAAGGCTGTTGATCCAATTGTGGTAAACAACAGCAGATTCTTGCTTGTGCTTCCTGACTCCCTGAAAGCTGAGATCCACGAAGACCGTTTCCAAGTCAGACAGCACAATTAAAAACAACAAAGAAGATGGAGATGAAAATAGTCATCATTTCTATCCCACTAGGCATTTGTCTTTCAGTTCCCTGAAGCCATTCGAGCCTCTGCCAAGAATCGGCTCTGGCATAAAGAGCCCGAGAACTCAATGTGCAGGTGGGAGTGGTGTGGTTCATGGAGGGATAAACTCAGCCGATTCTGGCTCCGTGGCACTGCCACTCAACCTCGCCTCGTTTTTGATCACCTGGGGAACTTCACAAAACACTGATGTCTGGGTCCGTCCCCAGGGATTCGGACGCTGCTGGTCTGGACATAGGCCAGGTACTTCTGTTGTGCAGTGAGGGCTAGAACCTTTCACTGGGCTCCTCCCCACTTCCACCCCCGCCACTCTTCTCAGCCTCAACCACCCAAGCTCACCCACTGTCCCCTAGGGGCTCTGCTTCTCAAGACCGTCTCCTTATTGAAGGGGTCCAGAATAAGCCACAGAGACAAGATAAAAATTATTTTGAGCTAAAGGCATTTGGGTTACTGAAATCCTTTTCTCTGCCTTAAAAGCAGAGATTCTTAAAAGAACTCAATTATCACAAATTCCCTTCTGGAAGCAAATTTAATATCCTCTGAGGTGAGAAATCAGCACCATACCCAGACAGACATCGGGGCAAAACCATCAGACCACCCATCTCTTCTCTTGAGGGCACATTTATTTTCCAAAAGAGGCATTTGTTTTCCTGTGTTTTTTACCCACTCTTCTAAGAGGTTATTTGTCCTCCCAGAAGTGCCCATCTATCCCTTGCCGTCCCTGGCTAGGATGGCATGTGAGCCCCAAGTCCTAACCACTTTCTGAGTCACATTTCTTTGTGAACTCTCAGTGGCATCCATATGGAATTAAGTGTGCTCTTGTTTCTCTTGCTGATCTGTCTTCAGGTTAACCTGCAAGTCTTAAAGCTGAACTGAGGGGCATAGTGCCTTCCCTCCCCGGCACTATCCATGATGCCCCACTAATGCCCATCCAAGGTGGCAGCAAAGCCACCTGGTGCTAGGCTCTGCCTGCACTTCCTGTGTGTCCCTGGACACTCAAATCCTGGTCACCAATCTGTTCCTCTTAGCTAGTTTTCTTTCTCACTCTTCTCCCCTAATAATCACCCATTCTTCAAGACCAGCCCCAGCATTGGCCCACACAGGATGGCTCTCCCTGTTTTCTTCCAAAAAAGGCTGCTCCTCTGGGTGGTGTCCTTGGCATGTTGCTTCCCCTCCCTTTGCCCACATTCTAAATGCTAAAGAAAAGCCGTGCCTAAGTGACTAAGATGTTGACTGCTAATAATCTGTTTTCAGATTTACAGAAACTAGAACATCTGGTGACCCTCAGATAACATGGGAATGCACCAGGCCCCTCCTTAGTCTTCAGTCTTGTGCATGAAGCGACACGAGGCCTCTAAGTCACTGTGGGCTTCACCTGTGGAAAAGTAATATTTGTCCATAGAATTAGAGGAGCTGGCCCCAGGAGGTGGAGGTCTATCATGAAGTTCTGTCAGAGAAAGAAAAGACCAAGACACCGCCCCGGAGGACAGCCGCCCAGCACCCAGTCTCCACTGTGCCTGCACCTCCCTCCTCCCTAGTAAAGCCTTTTCAAGTACCTGGGTTCCCAAAGGTGGTCTTTCGGGGGGATAACTCCCCCATCTTCTCAGAGTGCCGACTCTTGAATAAACTTCTTTCCTTCTGTCACTGGTGTCCCTGAGTGCTGGCTCCCCAGTGGTGGACAGATAGACCTGGGTCTGGTTACAGGTGCCCGGTGCTCCCATCCCAGAACCTAAAGTGGTACCTAGTCCCTGGGAGCTGCTCGGAAAACAGTTTTGTTTGAATAAACATAGGGATAGAATAAAAGCCTTGTTTCCCAAAGCTTGCCATCCATAATATTAAGGATATTTGAAGATCAGGACCATCATTAGTTCCCTGCAAGAAAGGCTCTATTCTGGGTTCTGACTTTCCAAGGGCTCTTCATATCATACATACACATGATGAATGTTTTAAAGAAGCATGGGTGCCTCTGTCACCCAGAGTGTGACAGGTAATATTGGCAGAGTGTCAACCCTAAGTGTCCCTGCAGGTGAATAACAAGGAAGCACCTGTCAACATCTGTTTCCCTATTCCTCCAGACAAAAAGCAACTGAGCTCCGGTGAGAGCCTCTGGGTGGTGCCTCTCCTGTCAGGAACACACTGCCTCAGAAAGGGGCCCAGCGAGGGGGCTGGAGCAGCAGGAGTGCTTAGGTAGGATAAATGACTAATTAACTACCTCCTGAAACCCATCCTCCTAGGTAGGTGGCACTCATTAGATTCCTGCAGGAGCAAGCTTCTTTCTCTGCCGAGTTGCAAACCCATTTTCATGTGCCTCTAATTTCCATGTTTTCTAATTTGTGGCCCAGAGGTACTGAGGAATTAGTGCATCCTTTGCAACAGTCACATCGGATGTCTAGAGAGTATTTTGCAATACTGAGATCATTCATATTACCTTTAAATTCGTGAACACACGGATCTAGGTATAACAGGAAGAAATCCTGATACTGACACCTGTATTTGCAACTAGTTGGACATCGAATACCAGGGCTGAAATGCAATCTGTTTTTATTAACTATAGTTAGTTGAATTTTCAAAATTAAATGAACATTTCATGTTTTAAAAATGTTCACTTTTTAAATAGTTAATTCTATTTTTCTTTTTAAATTTTAATATTCAATCTTGTAACTTTTTAAAACATAAAATTTGCTTTTACATTCTTTTTGACATAAGCATTTACATTTTATTTACTTTAAATACAACAATCTTCTCTATATTCTCTTTTCAATCTTTAAATCACTGATAATAAATATTAGGCCACGTTGTCAGAGGAATAAAAAAATAGAAGGTGAAACTCATGGGAAATAAATCAAAAACAGAAATAGAAGATCTGCCAGCAAGTGGCTTACTTGCATTTTTAAAGCTAGAAACAAGAAAAGTGAAAAGTCTCATATCAAGCATGATTTACATAAAATTTGTTAGTATAACATTATAAACTCTATATTGAGCAAGTTTTAATTACTGATCAAAACAATAAAAATGAACAAGAAAATTATTCTCATGAAATTCACAGTTTCACAAGGTCAGTGGAAATATCCGGAGCCTCATGTTCTTCCCTACGGGGAGATTTAATTAGTGATCAAAGAATGAGTCTGAGAAAGGGGATTGTTCATAACTAATCCACATTGAGAAGCAGCTAGTGTAACTGGCCTGTCCATCAGAGGAAGAAACAAATCCATTCATGAATTCAGCACATTGAACAGGAGGTCACTCCAGAGTTTCACTCACATAAGATAATCCAAAAAATGGTGTTGGTCATATCCTCCTGACAGCCTGAGACTCTTTCTAGAAAAATAAAATCTGATTCAAATTAGAAAATACAGTTTTTCAGAGGATGTGCATGACAGAGAACTTACTATTTCATTTTATACCATCATTCTTTCAAATGGAAAGAGCCCCTAGAAGCAGATTTTTATACCCCATGACAAAAGGTAAAGTATTTTGTTACATATGCTATGTGAATCACACCAATTTTCAAGATGAATTTTGGCCCAAGAAGTTATCTGTGAACAGAAGCATTTGAATAACACAAAATATCATTCACACATTTGTAATAAAGTACACATGCAAGTACTAGCGATTTTTAAATAGGCCAAATAAATAGCAAACTTCTAACGGTGTTCAAGAATGATAAATGCCAGTTTAGAACACTGTTATAATGTTCTAAAAATATATATTGGGTATACTATTTAGTCAGGAGTAATGTGCTTTTCATAATACTAATAAGCCCAATACCTACAGAAAGCCATAAATAGTTTCTAGGCTTAATTGAAATAATTCCAAATTTTTGTTTTAGAATGGTAAAAAAATTTGTAAGGTGGACAAAAAATAATGAAACAATCACTGTTTAGGATTTAAAATTAAAGATGAGATTATTAATTTAGTATGTAAGAAAGTGAGAGACTAAAAACATAAGCAAATATTAGTGTAACTCGCTGGTACCAGAGACAAAGGACAGGAGGAAGAACCGTATGTGCTGTTGAAGAAGGAAAGGAGAACTGGTTACATTGTTTTACCCCTGGAAGTACGAGTTTTGATGTCCGTGAAGAGCTGGAAAGATAATTTTTAATTTTAGGCACTGAGTTGAAAGATTGTTGAGGGTAATGAGAAAAATAAAAAGGGCGGTGGTCCATTTTGAGAATACGGTATTTAGCCTTAAATGTAAAATTGGGATGGAAGAAGGCAAAGGGGGAGAGAGCAGAGCTAAAATAACAAACGGTGACACTTGGGTGTGACAGATTCACAGCCTCTTGACAAACAGGAGATGAAGAGGAAGGGGCCGACCTGGCCAACTGCAGACCCCCAAAAGGCACTCAATCCTAGAAGACTTTCCTGCCACAGGAGACCAAGGGAGGTGGGGACAACTAAAGGTGCATTCTTTAAATAACCCCATAGGAGACAGGGAAACCCAGGTGACGTTCAGAAGGTTGTGCACCCCAGAGTGCTCAGCCAGTGAGGAACTGGGGGAGGGACCTTGCACTGGAGGGGATGAGATGCTGGGTAGCACTCTGGGGGTGTCTGCTCCCCCAAACACCTGACTTCACAAGACCCTCACTAAAGCCTCACTTTCTCTGTACCATATTCTCTCAGTCCATTCTTCGGGTTGGGACAGGTGAGCCTGTTTCTCACAGGTAAGTTGGTAAAGGAAATGATGTGCGTGCCAGAAGGTTGGTCAAAAATTCAGAGGCCTCCCAGGTATGGCTCACCGTTGGAATCTGCTGTTAGAACAAGAGGTCTCCACTTGAGCCACTGTGACGTCCTCAGCAAGAAAGCAAGTAGAGGGTATTGTCTGGATCTACTCCAAAAGGGAACATCTTAATGAAATACACCAAATTTGACCTTAGACTCTCTCTCTAGGAATTGTTTATTGCTTTCTGTAAGTATTGTGCTTATTAGTATTTTGAAAAGCACACTACTCCTGCCTAATAGTAGACCCAATATATATATTTTAGGACATTACATCAGGATGGGAAGCCCTGTCAATGGTGTTCAAGCACTTAGACTGAACTTAGGATACAGAGGAGGTGAGCAGAGCAACGGAAGAGCCACTTAAAAAGATCTAATTAGATGTGTGAGTTACATGTAGTACACATATTGCCTGCTCTTAATAATGTTATCAGACTCATTACAAAGAAGTGTCCAAGTTTTCCAACCTTCCAAAAGAAAAAATAATCTAGGTGTGGGTATTTCATTTTTTAATTATTCAGAATTCTTTTTTAAGATTTTTGAAGAAATAATTTTCTTAAAGGGAAATGCATGTAAAATATGTGGAATTACAATAAAATGTGAAGAAATTACAACAGGGCATCAAAAAGAATTGGATAACCGCAAAGGAGGTTAACATAAGAATAATGACCAAATTACTAATAAAAAAGAGAATGATTCTCTAATTAGTTTCTGGAGAACATATTTTATGTCCTCGATGGATCAAGGGAGAGTCTGAGCTGAGTAGGGATAGGAAAAATCCGAGCCACTTACTGATGTTTTCAGTTTTCTTGATACTATCCCAGGATTGAAAAATCTGAGAGGACATTAAGAGATATCAGAGTGGGCAGTGTGGCTCTGGAGATGGCCGCACTCCCTGAAAGCGACTCCCTGCTTCTCACTCCCGTGACGGCCCACATTCTCCTGGAACCGGTCTCTGCTTCCTAACTCAGCCTCCAATGGCAACTGCTGAAATTCTTTTCCACAGTGTAGACCAAGGACCCCACTTGTCCTGAGTTGAGGACACCTCTCTGCAAGCTCCTTGGACTTCCAGAGACATCTCTTTTCTGGTGATCGCAGCAGAACCGCTCACTGAGGTAAGCTCTCCAGAGAAACTGTGGAAGAACCAGCCAAAGTCACCAACCAGGTCACCCTGTCCCACTCTGTTAGATGACAGTAAACGTTGCTCATCATAATACTAAATTCTCTACCCAGAGGTGTCCCTGTCTGATGTTTTTTTGAATGTGCAGTGTGTGTGACTGTGCTCAGGAATGTGCCCATCTCCATGTGTGTTGATGAGTCTATCCTACATTAATATATAAAGGTTTTGCCCAATAAAACTCTTGCTATCTAATAAAATACATATATTAAATCAATCTAAGATACTCCTTTAAAACATGGATGAAACTGCCAAATAAGTGATGTCATAAAATTGCAATGTTGTGCGGCTGGGGTTGTGGCTTGGTGGCAGAGCACTTGCCTAGCATGTGTGAGGCACTGGGTTCGATTCTCAGCACCACATAAAAATAAATAAAATATAGGTCTTTTGACAACTAAAAATTTTTTTTTAAATTGCAATGTTGTCTACAATAAGTCATCACAATCGATCCCATTGCTATGAGAATGTGATATCGAAAATCCACAGTCTGCTTTGCAATCTTACTTACAGAACTTCACAGAGAAGTTTCTTCAACTTGAAGCTAATAAAAAAATAAGAAGTATATTAACTCAAGAAATGTCTAATTTGGCATTATTCTATTAAAGATGCAAATGATATGGAAATATTAATTATAAAAATATAGTTAGTGATTTTTACTGGAATAAAAATGAGAAACACAAACTTTATGAAAGAAATATATAATTTCTGAATTATGTATATTTATTGTATTTTATTTATTTGGGGTTGTACCTGGTATTGAACCCAGGGGCACTTAACCACTGAGCCATATTCCCAGTCCTTTTTATTTTTTTTTACTTTGAGACAGGGTCTCAATAAGTTGCTTAGTGCCTTGCTAAATTGCTGAGGCTGGACTTGGATTTGTGATCCTCCTGCCTCAGCCTCCCAAACCACTGGGATTACAGGTATGAGCCACAGTCCCAGCTATCTGTTCTATTCACCAACTTATAACCAAACCATCCATAAATACTCAGACATACACAATAATAACTAAAATTGGTCAACTTGGATATTTTGCCAACTTTTTGTCATATCAAAAATTACAGTCAAACATTTTAACATACTTAACATTTATTTTTAATGTTGATATTTAACATACATCTAAATTTCTAACATTCTTAAACATTACTGGATTGTTCTTATGAGCTATAACTCTTGAGTTATTTTGGAAAGGACTTACTTAATTGTTAGCTTGGTGATATTTTTAACAGTGATTTACCAGGGATTATATGGTAGAAAGGCCTCTGCTTGCATCTTGTCCCAGGCCCCACAAAGGTTAGGAGCAGGCCCACTTGGGCCCAGTGACAGACGTGTAGCCCCAGGCTCCTCCAGCGTCCCTCCTGGGCTGCCAACTGCCTCTCCCTTTCCCTCACTTTGGCTTGAACTCAGCTCCAGGAAGTGGAAATGGGGCTGGGGGAGCGCCAGCAGTGCCATCCCCACAGACCTGGGGCTCAGGCTGCCGTATGCCAGGCACAGTGCCCGACTGGGGACAACAGGAAGGGACACTAGGGGCTTCCCTTGCATGCAGAACCAGATAGGGCAAAGGTCGTGGTGGACAGGAGGGAAGGGGGGGACAGCGAGCTGCCTCCCTGCCCTGCAGCCTCGCCCACTCTGCAGCATGCGGCACCCAGGTCGGTTCTCACACCCAGACCCAAGCATGGCGCCCTGCTGGAAAACCTTCCATCTTGCCCTACAGCCCTTGTGGTGAAGACCCTCCAACCCAGCTTCCAGGCCCTTGGACATGGGGCCCTCCCCAGCGCCCCCCTCCCCGTTTCTCCTCCTACAGCCTCTGTGTCTTGGCTCTGGGCCTTTGAACGTGCTGTTTCCTCAGCCATGAACGCCTTTCTACCACGTCCTCCCCTCCCCTCCCTGGCCCCTCTCCCCTACCGCACCCTTCTTCAGGACTTGGGTAGGACACCACCTCCATCTTAAACTTTTCCAAATTGTGTCATAGAACAACGCCAAATTAGATGCCATTTCCCCCAGCTGCCTCCAACCTGCTGTGGAACTTTTTTTTTTTCCCTTGTCCCTGACTTGACTGAGGTTCCTTGAGGCCTGGGGCCACTCTTCTTACTGTATTGACTTGCCAGTACCTGATGTGCACCTGGCTTGTAGCTGATACTCAGAATGTTTGTGGACAGATGAATGGACAGACGGAAGGACGGGTGGACAGGCAGACTGGTCTCAGTTTTCCTGCCTTAACCCATCAACCCCTCCTGGGTCAGAGCCCACGCTGCATCCTAGCCTCCAATCTGAGCAGGAGTCCTGCTCCCTATAACTCCAGCCCCAGCCTGGACGAGTCTCTCAGAACCACAGCCAAGAGACAGTCCCTGGGTCCTGGAAGCCTCTGTCCACACCTCCATCCCAAGCACACCCACCTTTCATGAAGCCTGGGACTGCCCCCACTCCAGGACAGCGTCTCCAATTCCTGAGTCCCTGTAGTGCTTCCTGCTTCCCCAACCCCTGGATGGTCCTGGGAGGGAGATTAAAAGAATGCTAGTTTAGGAAATGCCCTAGCTTTGTAGACTGGGGACCATACCTTCAAGGAGCTGTGTTTTATGCTGTAAACTACTCTCAGGTCTATATGTGGCTTTTATGTTTGCATGATATTGACACTGAGTGAACTTTATGTCCATCAGGCACAGTTATAACCTTTGGGATTTCTGATCAAATTGCATCAAACAACTTTTGACGGTGATTCATTAGGGCAAAATGGTCCCACCTGACCTCTAGGTTTATCTATTTACTCTGAGAGTGAAACAATAGAACATATCTCACTGCCTTAAGAAAAGAAGAAGAAAGAGCAGATCACTAGAGCATTTTTCCTGCCTGAGAGACTATCCTGTGACCCTCGCTTCAATTTATTTCTCAAAGGAGGCTATGAATACAGTGGTCCCTTCTTATCCACTGTTTGCTTTCTGAGATTTCAGTTACCCACAGTCTAAAAATAAAATGGGATATTCTAGAAATAGTCAAATCATATTTTAAATTGCCTGAGTAGCGTGATGGATTCCTGTGCTGTCTGGCTCTGTCCAACCTGACACATAACTCATCTTATTGTCCAGGTATCCACGCTGTGTATACTACCTTCTCTCAGTAACCATCTTGGTGATCAGATGACTGTCCCGGCATTGCAATGCTTGTGTTCAAATGTCCTTATTCTATCTAATAATGGCCCCAAATCCCCAGAATAGTGATGCTAGCAATTCAGATATACCAAAAAGAAGCCTCAAAGTGTTTCCTTGAAGTGAAAAGGTGAAAGGAGAATAAGATATTTTTCAGAGAAAGCTCATGTTCACGTAACTTTTATCACAGCGTGCTTTTATACTTGTTCTATTTTCTTATTAATTGTAGTTAACCTCTTACTGTGCCTAATTTATAAACTTTATTATAGATGTGTATATGAGGAAGCATGGTATGTATACGGTTCAGTACTACCCGTGGATTCAGGTACCCACTGGGGGACTTGGGACACCTTCTGCTCCCGTGGATAAGAGAGGGCTGCTGTAAATACTGGTGAGCGCTCACCAGGCAGGCAAGACTAGATGTTATTGTTTTTTCCCTAAATAACACTATCCTATTAGTTAGGATTCTGGGGCAAATGACAGAAACCTGACCTGAAAAGCTTGAGCTCAAATAAGGGGGATTTGTCGGTTCTCAGGCCTGAAGGAGGCAGCAATGGGGTATTCGAAGGGCACTGGGGCCCCGCATTCTTGTCTGATTCCCCTGTGGGTCTACTGAGGCTACCCTTCCCTGTGAGGAGGGGGAGAAATCATGCACAGCCTCCCACTGGAGACCTTGTGGTCCAACCATCAGAGTGGGAAGGGGAACTTACTCTTAAGTTATCACCACAACCCAGAGGAAGGATTTAGTGTGACCTGTCCTGAGTTCTTGTCCATTGCTGCCCTGGGGCCAGAGTCTGGGGCATCGTTACTGGCTCCTTTTGGATCACACATGTGCCCACACATGTAACCAGAGGAACAGTGACAGGCACACAGCAGAGGGCCAGGCAGAAGCAGAGGACGAAGGCTTCCAAAGGGTCTCCAGGGCTCAGCAGGTAGTGGCTACAGGTCTTCAATAGTCTAAGTCACGGAAAAATCTTGAAATGTGGAGTGAAATCATTACCCATAACCCCGTCATCTTGAGTCAAGGTGACCAACACTGTGGAGTATTTCCCCAGGTGCACATGCATGCTTAATATGGTCTGACCAGACAGTAAGACAATTTCATGTCCTGGTCATTTTACTTGACATTAAAGCAGAAGAGTTTTCTCGTGTTATCTGTTCCCTGCACAATCCACCCCCCTGCCCACTCAGCCCTCGCAGAAAATGTTGCAGACTGCACAAGGAACTTGAAGGAGTACTGGCTTTGGGGTTGGGGGAATTAAAACAAAAAGAAGAGAAAGAAGGATTAAAGGGCAGGTCTCTGTGACCCTACAGAGCTGCTGAGATGACCAAATGGTGTGTCAGGTGAGTGCCTTGGGGCTGGCTAGGTCTATCAGAGTCCAGGGTTCTTGATCACTCCATGTGCCTCTCCCAACTTTTAAATCACTGAGTGCATCAGATGATCTTGAGTGCTGGTGGACAGCTGTCCTCTCCTGACACAGGCCACAGCAGGGAACAGAGTGGTCTTCCAGAGAATCTGTGGAGCTGTTGGCAGAACCAGGCAGGACTTTCCAAAAGCTCTTCCAGTGTCAGGTGAGGAGACGATGCTCCACTGAGAAACTCTGTGGATCCAAACACAGGGTCTGACGCCGCCTGCTTGGCAGTCGCATCAAAACCGAATCCTGGCTGAGCTAGGCTTGACTCCTGGGGATGACAGGACACAGGGATGACTGACGGAGCCCATGTGCTGACACAGATGTGACACTTCAACTGTAATTAAATTGTCCTCAGTTAACAGAACTACATTTCCTGTCATTCTCTGACATGAATTTGCTCGGTTTCTGAAGATAACCAGGACAGGACCCAGGTATTCTCAGTTTGGCTCTGGGCTTCCAGAGCACCCGGCAGGCTCCCCCTCAAGAAGGGAGCCTTGGGAAGGTGGGGGCCTCGTCCCATCCTCCTCTGCCTCCTCACCTGGTCCCACCAGTCCTACCTCTGTGGCCCTTTCAGCTACCATCCGCCACCACGCGGTACCCGCCTCTCACCTGGACTACAGCCGTCCTCAGCGTTAGTCCCACAGAGTAAGGGCGACTTTGCAAAAACAAACAAACAAACAAACAAAAACAAAGGCACACGTGCCATGCCCCTGCTGGCAGCCCTCCAACGGCTCCCTGGAGCACCAAGACCAACATCTCCATTCTTTGCCATGGCCCTCCCAGCCCTGCCACTGGAGTCCCTTCCTCATGTGCCCACATGTGGTACCCCAGTCACTTATGCCTTCTCTGTATTCTTGAGCACCCCAAACACGTCCTGCTTCAGGCCCCTGGCCCCTGCTCATGCCTTCCCACTCACCACGTGAAGAACCCCTGATTATCTGGGCCTTGACTCTGAAGTCCCGGAACACACTCCAGCGAGAGGTCCTGGTTTTCCACACTGCCTGCACTCTGTTGCCCCAAGGCGAAGTGAGCAGCTCTGTGAAGGCAGAGATGCCCTTGATCTCAGTGCACAGTTTATTAAGCACCTGCTGTCTTCTTAAGAGTTCAACAAAAGCATGAGTGGACATTGGATTCCGAGCAGTTGTGTTCTGCATTATCCCACAGGGAGGACGGTATTCTGGAGTTGGTTGCTCTCCAGTCAACAGCCCCTGGTTGTTGTTGTTGTTATTTTTATTGTTTTTTTTGCTTTGTTTTGGGTTTTTTTTTGGCACCAGTGATTGAACCTAGTGGCTTTCAACCACTGTGCCATGTCCCTGGCCCTTTTTATTTTTTATTTTGTTTTGAGAGGGTCTCGCTACGTTGTTTAGGGCCTTGCTAAGTGCCCCTTGGGTTTTTCTACTAGCTTCCAGAATGTTGGCTTAATCTTTCAGCTATGAAAGAGCCCCCTAATATTCAATAGGGTTAGAAACGTGAAAGTCTTATTTCTAGTAAGGGAAAGTAAAATCTAGGAATCTAACTAAAATGTCAATTGCCCTGAGGTGTGAAAAATATTTTAAAATTCTCCATTTGCTCTTTTGTGATAGAATTTTTTGTCAAAACCTCTTCTCCAAATTTTATTCATGTTTGATAAATGGAAAAAGAGAGTTTCCCTGTATACCATAAAACACAGCCAGCTAGATGAAGCTTAGGAGTCTAACACCTTCCCAACTGCCCCAGTGCCCGCAGGGCTGAAATTAAGGGGTGGAAAGGGGAAGAGGAAAGTCAGGATCTACAAAACTCCAAAACTGCTGGGCAGGAAAGGGGCAGACTTAAATTTAGAGGGGGAAGGAATCAAGGCCGCCGACCCCCTCACCAACGGTGCACATTACTGAGGCCGGCTAGATTGGCGGGTGCTGGCCAAAGTCCCACGGCCAGGAAGGACCACTCGCTTCTCCTGGCCTTACTCACGGTCACTAGGGATGCTCAAATGATCCATCCTGGGCCAATCATAACCCTCCATCACCCTGACCACCGTGATTGGCCCAGGGAACAGTCACATGACCCAATCAGAATTCCTTCCTGGGGTTTCCCGGGTGGGAGCTGGAAAGAAGAATCCTTCTTAATGTGTAAAGACTCAGCCTCCAGAGGCTTCGGATGAGTTTCTAGAAGAAAGGCCACGTGCTTCAGAGATAGCCAAACAACCCAGCAGGGACGACGAAGGAGACCGAGCGGCATGTGTGTCCAGGACAGAAGGTGCTGCGCCCACTGCGTAGCCCCTGGCCGCCTGGGTCCGCGCAGCCGCCGCCGCCACCCAGGGCAGCTTCCCAGCTCGCACCCCCGTCTTGCTTCTCTGCCAGAGGCCTCTCCCCAGGCTCCTGGCTCGGATGCAACCCCAAGCCCAGCCCTCATGGAGACGCCTAGGTTCCCAGGGCAACCCTCAACCAATACGGGAAGGGAGGTGATGAGTCTGCTCCCACCGAGGGAGGCAGCCCCGAGAGCAGACGGAGCCCCACTCAGACAAGGCCACAGTGACACATGCTTCTCAGGGCAAGCAGGGCATCCCCCAGACCTGGGGTGATGGCACTTTTGGAGCAGCCAACTGGAGAAGGCCACGGGGAGGCGACTGAATAGGAAGCACAGACCTACTTGGCCCTTCCGCCTGAGCTTACTGCTTAGGGAGCGGCCCACTGAGTCCAGGGCATGGAGTCCCTGCTGGGCCTGTAGCCCACACCTCAGGGCTGTGTCATTCCTCAGAAAAACCGTGCCTTTCATCTGGGTGACGTCTAACCATAAAGCACTTTCGCTCCTGTTATTTATGTCCATCTACTTCTTTAAAGTTTTTGTTCTTTTATTATTATATTTTGTATTAGGGATTGAACCTGGGGCGCTTAACCATTGAGCCACAACCCAGCCCTTTTTTATTTTGAGACAGTTCTTGCTAGATTGCCAAGTTGCTAAGTCTGGCTTTGAACCTGCCATTCTCCTGCGTCAGCCTCCTGAGTTGCTGGGATTGCAGGCATGCACCACTGCACCCGACTACATCCATCTTCTTAACCTGGAATTCTAGAGCACTAATTCTGTGCACATTTCACCCAGGATGGTGATAAGGTTCTGGCTCTGGAGGGTGGGGTGGCTGCCAATTCTGCAAGAACAAGGACCATCCATGAGAAGAGAAAGTAACTTCCCTAGATTCCAGAGGACAGGCATGCCATTCAAATACACATACACAACTTCAAGTTTGGCTGCTCACAGACCCAAACTGGTGCCCCAAATGCACTATATTTTTCTTCTCATAATTTGAGTGAACTTGATGACTTAATTAGCCTCTTAAAAGTTCACTTTATGAGTGACTCAACTGTATACACCTGTCGGCACAAATCCATTTGTTCACACAGACAACCAGCAAATAAACCTCAGGAATTTGCTGGGATTAGGAATCCAAAGACTTCTTGAGATGTCATTTTTCAATGCTTATTCACTTTGGGTTGCTAGGAGATAAATTGGATTTTTTTAAGCAATTTGCATAAAGACCAGGAAAGCATTTTAATAATGTCGATGTATAGCCAAATGGACTAAAGTGCTAAAGTGACCATTTTTCTCTAGATAATTAAGCTTCCAAATTTAAATGTTATAAAAAAGATATACTTGTATTCCACGGAGGTCTATTCCACTTAGGTAGCTAATTATTTCTCAAGAACAACAGTGAGTCATGTTAGACATCTTCTTGCTAATCTAATAATAGGCTACTGGGAGATGGTTCCTGTCCCACCTCATCCTCAGGAATGGGAAACTGGTAGAGCTTTAGTTGCAGAATTCCAGGAAATTCATTCTTCTAATCACTAGTACAAATGTGGCAATCTGTCCAGCAGCCAGCAACCAAATTTAAGCTTAGAAACATAGAGTCCATGCCTAAATTGAAGTTTTCTTTCCCTAATACATATGCTGTAGATTTTATAATTCACACTCAGTGAGAGGATGAGTGTCTTGGTCCACTTTTGCTACTATCACATAATGCCTGAGAATGGGTAAAACAATAGAAATTTATTGCGCATGGTTTTTGAAGATGAAAGCTCAAGATCAAGGCAGTGACAGGTTTGGTGCCTGGTGATGGCACGGACTGTGCACCATGTTGCCTCATCCTCCAAAGGGGACAAATGTTGTGTCCTCACAAGGTAGAAGGGACAGAAGGGTAAAGGTCTTAATCCCATTCATAACAAAAAAGCTCTCACCACTTAAATCTACTCCTTAAGGCCCCACACCTTATACTGCCCATTGACTGTCAAGTTTCAATGTAAGAATTTTAGGAGACATGCTTAGACCCTGGTAAAAAGCTAGTTGATTTAGGTAAAGCATAGTCAACCCTAAGACCTACCTAATACTTTTTTAAAAGGTTGCCCCCCTAGGTAGTGTGGCACTCAGAACTCAAGACCCCAAAACACGGCGCCTTGGCTTGCTGAGTACTGTGACCTGAGTAGGAGGCCCAGGAGCAAGGTCTCTCTAACCTTGTCCTGCTCCTTCTCCCCCAAGGAGATTCGCAGAAACCAGAACTCCTTTCCCCCAGAGATAAAACCTGCAGGTTGGTCCTCTGACCCCCTGTCTTTCCCCCAAAGTCCTCAAGTGACGAGTGTCCTGCCCCATCCCTAGGGGAAGAGTGGGAACAAACAGGCCTGGCTGAGTTTGCATAGCGATCTCTCTGAATTCTCTTTTAAGGCCAGTTGATCCTCTTGGGGTTTTCAGGTAAACAGCTGTAACACCTGCGAATGATGACAACTTTGTCTTTTTCTTTCCGACAATGCTATGTAATATTCCTGTCTCTCCCAGGGGTCTCTTCCTACACCGAGGTACAGTTTCCAGAATGCAGGAGGTAGTGGGTGGTAGTGGCCAGCTTTGTCTCATGACTGACAGTCAGGGGGTCCCAGCAAGGCACAGTCACCTGTGATTAGGGTTGACAGGTTGAGCAGGTACTCTTTAACAGTATGAAGAGGTGTCCTTCCATTTCTGATTTACTGACAGACTATTTTTTTAATCAATACTGGACATGAAGTCTTAGTAAAATCTTTTCAGAACATAGTCAGAGAATCACATTTCTCCTTTGTCGTTTTTGATAAATTGTACTGATAAATTTCTAACCTTGAACTATTCCTGCATTCTTGGAATAGTGTGTTAAGCTTCTGATAATAGTGTACAATTCAGTTACGAGTATGTTAGACAGGATTTCTGCATCTCTTATGTATATTCACGTGAAGAGCTACATAATGCTTTTTGAGGTTTTTGTTTGTTTGTTTGTTTTGTAAGAAGCTCATTGTATGACCCTGGGCAATTATCAGAGTAATACTGTCTGATGCAGACATGCAATTCATCTAAGCTGATCTTTTGACCGACGTGTTTGTGAAGTCTGGATGTCACGACTGGATTGTTCTTGAGCAATCTCCATCTTTGAGTGTCATTTTCTTTTCTAAATTCTGCCTAGTTGAGTCATAGCTTAGTTTCACAACCAGATCACCTGTCTGCAGGGTGTCGGCAGGGAATCCACTTTTAGTGGATTCTCCTCTATTATTTAAGAAGGGAGGAGGCAGGTGATAATAGTCCTGTCTCATGGTAGCTGTGTTTCTCCAAGGATCAGAAGACATTTTATAAAAACCATAGCATGATATTCCAGAGTAGGTGCTCAGAAATGTGGCAGATCTGACTGTTGTTGCTGGGCCAGTCCCATCTGATGGGAGCAAACGCTAAGATGTTCTTCCTCGCTGCACCTGCTCGCTGTGTGTCTTGTGAAGGCTCAAGTTAGAGACCATGTTTGTGAAACTGTGTTAGAAGCAAAAGCAGTACACAGAGGTCTGATGTTGTCAGAACCACATTTCTAATGGGGAAACATGACTTGCTCCGGAACACAAAGCCTTTGGAACTGACGTGGTGGACAAGAACACACCGTGACACAACCCGGAGATACAGACGTGCACGCATATGTAAATGATGCTTTACCAAAGTACTCAGAAAGTCGCTCTGTCGAACAGTTTAAATGTTCCCCTGCGGTTGTTACAGGAGTGATTTAAAGGAATACATATTTTGCCCACACCTGGCTGGAGGGAAGTGGTCTTCCAGAGGAGCTGGCCTGAGTTGCCCCACACCTGAGAGACGGCACAGGCTGGTGGTGGGGGCAGGGATTGGGAGCCCATGGGTGACAACTGGGATCTTTGCTTTTTCCTTCCTCTCTGCCTACTGTGAGATGCGCACAAATGACTGTCTTCTCTGCATCTTGGAATGATATTGACAGAAATCCACCTCATCTGGAACTGTAAGAATCAAAACGAGAATCACTAATGGCAAAATGTTTAAAATCATGCCCGGCTTCTGGGAAGCGCTGGGTGAGGGGGGGGGGGGTGTCATTCGTGTTATTTTCATTACTGTGCTGCACTCTTGAAAATCAACCCCTCGCCATTTAGTTCTGACCTTAGTAACTGGGAGCCAGCCAGGCCCAAGTTGAGGAGCCCCAGGCTGCACGAACTCGTCCTGCAGATCTCTCCCACAGAGGGCCATCAAGAGTGTGGGGGCTTCACTCTCTGTGTGCCCACACTGGGGACCTCCCTGAGAGGTGCCGCTGTGTCTGCATGGTTCTCCCTACACTCTGGTTTACTTGAGTCAACAGGAAATTGCAGCTCCCGTATCAGAGCAGACCACAGCCTCTCCTTGATGGTGCACCTGTAATGCACATCTGTTATGGTTTGGATTGAGGTGTCCCCAAAGGCTCACATATGAGACAATGCAAGTGGGTCCAGAGAGGGGATGATTGAGTTATGAGGGCCTTAACTCAATCCGTGGATTAGTCCCCCGATGGGATCAACTGAGTGGTCCCTGAAGGCAGAGGTGTGGCTGGAGGAGGTGGAGCTTTGGGGTATATATTTTGTATCTCCCAAGGGGAGTCTTTCTCTGCTTCCTGATCATCATGTGAGCTGCTTCCCTCTGCCTCTAGCTGCAGGTTCACAAATTCAACAGGAATCTTTCTTCACTCAGGCAAAATGCAGTTACTTGAATTTTGTGTTTCAATTTCTGTAGGAGAAACAGAAAGAAAACAAAGCACAATGTTTTTCTTATTCTCTTACAAAGTCATTCAACTCAACGTTTCTGACACCAGATGCACAGGGTTTACACACACACACACACACACACTCCAACTGCCCGTCCTGTAATTCAATTCACTCTGATAATTTCTACCTGGAGGTAGCGTTGGATTCCAGAGGTCGAGTTTCAGTTCCCCTGGCTCCCCCCAACTTTCAATGGCAATTGAAACCCCCAGGTGGTACCCTGTGCTTCTGAACTTAGGGCTATAGAGGGGAGCCTATGACCCCCTCTTTCAGGTTGTATTAGTTTGCTACAGGAGGTTCTAGGACTCAGGAAGCACTTTGCTTAGATTTGATAACAGATATCACAAAGGATACAGAGGAGCCGCCAGATGTTAGAGAGCCACAGGGCAAGGGCAGTGGGAAGGGGCCTTGTAGGCGGGCCATCCTCCAGGACCGCCCCACTTCTGCAGCCTCTTGGAGCTTTATCACACAGCTCTCCCGATGGTCGCATGCTGGGCCTCTGGTGATCCCGACCTTCAGCCCCACCCACTTCCAGGCTTGAAATGGGGCTGGAAATTCCCACCCTCCAATCCCGCAGTTGGCTCCCCTGCCCCACCTGAGGGGATCTATCCCTCCAGTCACTCACAGCATACAAAAGACACTGAAAACTGCAGATTTTAATGGAGTTGTGTGCCAGGAACATGGGCAGAGACCGAATATGATTCCCTTCTTTCTTTTTTCTGTTTTATAATGCTGGGAATTGATCCCAGGGTGCTCTCTACCACGGAGTCACACCCCAGCCCTTTTTATTTTTTATTTTGAGACAGGATCTCACTAAATTGCCGAGGCTGGCCTTGAACTTGCAATTCTTCTACCTCAGCCTCCTGAGTCATTGGGATTATAGGTGTGTGCTATCGGGCCAGCTCTATTTCTTATTATATCACATCAGCAGATTTAAGAAGAAAGAAATAAACCTCAACTTCTGAGAAGTTGCCACATTCTAGGAAGAATAACAGAATCTGAAGATGCAGGCTTCTGTGCTGCTTCTGCCATTGCTGTGTGACTTCAGACAGCACAGCAACTTCTATGGACCTCAGTCCATTTAGGGTGGTCGTCCCTGGTGAGGTTGCCCTCAGGGATTGTTAGAGGACTCAAACAGGCAGATGCATTAGAAAATCCTTAGAGGGTGCAAAGCACCACACAAGATAAAAGGTGTTCTATTTAAAGTGGTGTGTGAGGTTAACTCTTAAGGATGCTTTGATGAGGAATTGTAAAGTAAAATTCGTAAAGTGAACAGATGCACAAAAGGACAACTGTGATTCCCCTGGGATGCGGCCCCTTGAATAGGCACATTCTTAGAACGGTGGTCATCTGGGAGGAGGAGCGGGGAGTGCTGAATGGTGGAAGTCTCCTTGCAGGATGAGGGGCAGCCCTGGAGATGGATGGATGATAGTGGGAGGAGAGCGTGCGTGTGTCCAGTGACACAGAACCACCGTCAAGAGGTTAGTTTTATGTCATGTGAATTCCATCCAAATCTTGTTTGAAAAAGAAAAACAAGGACATGGGTTTTCCTAGCAGAGCCAGGTCAGGGATGTTGGAGGAGTCCAGAGGAGGGGTGAGTGTGCTGTCCTTCCTGGGGCAGAGGGGCCCCCTGAGTGGAGTCTCCAACACTCAGATTCCCCAGGGGTGGGAGCCCAGCTGCCACCTGGGCCACACTGGAGGAGGGGTGTGCCATGCCTTAGCCCACAGAAGCTTACAATTTAAACTTCTGGTTTTTAGAATAGTAGCCAATTGTCTTCTCCGACAAGGACAGTGATAGTCCATTTACTAGATCATTCCTAAATAAGGCAAGGTGGGTGTGTACGAATACATGTCCCCACTAAGAAAGACAAAAAGAAAGCGGATGTGTAAAAGTGATACCCGACAGGATCTTCATGGTGAAAATCATTAAAGGAGACAACAGGGATATTTAATATTGATGGAAAGTTTAAGCTTGATCTCTCCTATACTCAGCAACGCGGCTTCAAATCTGTGAGATCAGAAGGGATTGATAAGCCCACAGTTGTGGGTTAACATGTCTCTCAGAAATTGATCCAGCATATAAAGCAGTTTCCACCCAAAGAGCCCCCAAACCCACGTATGTGGAAACTTAAAAGCACAATTCCATAGAAGGCATATTCAAAGAAGAAAGCATGCCGACATTTTTTTTAAATATTAAGATATACATGGCCAAGAAAGTGTAAAATATCAAAATCTGTGTGTTTTATTTAGGGAGAAAATCAGAATTATATATATTTGAAAAAATAAAAGATTTTACATGTTGATAAGTTTGGCTTAACCTCGAATATGAAGAGAAGCAAGGAAAGCAGAGAGAGGACATGATGAGACTAGCAAGAAACACAGGGGACGAGGGCCAGGGCTGGGCTGGGGGCAGAGCGCCGGCCCAGCATGCGGGAGGCACGGGGTTCAATCCCTGGCACCGCATAAACATAGACAAATAAAATAAGGAAATTGTGTCCATCTACAATTAAAAAAGAAAGAAAGAAATGGGTGGAAGAGCGGGGGAGACCACGAAGCCCACACAGGCTTTATTTAACTTAGATGAACATCTGGCATGGTCGAAGAAGAGAGTAAAAAAAGAGGGGTCACAGTAAAGTGTATTAGACCTAGAAAAGGGATTTAACTACAGCAATAGTTAAGGTTTCAAAACTCAAAGGAATGCTTTGCAGTAGGTAATGTTCTTTGTACCACAATGTTTAAAAACAAGTGAAATAGATAATTTCCTATAGATACAGATATTACAAGTAGTGGATTTAGAAAATGAGAATGTACCTATTAAATAAGTGGAATCTGAGTCAAACATTCTCTCACACCAAAGGGCTCTGACCCAGCTATCTTGACGGTTGAGTTTTACCAGACCTTTGAATAGTGAATGGATTGTTCCTTCTTGTATAAACCACCCTCCCTCCAAAATAAACACGTACAGGAAACGTCCACATTCTGCAATGCATTCTATGACGCTAACGTCACACTGATATCAGAAATGGTCAGGAGCGTTCAGAGGATGTTTTCTGCATAATCTTCAGCCACCGGACTATTCTCCCAGCACTGTTCTTGTCCCCTTAGGGTTTATCTTTGTTGCAGCCCGTGGTGATCCACTTAAAGAAAAGTAGGTTATGTCAGTGCCCTGCTCAGAGTCCCCTTCTGCTCAGTAAGTCCTGCATGTCTTCCTGTCCTTTGCTGCTGACTGTACAATCCATTTGCTGCCCCAACACACCAGAAGTGCGCCCACCTCAGGCCCTTTGCACTGGTCATTCCCCTGATATTCACATGACCCACTTCCCTTCTTTCTCCACCCTGTGCTTAAATGCCCCCTTCTCAGAACAACCTGCCTGAACCCACAATCTAAGGTGCCAGTCACTCTCTACTTCCTTCCCCTAATTAAAAATAATATAACATATATATATATATTAATATAGCATGCATAGAATATAACAAGTCTTCAAACAGTAAACATTTATGTGCACTTATTATAATCTTTGCCTATATAGTATAAATGCCACAAGAAATAAACTTGTCTATCTTATCTCTTGATGAATCCTATCGTCCTGGAACAGCCTCTGATATATTATTAGCACTCTGGAATATTTTTTAAAGAAAGAAATCTCATTTATAAAGTTAGATGTCGAGATCCTCATTAAAATTAGCAATCTGAGTGGGCTGGTGTTGTAGCTCAGTGGCAGAGCACTTGCTTAGCATGTGTGAAGCACGGGGTTCAATCCCACCACATATAAATAAGTAAAATAAAGCTATTGTGTCCATCTACAACTAAATTTTTTTTAAATTAACAATCTGAATACAGAAATTGCTTAAAAGTACTAATCATAAATGCATCCTGAGTAGGTTAGTGTTTATCTCAGGAAGGCAAGGATGGTTCAACATGAGAAAATGTGCTAAAGGAACTGTGGTGGCTGAACAATGGTCCCCACTCATAGCCACACTCTAAACACCTGGAGCCTGTGGGTATGTGACCTTATATGATAAAAGGACTTTTGCAGATGGGGTTAAGGACGTTGACACTGGGCTATCATCCTAGATGATTCAGGTGGACCAAAAGTCATCACCAAGATCCTTCTGAGAGAGCAGGGGTCAGTGTCAGAGAGCGGGATATGAGAGCAAAAACCGAGAGGTAAGGGAGAGGGAAATGGAGACGGAGGAGAGAGAGAGAGACTGACATTGGAAGATGCTAAACTGTTCACTTTGAAGATGGAGAAAGGGGCCATAAGCAAAGGAATGAAAGCCAGAGGCCCAAGAAGCAGGAGAAGACAAGAAGACAGACCCTCCCCCAAGCTTCCAGAAGGACAGCTGACAGCTTGGTTCTAAGTCTTGGGTCTCCAGCATGAAAGGCCCAGCACCATTCTCTACAGAACACTGTTGCAAGTGCAGCTGAGAACCCGTCACCTGGGACTGGATTCAGGCCTTCCTGGCTGGGATTCTGGACTCAGCACAGCTGTGTTAATTTGTAGGTTCTCCTGCTACTTTCCTCACCTGGAAGACAGATTGAAGAATAAAACCTACTTCAGAAACCCATGGTCCCCACTATGGCATGACGTGGCCCAGCAACACTGCTAGAATTAGCTCCTACCAGCCGCCTGCCCAGGAAGAGTGCTGGCTGGGCCCCGCAGGTGAGCCTATCCAGCTTCAGGGTGGTGACCATTTCGAACCGCTGGTGTCACTGTCACCAGAACTACAAAGCACTCACACCTTCTGGCTTCATGTTCCACCTGTCTTCTCCCTCCACTGCAGGGGGCGTTTGAACCCGAGGCCTGTCCTCCACATCTAACCTACACCTCTCCACCAGGCTGTCAGCCCACTGTCCCACTTGGTCCCTCCCTCCAGAGCCCAGCCACTTCCTCAGGTTGGGGCCATCTCCATGTCTGATTCTAGCTTGATGCCAGGGACAGCAGGACACACTGGCCTCCTCGCTCTCCCACTTGTGGTCATTTGCTGCATTCTCCAGCTTACATTTGGGGACGGGATGCCAACAGTAATGGAACAATGAAGGTCTTCATTTAGGCTGGGACCTGTGCACCTGTTGTTTATAAGGTCACAACTACCCCATAGGGTAGCAACAGTGGAGGCCCCAGGATCACAAAGACAGAGCCAGTCACCCCATCCGGGTGACACCGAGGCCACTGCCCCTTCTGTCTTCACCCTGGGCCTGGTCTGGGTCTGCACGCTGTTCAGGAGCCAGGGCCCACAGATCCCTAGGGAGTGGATCCTTGGGAAAGTGTGTCCTCCCGGACCATGACAAGGCCAGCTCCCCAGACCAACAGGGCCCATCGCTGACTGTCCATTGCCAAAGTGGCCAAATTTTTGTGCTGAGAAAATAAATTCAGAAAGTGCATTTTTACCATTCTCAACATCTCTTTTTAACTCCATCTTTTGCTAATCAGTAGGTTTTACTGATTTTTCTCTTGGAGGTTTTTAGAGACCCAGCAGATTCATTATAGGAAATCAAATCCACTCAGAAAATGGCCAGGCCATGCTTGATCACTAGCCAGGCTCAGAGCTGCCTCCACAACCACTCACTCTTCCTGAGTTCAGCTGCAGCTTTGCTGTGGTGGAAATGCAAACATTGAGTTGCCTTGAAAATTCCATCCCGTGGTCGGAGCCCCCGGTCCAGAAGTCCCTCTCCAGTCCTGTCGGACTGGAGCGGATCAGGTAAAGATGGAGCTGACCACATGCCCCACATTCCTCCACAGTGGGAAGCTCCCTGCGAAGTGTCACTTTTTCTCAGCTGCAGCTGTGTCTCCCTGCCCCATGCCCTCTCCCTCACCTTCCTGAAGAACCGCAGAAGATTAAAAGGGGACTCGTCTGGAATTTCTTTCCTCAACAAAATAGGGGTGACATCCTTTTTTTATAAAATACAACCACATTAAAAATTTGGCACATGGAGAGGGAAAAATACCCCCCCATCATCCCTGCAAACACAAACAGCTCATGGCACGTGTCCACGTTGTGCCTCTTGAAGATATTAAAACTGAAATCCAGTTCAGTGTGTAACCATGGAGACTTGTGTCCCTGGCCTTGGGATGGACTGAGGACCAGATGACATGGGGGACAGGCCACCACACCCGCCCATGCTGGGGCAGCGTCCTAGATTATCCATCAACTAAGAACAAAGGCCCCTCTCGGTTCCCTGGCGGGGGCTCATTCCTACTCATTTCGTATTTTCAGCTTTGTTTTCCTACATTTCCTTGCAGGCAAGGTCACTGAAAGAGGAGGCTCTCATTATACACATGCACGAGCCCCGCCCGAGCAGGACGTGGGGAAATGGAAGATGGGACTTGTCCATCTGCTGTGGAGAGATGGCCACCCAAGCTCCAAGGTTCACCCTCCCCCAGCACCACACATCCCACTGAATTAGTAGCATTTCTGCGGCTTCCAACAACTTGCTAGAAAATTCTTTAACAATATCTCCCCGAAGTGCAATAGCACTTTGTATTATGTTTGTGCTAAAACCACTTTGTAACCCAATATTTGGGGATAGGCACTGGTCAGAGGCTCCCACAAAATGTCTCTGTTTCCCTACCAGTAAATATGAGGGGTCTCTCTGGGCCCCTCAAGTGGGCCTTCCCCAGCTCCCTGGCCACCCTAGCCCTCTTCAAAGGAAGCTGTAACTGAAAGACCCTCTGCCCCTGGCTCAGCCCTGTCCTAGACTGCAGGCCCATGAGCTTCAGCCCCTCACTCCAGGATGTCCCACTTGATCCAATCCTAATGTCCCTAGTCCAGTTCAGGAATCTGGACTTAGGTTCCATTTATTCAGGCAGCAAATACAAATGGCCACCTTTATTTCTTGCCTGGATTATTACAATGAACTTTGTGCCTTCATATTCTCTACCCTCTAGCCAATGTGATTGTCCTAAAATATAAATCTATCTGGCACCTCCCTGCTTCAAATCATTCAGGGGTCGCTGCCTAACCACGGTGGGGTTCTCTGGCATCACCTTTGCCTGGCTGTGCGCTTACGTGGTGATAAGTGCCTGCCACACTGGCCTGTTTTCACTTCCTCCTGCAGTTCCTCGTACCTCAGGACCTTCACACATGCTGCCCTTCCTATCTGTCTTCCCCCAGCTCCCTCCCACCCTCTGGAATCAGTCCTGGTCACCAGCCTGCCCTGACAGTCTGCCCCACTGCTGCCCCCAGTGCATAGTAGTACTATGCACCACTGTGGTGGCTCTCAAAGAGTGGTCCCTGGATCAGCAGCAGCAGTAGCACCTGGAAATGCATTAGAAATGCAAATCCAGTCCCACCCCAGACCTCCTGAACCAGAGACTGGAGCGAGACCCAGCCATCCTTCCTCAACTAGTACTCCACTGAGACGCCCTTGCCTTCGAGAACCCCTGCCTGCTGTGTTCTCATCCCATGCCTTTGGTCCTCCTGGCTCTTGTGAAAGCTTTGAGAGGGGTAGAAAGACCAGGGCATCTTCACCAGCTGATACGGTGGCCAGCACATGGTAGTTTCTAGGTAAATATTTGTGAAAGGAAGGAAAAAAGAAAAGGGGAAAAGAGGGAAGGTGGAGGAGGCAGGGAAAGAGGTAGGAAGGCAGGAGGCCCAGTCCCGGGAAGGTGCAAGATCTCAATACATCTGGTCATGGATAAGGAAGCCGAGGGTCAGGGAGACAGGGGACTTGGCTCGCAAGGAAAGTTGCCAAGACAGGAAGTCAGGTCTGCAGATGCATCGGCTGATTCTCATTCCACGGCCCACATGCTTTGCTCAGTCAGATGAGGGCAGAACAGACACAGAAAATGCAAAGAAGGGCCTGTGCAGAGAAGCCTCTGAGAAACCTGGCCCAGAGAGAGAGAAGGGCTCAAAGGTGGCCCTGGATCAACATCCTCCAGACGTGGGAAGAAGGTGGGAAGCAGGACAAAAGGAAAGAAAATGCTGAATGCATCTTGGGGTATTTTCTGGGCTATCTCAGGCTGCTTGCTCCTTGGAGGACACGTCACTGTCCCTGACTTGCTGAGAAGTGCAAGACAACTCCCCTCTCTACTCCAGGCCACACCCAAGGAGCAGGCAATCGATGCAGGGGGAGCCTGTCCACAGGCCGGTCAGTGACTCATGACCAGTTTCACTTACTGCAAGGAAATCCAGGGCATTGGGACAGCCAGCTGTCGAGACAGGAGATGCAAGAGAATCTGTGTGGAGGGCCAGGAGGTCCTGAGGGGTCTCATGCAGGCTGATGAGGGAGTAGAAAGTGGGACCTGGGGCAGCAAGAGCCAGACCTGGGGGCACAGTCACAGGGAGATGGAGAGAGGTTCAAAGGACAATCACCCAGCTGTCCCACCTCCCCCTTATTCAGTGAAATCCACTCTATCATCTGCGTACTTCTAGTATCTCCTTCCTCTACTTGAGCTACTATGAATGGATTCTGTTTCGACTTGAATTATTTAAAAATAAGAAAAAGGGAAGGGCTCGGGTCTACCTTTGTGGAAACCGAGCATCACTAGCAGGGAAGTCCTTGCCCAGACCACCCAGTGATACCCCAGGATTCCATCATAGCCTGTTGAGTCATAAGCACAAGGGGGCAGCCCTCCCAGGTTTAAACTACACAAGTCATTCCATTTCTAAATATAACCCCATGGTATGAGCTGAAAATCTCTGGGCATAGAATACTTGAAGTCCTATCTATGAGACTGTATAAAGATTTGGTTTCACAAATGTGAGATACTGACTACCACAGCTGATGGCCATGTGGGTCTTACCTGGAACTGCATTAATTCAAGAGCCTAGGTAGTGCCTTAGCAAGCAAGACCAATTGCTAAAGAATACCATATATTTTCAGAGTCACAAAGAATTTTATCTTCGTTTACTTGTTTGGCCAGAGGAATTGGGCCTGTGTACATGTTGATTCAATTTGGCTCTCTGGTTGAAATAGGAAACTGGGAAACTAAACATATTTGTGACATCTAAGCATATTTGTGTCTCTATTAATGCCTATATCCTAATATTTTTGATCTACCTTTCAGTTAATAACAACAGCTAACATTTATTGTATGTTTACTATGTACAAGGAACTTTTAATTAATATTCACATTTAATCTTTACAGTAACCCTATGAGACAAGCATATTATTGTAGAAACTGTGATAATGACTACACGGGGAACTTCCTGTAACTTGCTGAAGATGCACAGCCAGGAAGTGGCAGCACCAGGTACCTACCTTGGAGGTCTACCCTCTTCCAGCCTTTTAGTCTTTTCCTCCCAAAGAGGGGTAGCTAAGGAAACAGATGATTGCCCATTTGTTTGAAGTACAGATACAGAAGATAATTCAGGAATTTGTAATTGCTCATCCCTGCTGGGGGATATTAGCTGGCATTAGCTGTAATGTGAATCACGACACTTGTTTCCGGCTGAGTTATCACCTATGCACAATGGTACTCCCCAGCTTGCCAGCTTAGTTTAGAAAATACTGGGGAAAGATGGTGCTCACTGCTTCCAGTTGCTCCTACTCCTGATGGCTCAACCACAGAGCCACGGTCCCATCTGCCCTATATTGTTAGCTGGCCATCTCTGGCCTCAGTCCTACCTCTGGAGGTGAGTTAAGACCTTGGGACATTTTTAAATATGTTGATGTATCACAGCCCATGGACTCTGCAGATGCCCTCTGAGAACACTCAACTGCTAAAACATGGCAGGGCAGCACTGAGCTCAGCCATATTGGTTGGAAAGCTTCCTTGGGGTCTCCTCCCTGAACAGGGCCCAGAGGCAGCAGCTAAACTCTAGAAGCATCTGGGTCCCTGCTCTCATTGCTCTACAGGAGACCAGCACCATGCCCTTGCCCCCAGCAGGGAGGTAACTAGACTCCTAGCAAGACCCACGGAAGCTTCCGTGCCAGGGAGGCCTACCCAAGTGTTCCGCCTCCCCGCTGGGCAAGTCGCTGCCCCTGTCTGAGCCTCAGCTTCCTGATCTAACAAAAAAGAAAAAGCAGGGCTGTCCTGGGGTGGACAGAGAGAGCTCAGCTGTAACAGGGGCAGAGACACCTCCCATTTCCTCTTGGGATGTGGGTTATTCCAGTGCCTGTGTCCTAGCAGGTCCACCTAGAAATAAACAGGGTGCTCTTTTGCCGTGAAATTTGTCATTCTTTGCTTAAAATACAGGAGGGAAAACCCTCTTCATCTATTAAATAAACTCCCAGCTTCTAACATATCCCTCACCGCTCTGTGCTCAAGCCAGAGAGGGATGGTTTCGTTTTGTTTTGCTCAGGCCAATCTCACATCACAGGCTCAAGTGGTCCTCCTGCCTCAGCGCCCCAGCAGCTGGTACAGCAGGTGCCAGGTGCGTGCCCCTGCACCAGCCCCAGGGAGGCTGTCCATTACTCCCTCCGCTCGCAGGAAGCTCCCCACCCTTCCTCACGCCGAAACCCTGAAACCCTCAGGGTGCTTCCCAGCAGAGCTTCCCAGGGTTCTCGGCCTCGCGTTTGGATCATTCATTCAACAACCCGGCCCTGAGCGCCCCAGAAGTCAGCAGCAGGGAAACGGAAGAAGAAACACCCCCAAACTCTCCTGGCAGGTTTTTTGTGTATTTTTAAATTCTTGATTATATTCCCATACTCTGTAAATTTCGCTCCATTTGGAAAGAATTACACCTTGTCCTTGCCACCGAATACGGGCTAATCCCCGAGAGGCTAGTCCCGGGAGCGCGCCAGCGCGGAGCATCCTGCGGGGGCGCGCGCTGCTGGCCGCAGGTCCCCGCCCGGAAGGCGCCACCTGCGGTGCCGCCCACAGGCCCACCTAGCGCCCGCACCGGCGAGCTGGAGGGGCGGGGAGCGGCGGCCGTTTTCCAGGAGCGATTCCCCCTGGGGCAGGTCACCGTCCCAAGAGTCGCGCTGCTACGACCAAAACTACTTGAATAAAATGTCCACCCCTCCCCCCGCCCCGCTAGAAACTAGCCCAGGAGATGGTTCCCCTAGGACCCTGGGACTCCCATGGACCCCTCTGGGAAGAAGCGCCCTTCCCTGCGCCAGAGAAGGGGAGAAGGGTCAGGAGGAAGCTCTGGGCTGCCCTCGCGCTCCGCGCCCCTCTCTGCGCCCCTGGCTGTCGCCCTCGGCTGCACCCTCGGCCCTGTCGCCGCTCCCCGCCTGGCCACCCAATATTCTTCTGTAACGAGGCCCCAAAATTTGCTGATTAACAAACTGCAGTGTGCACCACTGTCGTTCTGACATCATGACGCGCACGCGACTGACCCCGAAGTTTGGGAGGGCCACACAGCCACATTGCAGTGGGGAGTGGGTCGGTGCACCTGGACTCCGCTGCCTTGGACCTCTGTAGGAACAGTCTTCATGGTTCTCCACAGCCCAACACCCCCGACCCCACAAGCCTGTGCTGCTCTCACAACGACTGAGAGCAGGACCCCCAAGAGGACCCTCTGACGAAGCGCCACAGTCCAGGTAAAAGGGAGGCCTGGGTGGGCACAGAGGGCCGGTCAATTACAGGGCATTTGACTCTGCCGCTGCAGGATGAAAATTTGAGCCTTAGTCTCTAGTTCAGTCCAGGCCTCTCCAGGGGACCTGCACCAGGGATCCTCTGAAAAGACCTGGTGAGAAGCGTTGGAGGAGGATCGGTGTGCGAGTGTAGGTAAGTGGGAAGGACGCCCCATGAAAAAGATGTTTCGTATAAAACAGAGTGTGATAACATTTGGTAAAAGCAGGCAGGGGTTGTGGCTCATGGGCGGGGGTCGTGGCTCTGGCAGAGCTTGCTTAGCGTAGCGTGCGGGAGGCACTGGGTACCATCCCCGGCACTATATATATATATATTAATTAAACAAATAAAATAAAGATATTGTGTCTCCCACCACCACCACCACCGCTCCAAATTGGCAAAAGCAGGGAGAAAGAACTCGGTATGGGAGGAAAGAGGAGGATGCTAGAGGGCTGGCCAGGTGCTTGCTCCTGCTGGGATAGGGCAGTGGTGCCCAAGTCCCCCATCTCCCACCCCTCTTATGTCCTCCCTCACTTTATTTGTCTTGCCAGACTGTGAAGTCTATAAGGTTAGGACCACATCTTCCCAGTTAATCTCAATATCCAGCATGGTGCAGTCACATGGTAAGTGCTTAATACATTTTTTGTTGAATGAAAAAAAAAAACAACGTATAAATAAATGATGGAAGGAATGAAGGAAACCCAGAGTCCAAAACTTGTCTACTTTTAGATTCCAATGGCAGAGAATCTCTCCACAGTTCTGCTTATTTATCAAAAACAGCTTTTGGGCTGGGGATATAGCTCAGCTGATAGAGTGCTTGCCTTGCATGCATAAGGTGCCAGATTCAATCTCCAGCACCATGAACAAAACAAAAAAACAGCTGTTTGAATTTTCAAAATGCATTCAATTTATTCATCTACAAAGCTTTTATTTAGTACCTACTATGTACTTTTTGTATTGGGGATTTACTAGCCCTGTGGGAATGTTCTTAGATTGTATCAACGTTCTAAAAATCAATTCCTAAAGTACTGACAGTCATGTTAGTAAAAGGAAAGGGAAAGTCCTTCTAACTGAACACCTTGGTGGGATTATTTTTTTCCTTCAGTGAAATATATTCAAGAAAGACGAGATGTCAATAGAGTCTTAAGTTTTCAAACATGTCTGCAAAAATCCAAACCCTAGACCACATCTTCCTGCCTGTCCAAACAGGTAATTATGCTTTGTGTATTAAAGCCTTATATCTTTGACCTATCCAGTGCACCAAAAACAGTTTAACCTTTAAACCAAGTCATGTACACCATTTTACTCCTAGAAAGATGAATTTGTGTTATTCCGTCAAATCAGTATCAACCTGACCTTTAAACACATCAGTGTTTCTTGGAAAAGTATTATGGCTGGATGCCTACTGCGGTAAACAATATTAGCTGCGCCTGCCCAGGGTTGAGCCATGCTGTGCTGCGGCTTATCAAAATAAGGGGTTGGGAGCCAGCAGGGACCAGAGCTCTTCTGACAAACTCTACAGGATATGAAGAACAATGTAAATGCACCAGAGTTGGCAGATATATTCCTATATTACTGTTCCAGAGATAACAGCTAAGGTGAATCATTTCCCACCACCTACCATTCCAAATTATTTCAAATTCTGAAGGGACCCTATTTATTTCATTGGTAGCTAGCAATTTACTTAGCTGAAGATCATTATATTTATGTGTCTGTGAAATCCTCACAATAATTACACATTTGAGCTGTCTCAGATGTGCTATACGTATTCTCATTAGTCATATACTTGCAAGGATATTATCACATTTTTTGTAGCAACCTTCACAACATACATATAAAACGCCCAACTGGATGTGAACTTTGATTCTTGTGGTTTTCTTACATATCAGATTTATCAAACAGCAGGACAGCCTGCATTCACATGCAAATGCTTACAGAATGCTGGGAAATTGTCTTAATTTCCCTTTTCTCTGGATCACTCAGTGCCGCAGCCCTGGAAGATATTGTATTGGGCAGCAGGGAGAACAAACCTAGCTGAGATCTGAAATTACTTTAGGAGCTTACCAAAAGTTCCATAATAGGAAATATTTATAAAGCAGTGCGCTTCCTTCCAAATCATAAAGTCACTGAAGGGTAAGTCTGAAGCATTTCTAATTTCCAGCGTTCTCGAGCGAGCATCCTCAGGTTGAATTCTGGACCATATTTGGGTGGCTGATTGGTTTATCTGAAAGGTTTATTTTGTCGTTTTAAAGTCCGATGTCATAAAGGGAGCAGCCTGGTGGCTTTGCTTATTTCTGCCTTCCCTGTGCCAGCTACCATCATAAATGTGGTGAGTCTCAGAACATCTTTATCCTTGACAGCAAACAAGAACGGTCCTCTCTCCTGAGCAGTGACTTCAGGAAAACATGGGTATTTTTCATGTGGCAAAGAACATTATAGAACCTGAGCTCAGGGTCAGGTTTACACTGCATTCACCATGATCTAGCAACACACATAATATTCTGTGCGGTCTTTGAATTTACCTGGCTCCCAAACTCATGGGAAGCCCCATGAGCGTGTCTTCCTTCATTTCCCCTGCACAGAGGTGCTGCATGAATATTTACTAGTTAGTAAATGAGGGAGGTATCTAAACCAGCTCCCTGTCTTTTCTCTATAATTCACCTTATATTTGACCTGCCTGAGGCTGAGAAGTCACATGACTTTCCTATATAAGGTTGAAGCCAGAATGAGAAATCCAATCTCCAGACCCATCAGGTGCTGTCCACACTCCTCAGTTCATGCAGCAATGATTTAAAGAGCACCTACTAGGTGCTAGGAACAGCCATGTTGAACAAATCACACAGCTGGGACCCTGTCAGCTCAGAATCTTCACCGGAAACACGTTTAGCAAGAGCTCACAAAAAGGAGATTCCAGAGCAGGAAAAGAGACAAGAGCTGAGTACACCCTTCACAATAAAAAGAGTGTGGCTTCTGTTGGCTGTGAAACCAAACACCCCAAAGGCTAGTTAGTGCCTTAGGAGGGACCCTGTGGGTGGTTAAAAAGGTCTGTGTTTCTGTGCGGTGGTCACTTCACCAGGTCTGTGCATTTGTCCAAATTCATCAACTGTACTAAATTTTACTAAATATGAATAATTTCTTAAAAACTGATTTTATAGACTAAACAACCAGAACACAGCAAGCACAGAAGGTATCCCAACTGGGAATCTGGGGTGGACATGATGGAGAAGTTGGTCTCCCTTCCCTGAAGCTGGGACCTCTGCTGGGAAGCTCCACAGGCTGGACGTGGCTAAGGGCTGGAGTCCCTCCAGGCCCTGCTTGGTTGCTTGGGTGCTGGAGTCCAGTGACTGGAAGGCGAGAATGTCACCTGAACGCCTCCACGTCAGCCTCTCCATTCCGCAGATCCTACTAGCACCGGGCACTGTTGTGGACACTAGGGACACATTAACATAATGGACAATATCCCACCCTGTGGATGTTCCAAAGGGAAGACAGACGAGAAACAAATATTATCAGTAGTCAAGAAATGGAATGTTAGAGGGAACACAAATGTGGAATAAAAAAATTGAAGAAAAGAAAGGAGAGTGGGGAGGGCGGGGAGGGAAGAGTCCCTGCGAATGCCATTTCCTAGAGCTGAGCAGCTGGTGGCCCTGATGTGTTGTTTTGCCAATCTGACAGTGAAAAATGGTTTTAATCACATTTCCTTGGTTACTAGTGAGCTGAGTAACTCTTCAGAAATGTGGCGGAGACTGCTAGCTGGTCAGCCAGCATGGTGCCTTTTTCTGGGACACCGTTTGACTACATCTCCCAGCCTCCCCTGAAGTTAGCTGGGGCCCTAAATGGAGTTCCAGTGAATGGGCGTCGCAAAGGGAAGTGCAGGTACCATGTGAAGCCAGGTGCAGCAGAGCTTTGCCTCCTCTCACCAGCCTAGAACATGTTCCCTGTTTATATAAGCAAGAAATAAATTTCTGTGACAGGGTCTATGAATTGCAGCAGCTCCCCCATCCTAATACATGTTTATTGGTCTTTTGGTTTCTCTCCTTCTGAGAATTGCCTGCTCAAGAGCCTCTGCCGCAGTTACTCTGAGATTTTTATTCTTTATATTTACTCATCTGTAGGAATCCTTTATATCCTTTCTGTTCAAAGTGTCGTCTGTGGACCAACAGATCAATTGCACCTGAGAACTTGTTAAAAAATGCAGAATCTTGGGCCCCACCCAGACCTGCTGAATCAAAACCTGTGTTTCAAAAACCTCCTGGTGATTCCTGTATACATTAAATTTTAAGGTGCACTGCTTCAAATGTTCAGAGATCATTCCCCCTACTTTTTTTAATGTGCACTAAATTCATTTCTGCGGGTCTGCAGCTGCCTTTGCATTTTTTGGCTCTGAATTCTAATGTACAGATTTTTAAACACGTTTGAGCATTGTAGTATTTACCAATATTTTGCTTTATGGTTTGTCAGTTCTCTTTGTCTCTTAACAAATAACTGTTTATGAATTATATTGTTGTACCTTCAATTACATAAAAGCATTAATTAAAAAAAAAAAAGAAGTCTTCTTTCCGAGGTCATCCAGATTTGTGCCACCTTGTCTGCTAAGAGTTTTAGCTGTCCCTTCACAGGTTGTCATTCCTCTGGAACTTACGTTTGTCTGTGATGTGCTGAAATGTTTATTTCTGTATGGATAATCAACTAGCCCAGTGTCATGTCCTGAACTATCCATTCCTTCTCTGATGCTCTGTAAAGTGGCCCTGGTCATAGGCGGCAAATCAGGCTTCCAGGCACGGGGGTGTGGTTCCTGTCTTTGGTCTCTCTATTTGCTTTGTTCCCCATTTAGTCACATGCTGTGAACGTGTCCCACATCGTCAGGTGTTCTTCCACGATGTCAGTTTTAATAGCTGCCTGGTATTCTGTCACTGTTTATTTTGTTAGACAGTTATGTTGTTTTCGGTTTTCCTCTTTTGTAAATAATGCTGAGGTTAATATCCTTCTCTCCGTCTCTGCACACAAGTGCATTGATTTCCTTAAGACAAATTCTTTGGGTGAAATTACCAAGTAGGCATATTTTTAAAGCATTTGATGGATACTGCCAAATTACCTTCCAGAAAAATTTATACCAATTTATATTCCTACCTGTTTCCTGCCACTCTCCTTCAACACTTTAATACCTCAGCACTTAAATCCCTGTCAATTTCAAAATAAATAAATAATAACGGCATACTATTGTTAGAATTCATTTGCCTTTGATTGCGACTGAAGGCAAACGTTTTTTCTGTTTCTTGGCCTTTTACATTGACTTATTTTAATGTGCGTGTGAGCTATCCTAAGTCCATTTGTTTGGGTAGGTATGTCTTTTATTGATAGATACAGCTCTTTGTATTTGAAAATTACAACTCTTGCTTGAGTTGAATGTGAATGGTTTTTTCTGGTTTGTACGTTGCCTTTGACTTTTGCTGGTAGTGATTTTTCAATGCAGACACTTCAAATGTGTTCATGGTCAAATCTAGCAGTGGTTTGTTTTGTTTGGTTGGTTGGGGTTTTTTGGTATGGTGCTAATAGCTAAATAAGTCCTATCCTTCAATTATTCCCCTACGTTTTCTTTCAGACTTGTTTTTCACATTTTTCTGTTTAATCCACTTTTCAGTTACATTCAGCCCTCAAGTGGCGACTTGTGTCTTTCCTAACTTCCTGGGCCAGGCAGAGTCTCCAGCGATGCTCAGGCACCAGGCCCTCTCCTGCATAGCGCTTGGCACAGGGCAGTGTTTTCTGGGATGGGTGTTGTGTCCTACAGTAGCACACAGGCCCCACGAGGGTAGTGCTCTTTCTCGTTCCCAATCTTGTGTCCCCAACATGCATGGAGGTGCCAGGTACCTGCATCTGCTCAGGTGTGACCACTCAGGGTGACTGAGGGTTTCTGTTTCTCTCTACCAGCCCCCGCCTGAATCTAGTTATCTCTGTCAGTGCATCTAGACACACACACACACACACACACACACACACACACACACACACAGTTTCATGGCTGTACAGTGATGTCCTGTCAGGTCTTTCATAATGAGTGTGCAGTCAGGGAGGGGCCAGCTGAGGCTCAATGCTATGTTTTCCCCTTCTTACCTATAGTAGCTTTCTCCATGATTCTTTGGGTTTTAGAAGCAGGCAGATATAATATCTGAAAGTAACTGAGGTCATCTTCTACAGTTATAACTCACTTTTTTGTTTATTGCATTGGCTAAAACTTTCTGTACACATAGTTCTTTTATAATCAGAAAACAAAGTACATATAACCAAAAGAAGAGGTGGTTTTCATTTAGGTTGTAATTTTTTTAAGTTTAATTTTTAAAAGCTATCTGGAAGATCTCTGGATGTGCACCCAAAGGTACTCTTCATTTAGTAAAAAGCAGCCCCAGCACTCCCCGCCTTCCCCCTCCCCAAGCTGACTCTGGTCTCATTTGCACCAGCACAGTGAGTCCAGTGCCCCAGCTGGAAGCAGGGGTCGTGTTCCCCTCCACCCCCACCAAGAGCTTGAGTGGGGCAGCTGTGGGTGCTGTGTGCTGGTGCACCCCCAGGCTGTCAGGAGCTGCCCCTGAGCTGGCACCCTGTCTTAAAAAGTCACTGTCCCTCTGCAGATCCCCTCCCCACTGGAAAGTGGGAGGACTGCCAACCACCTTGCACCCCACTACATTGCAGGGCTCCCAGCTTCTGCTGCAGCGGCCCTCCAGGCAGTGCAGGTCCTGCCACCTCTCATCCTCAGTCTCCTCTGAGAAAGGCCAGGTTTGCTGAAGGGGGCGCAAGCCAAGTGAGGACTTAGGCCAACGCTCACTGGCACCCTGTGGGGATGAGGGTGTTAAAGGGACTCACCTTGGCGTTTCTGCTCCACTTGCTGGGGTGAACCTGCACAGGTCACATGGAGAATAAGCCCTAAAACCCTGTAAGCCCCACCCAGGAGCAGAGCACTCGAGACAGTGAGGCCAGGAAGAACAGCAGCAGCGGGCACCACCACCAAGGCCAGCCGAGGCAGAGACCAGCAATGGCACCACCCTCCAGGCGTCCCTCCTGGTGCCATCCCAGGCCCCAGGCAGCGCCGATACTCCGCGAGGTCAGGGACCCCTCCTTTCTGTCTTCTCTGAGATCTTCAGATGCTCAGATGATGATGTATTTTTCACTTTTTTCAAATCATGTTTTTTCTAATTATGAAAATATCAAATGCTGGCTTTTGAGAATTTAGAAGCTACAGAAAATCAGCGGAAAATTCATCATTGCCACCTCCAGAATCCAGAATCCAGAAATCACAGCTCACATGTTGGTGTATTATATTTCTTCTCTGCTTTCTATAATTTTTTTGTTCATTTTGTTTCGTTTTGTTTTTTTACAAATCTAATCCTACCATACTAATAACCTACATGCTCATGTCATTGTAAACATTTCTCACATCATTAAATATCCTTCTAAAATATGATTGCTATGGCTTGGATGGAAGGTGTCCCCCCAAATCTAACATGTGAGACAATGCAAGATTTGGAGAAATGATTGGACATAGCCTTAACCTAAATGATTGGACATAGCCTTAACCATGATGGGATTAACTGAGTGGTGACTGCAGGCAGGTGGGGTTTGGCTGGAGGAAGTGGTTCACAGGAGTGTGTGGCTATGGGGTATATATTCTGTGTCTGGCAAGAAGAGACCTTGCTCTCTGCTTTCTGATCATCATTTGAGCCGCACACTTCTGCCATGACGTTCTGCCTCACCCCGAGCCCCGAGGAATGGAGCATGCGGCCTATGGATTGAGACCACCTCTGAAACTGTGAGCCCCCAAATAAACTTTTCCTCCCCTATAATTGTTCTGGTAGTCACAGTGATGAAAAAGCTAACTAAACAATGATACTTCAATCAAATTTTTCATCTTGTTCCTAAGCCTTCTGTTTTGCCAGATATTTAGTCCTGGTCTTGAGCTGTATAAGTAACTCTGAAATATGCATCTTTGCTCCCAAATCTTTGTTGATCCTTCAGATTGATCCTTATTGGGTCAAATGACATGGACTCTTATAGGGCTATTGATATGGGCTATCACACTTCCTTACAGAAATGTGCCAATTCTCAAGTTATCCATCTAACAAATCCTTGCCAGAATTAGGTATTTAAATTATAATAATAAAAATCTTTACTCGTTTCATAGTGAGAAATGGAAACTCATTATTGCTTTAATGGGCTTTTCTTTGATTATTAGTGAAGCTGAACATTTTCTCATTTGGTGACTGTCCATTTGTAATTTATCTTTTGTGGATTCTCTATTCATTCCTTCTTCCCTTCCTCCCTCTCTCTCCTGATTCTCCTTGAACATCCAGTAGAAATGGGCTGAACATCTATTTGTTGGACCCTGACCAGACCCCAGTAGACACGAATCCGGGAGACATAGTTGTTGTCAACACAGTGTTGACACCTGGGGCCAAAACGCTGCCTGGCAGCTGATGACAACTGCTTTGAGAGGGTAGCCATGAATAATTTTTGAATTGTAATAAAACTTGCCATCTTAACTTTTCAGTGCTGGGGTAGAACTCATGGCCTTGTGTGTGCCAGGATTGCTCTGCCACTGAGCTACATCCTAACCATTTTAAATGTTCACTTCCGTGCTGTTAAGCATATTCATATTCTTGTGCAATCAGTCTCTAGAACTTTTTCATCTTGCAAAACTAAAACTCTGACCCCATCAGATCACAGTTCTCCCTCTCTCCCTCCACCCATCTGGAAGCCACCTTTCCTTCTCTGTGTCTATGCACATGCTGACTTTAGGAACCTGGCATAAGTGGAATCATCCAGAGATGGTCTTTCTGTGGCAGCTTGTTTCATTTAGCAGAAAGTCCTTGAAGTTCATCCACACTATCACAGGCATCAAACTTTCCTTCCCTTTGGAGAACAATGGTCTTCCATTCTACATATAGACTCATTTGTCTGTCGGTGGACCTTGGGTTTCTTCTACCTTTTGGCTATTGTAGCTAGTGCCGCTCTGGAAGTGGCTGTACCAATATCTTCAAATAACTTCTGGGTATATATCTGAAATATGTTGGAAAAAGTGGAATTGCTGAATCATACAATGATGCTGATTTTAACCTTTTGAGGAACCGCCATGCTGATTTTACATTCCCGCCAATAGTGCCCAAGGGCTCTGGTTTCTCCGTGTGCAAATCAACATTGACATTTTGGGCATTTTCTTCCCCTCCTCCTCCTTCCCCTCCCCTTCTCTGCCCTCTTCACCTCCTCCTCCACCTCTACCTCCTTCTCTTCCTCCTCCTCCTCCTCCTCCTCTTAGTAGTCATCCTGATGTGTTTGAGGTGGTACCTTGTGTGGTTTTGATTTGCATTTCTCTGATGGTTGGTGATGTGGAGCATCCACTCGTGAGCTGCTTGGTCGTTTGTCTTCACAACACATAATCTGTGGCACTGCCCCGTGTTGGTGTAGCCTAGTGATGCTGGGGGAATTTGTCCTTCTGCATTAGTTCCCAACTTTAGGAATACCTATAATATGAAGCTGGCTTGAAATCGTCCTGAGATGGGTCAATTGCCAATGGAAGAAACAGCTTGTGTCAGCCCCGGAGACAGTGAGGTGGGAGGCTCTGCAGGTCTGATAGGTAGGGCTGAAGCAGCTCTGTGTGTGAGAGAAAAGCACTTTGCCTTCCTCCCAGCCTCACCGTGAATGTTGTATCAGCAAATATGTACCCAGGGATTTAATAACACATTAAAGAAAGGATTGGAGGTAAATTATTTTGAATGACTGTCTATGCCGTTTGAATCTACAAATACGGAGTTGCCTCTTTGCTTTGACTCTGGAGGCGTGGGGACACAGGACAGCAATCATCTTTTCCCCACCTTGGAGAGGACACGTGAGGGAATCAGCAGGATTAACACGTGTGGACCACCAGAAGGTTTTCTAAGACATTGATTCCCCCACCCCCCCAGGCATCATCAATTCCTAAGTCTCTGCTGTCAGAATTGTCTGCAGTAGTAGTTTTTGATCCTCAGCTGGGCAAACGTTGCGGTCCAGTTCCCTTCTCCCAGCTGTGTATTGTTACAGGCTCAGAGAAGCCACTTCACCTCAGCATTCGTGAAAGCAAAGCACATTCTGGCTGTTGAATCTTTTGATCTCCTCCCAAGACCTCCCTGCAGTCCACTATCAAATAGACCAAGAACCTCCCAATGATAGCAAAGGACCCGCAGATGCCTACGTGAATTTTGGCAGGATTCTCCTTCCCCTAAGTGGGAGCAGGTGTGACTCGGCCCTGGGTGAGCTTGTTACCAAGCTATTTGGGGTCAAAGGACTTGATTCTGCCCTGAGTTCTGCCCTGAGTTCCCCTGAGTTCAGTAAGGCTAGAGGAGGAGACGGACAGGTCACTGCTTGCCCAGCTGGCTGGTAGCCAGTCAGAGGAGATCATCGGGGCTCCCAAGGTCTGCCAGACCCCCGTCCAGATTATTCTTGTGAGCTTTTCCTCGAGATGACCAAATACAGTTCTGCAGTTAAAAAAAGGCATAAACGCAACAGCTGAAACCATACAAACCACATGAACTTGTCCAGGGAACGTGAGGAAATGGATGCACAGAGGGCTTTTCGAGAGGAGGCTCAGAGGCCGAGGATTCCAGGAAAAGTGACTGTCCCTCCAAAGGCAAGCACAGAGATCTGAGAGCAAGCCGCCTTTGTGCACAGAAAGATAAGGACGGGGCACAAAGGCAAGAACGGCAAACCAAGGAGCCCGACTGCAGAGAGGGCCAGGGTGACCTTGGCATTGGGAGAATAAACACAAGCAAAAAGCAGTTTCCAGATAGTCTAGATAGCAATCTCGCCACGTCTGGCACCTCTTCCAGAAAACCCATGCTGACCCTGGCCCTCCCTTGTCCTCTGGTGGCTCAGCCACTACTTAGCTCTTCTCATGATACACACCTGAAGCTCCCACCACCCAGGAGTCTCTCACAGGCAGGGACTGTGCCTCATTCAGTCTGTTTCTAGGCCCAGAGCCAGCAACGGTGCACAGCACTAAGGAGATGCTCAATTAAACTTGGAGCAAAAGGAACTGAAAATAGTTGAAATCCTGCCCAAGGGTCTTGCCTTATTTTTTAGTCTTTAATTGAGTGAGATGGAAGTTATTGAAGAGCTTAAGTAGATAATGGAGAGTTGTTCAAATTTAAAGTAAAATTCAGGTTCTATCCAAAGGTTATTTTGATGTCCTGGCTCAGTTCACAGCTTAGCTCTAGAATGTCTATTTTAGACATTTGGTGGTTGGCAGAACTGTGTCTGCCTGTGATATTTTCCCTTTTAAAAGGAGTGATAGGCTGAATGGAAGGTTAAACAAATGCAGTTGTTACAAAGCAATTTTAACAGCTTTATTGAGGTGTAATTTTTATCATGTATAAGTAGAAAGTAAACATGTCATAAGTGTGCCACTCAATGTAACCCCACACCCAGAGCAAGACACAACCTTGCCAGAAGCCCAGAGGGCCTGAGCTCCCAACGGTCCCAGCACCTGTCCCAGGCAGTAGTCCTGTGGCCACAAAGACCCTCCTGTCCACCCAGGGTGCTTTTCCAATGGAAGCCACTGCACTGAGGGTGAAGGGTGTGTGGAACCCACCTCCCCCAGCTCCAAGAGTGTTCCCTGCGAGAATCAGTGTGGTGGGCACTGGTGTGTGCTGCCCAGACTCCCTTCGTAGAGGGAGGCCTTAGCTTCAGGGACCACAGCTGTGAAGAGCCGCTTCAAAGTCTCATCTCTTCCTGGGGAGACCCACATCCAGTTACCGTCAGTGCAGGGTACGAAGGTTGAGCCAACTCAGGGCAACTCCAGAGGGCCACTTGAGCTGGGGGCTCCATGGGCCAACCGAGGCCATCCCTGAGATGCCAGCCTCCCAGCTGGGCTGCCAGCTTCCCCCTCTGCCCTGCCTCACCCTCTTCCTCTCCATCCTCTCCCAGGTTGGGTCCCCTGGACTCTCTACTACAAACATCCTGTACCCTGAACTCACTTCATACTCTGTTCTTGGGGCCAAGACCTCCAGTGGTGAACCTCGCTCAGCTCTCCTGCCTTGGATTCCCCTAGAGGGCTCTGAGTGCCCTCTCCATGCCAGGTGAGGTACAGGTGGGGCACCAGGTGCTAGCAACCACAGGGAGCAGGCATGGCCTTAGGTTCTCCATGTAGTGCTGTGCTGTGGACAGTGCCGTCCTCACATGGTCTGGTTTGCTTCTTCGTCTCATCATTCATTCACTTTTTTACTCAAGGGACATTGCCAACCACCTGCTTCTCACAGGAGTGAGATAAAAGGAAGAAAGAGAACTTTGCCCTCTCAGAGGCTCACATCCAGGGCAGCAGGCTGACGTTCAGCCAGAGAATTCTCCCAGGCACTGAAGGCCAGCACAGGAAGGGCCAGGAGGATGGCCATCGGGGAGGACTTTCTGTGGAGGCGAGGCTGCTGCTGACCATGCAACCAGCCACAGGAGCAATGGGATGGACAGGGCCCAGAGCCAGAGGCCCCCACAGCAAGCTCTCCTGCACGCACAGCCACAGGAAGTGGAAGAGACCCAGTGAGCTCTGCTCTCCTCCAGTGAGACCTCCCTGCACCCCCTCCCACTGCTGCCGGGGTCCCGGGAAAGAGGGAGTTTCCGGGTGGTGGGCAATGGGATCTGAAAAAAGAGTAACTTGATCTTGGCAGGCTGCCCACGTCCCACTTCAAGCACTGGATTAACTTAAATCCTCCTTTGTGACTTTCCAGGGTCAACAGGATTTTCTTAATTTTGTATCTCCAATAGGGGAAGAACCTTGGAAAAAAACCAGATGAAAAGACACTGGGAGGTGAGATGTTTTCACTGATCTGAATTTGGGGCATATTACACTTGAAAAAAAAACCTAAATGCTAATTGTGGGGTCAGGCACTCTTCTTTAGAGCATATCTGGAGAAAAGAACAATGAACATCAGTTTGTGCTTTTAGATGTTGCAAAGATGAGAATATATCTTGGCTATTTATCAACTTAATCACCCTATAATGTAAAGACAAATGGGATTCCTAGGGCAATATTCAGCTGGTAATTTAATGCCCAAGTTTTTCTGATCAATAAACCATTGGCCTGTTAGAATATTTAAGTCATGCTTAAAGTCATTCAGGAAAAAAAAAATCTATTAACTTAAGTTCTTTGAAAGCATGTCTTTAATTTAAAATGTCATTTTCTATTTAAGCATTGCATTTTACATTATTCTAAAACAACCATGATCTTAATTTTATTAAAAAGGGATTAAAACAAATATTTTGAATCAGAAATGTCATAATTTATTGTCTTCTATTCAACAAATATTTGAGGGACTATCTATGTGCCACCTCATTGTACAACTCTAGGGGATGCCATTGATGTTGTGATCCCAAGAAATGGGTCAGGTCTGTGTGAGGCTCTTGGGATACCAAGGGATAAAAGATATTCACTTGGGAGCTTTGGACATAAGCTCAGGGCCCTGCAGATCCCAGAAGGAAGCAGTGACCTCTTCATGGGATTTGAGAAGGGGCCGGGTGGTGACTCCTAGCATGTAAAACCTGCAAGTCTCTTTGAAGATGATCCAAATGAAAGACTAAGAGAATTGTCCATGTTCACCCAAGTGACTTTAATCCTGGAGTCATGATTTATTGCGTGTCCAGATTTAGTATGCTTATACTCATGGGCTAAATGTGATGTAAATTATAGGTGCCTTTAAAAAAACCTAATATTCTATATTTGACATCATACAATGATAAGAAACATTTGGCATGTGAAAGAGAACAAAAATGCAAGTGTAAAATTCTTCCCTATAAAAACATCTGCTTTGTGTGCTTGTTCCGGAGGAGCGAAGCTTTCAAGAGCTTCATTTGGAGCCACAGCATAAGCCAGGCCTGCATAATGCAGACAGGCTGTAGACCAGACCAGTCCCCGGGAAATCGAGAATGATTTCCCGCCCAGCACCTGGAACATGAAAGCACGGTTAACACCCCACTACGTCTTATTCGTTACTGTGGCCTCTGGTGGGGTCTGGTGACAGTTGTGCAAAACCTTCCTGTCGTCATACTGCAGCGACCCTCAGAGAGGGGAACTGAAAATGAGCCATTTTGGAAGTTGCTTCCTTTTGGAATAGATCAGCGTGTAGGTCCCTGGTGACACCCATCAGGAAAACAACCTGAGAAGGCGTCATTCTTCTTGATGTTTTCCCCAGAGATAATAGATCTTTAGGTGCAAAGGAAGCATGAACGGGGCATCCATTTTGGAGGAATCTTCTAAAAGACCTTGGAGAAGTTGTGCATGTGTATACAGTGGCTAAAGGAGGCACAGCATTTATCTAATATCTTTGTCTTCAACCCTTTAAGGCCTTTATAGAACAGAAAGTGGAGCAGTAAAAATTAACAATAGTTAACAGTCTAGCAAGTGTCTGCTGCACCCCAGGCCTGTGGGCATTCCGCAGGTGACGTGTGAGAGCTGTGGGTGGGGTGAAGCAGTCACTGAGTGCTAAACATAGGCCAGGCACAGAGCTTGGGGCTTTATCTCTGTTATCCAATTCCCCCAGGATTATCTTGGGGAAAATAGAACTGTGAATCCCACTTTACAGATGGGAAACTGAGGTTAGGAGGAGCTACTGAGGTGCCCAATGGCACAAACTCTCACCCATGCTCTTAGCTCCCAAGCCTCCATGAGCAGCTCTGGATTGGCGCAGGGCAAATGGCAAGAGGGTGGCCCGGTCAGTCCTTGCTCTGTCAGTGCTGCCTCCACCGTGACAGCCATCTGTCAGGAAACAAGTGCTGAAGGTGGCTGGGTCAGGAGCATGCTCCGAGCTAGGCTCTGCGAAGCCTCCACATAACATTTTGAGAAGACAATTTGTAATCAGAAAAAGCACAGGTTCTGAGAAGCCTGTTTCTTCATCTTTTTTAGAGAAATGAAGGCGACTTCAAATTACCCAACAAATTAGTTCATTTTAATGTCAGAATGCATGGGGGTTCTGAGGTGAAAGAAAAATAAGTGTAATTGCTTCTTTTTTCAAAATCGCATATTACTTTGTTCATTATGAAATAATGAAGCATTATTTAATCCCATTATGAAGTAAATGAGATTGAGTAAATAGCACATCTGCATTCATGCGGTGACACGGAGTCAGGAAATGTTTATCCCACTGACATTTAAAAATAGCAGCTCAATTTTTCTTAGTAATGAAATTGTAGGTGTTTTCATTATAAAAATATATTTTATAATAAACACAAATATGGCATTGTTAAATTAACTGTTAGGGAACTCACTGAAGACTTTCCTAGCTGGCTGGGTTTTGAAATGCAGATTCACTTCTTCAAAACCAAAGCTTGTCTGTGGGCAGTGATCAATAGGAAACAAAGTCATTGGTGAAATTAAAAAGAAAGAAAGAAAGAAAAAAGTCCGTCAGAGAGACAGGGGTGAAGTGGAGGAAACCCTATTCCAGTATGAACACCTGCCCTCTTGTGGCACGCATCTGTACAATCACGGAGCATTTTTAAGACTAAGAAATAGGGTAGCCCAATCAATACTTGATGTGGCTGTCCATACAGCCGGCCACAGAGCCTTGTCTCCAAATAGTCCAGATTTCTTTCAACCACCATTTCCTAGATGCAGCCTCTGCTGGGCCTTAATCCCCCCACCCCACCCCAACACTAGGTGCCTAGAGCTGGTGATGGTATTTTTGGAGCAAAATTCTCCTTTTCATTATTTAGTTTCTTTCAGGCACTAAGGCTATGCAACATATCACCCCAACACTTAATGATGCAAACAACCCTTCTATGAGTCAGGAATTCAGACAGGAGGTGGCTTGTGTGGGGCCTCAGGTGGAAGACTCAAGGGTGGGGACTGGTTCTATCTGAAGGTCTGTTGACTCAGGTCAGATGGTTGAGGCTGGCTGTAGACATAGCTCCTTTCACTATGTGCAGGCTTGTCACATGTGCTGGTTGGACTTTCTTCATATCAGAGTGGCTGTGTTCCAAGGCTGAGAAGAGAGACAGCCAGGCAGAAGCACTGTCCATCTTCTGACTTAGTCTCAGAAGTTAGAAATGCCGTACACATTGTATAATGTATTGAAATGCCACACTTTACCCTGTAAATATATACCTCTGTTGCATGTTTATTAAAAGGAAGAATCAAAATATATACAGGAGGATGTGTATAGATTCTATGCGAATGTTACACCTGGGCATCCACAGAAGATGATGTCCTCAGCCGTCCCTGGGGGTACTGAGGCGAGGCTGTACCTGCCATGTGTGTCATTCTGACTCCTGATCACAGTGACCAGAGTTCACACAAGCTGCCTCAAGGAACGGGGGTCTGTGGTACAGAGACAGGAAGCAGATGTCTCAGGGGCATTTGGAATCCTTGGTAGCTTTTTTCCAAGTCCTTGTTCTAACAAGGATCTGTTCCTCTGCTCTGCTTTACCTGTCTCTCCGCCCACCTCTTGGCCTACACACTTTCTTTGTAGCTTTCTTGTTATTTCTCCACTCACGGGTGGGTTCTCCCCACATTTTCTCATTCAAATTCCTAATGAAAAAAAAAAAACCTGATGGGTCTAACCAAGAGGAAGAAAGGCAGAGAGGATGCTTCCCACAGTATAGTACTGGTCCCAAGGGCCCAGCCCTGTTCAGGGTGGGAAGGGAACACCAAGAGCCAGGACGCCGGGAGGCCTGGGCCCTGGGCCTCCTGAGGACTCCCACCTGCTGCCATCAGAGCAGTCCTGTGTGGGGGGGGGCACCCGTCTAACACCTCCATCCAGTGCAGACCGGCAGGAGAGGATCCCTGTCCTTTCCCCTTAACATCTCCAGGAAAATGACCAAGGGAGAAGTCCTGAAAGAGGAATTGGTCCCAGGGAAGAGGCCAAAGCTTCCAGGATTTGGTTCTGGAAGAAAGAAATGGGAGGGAGAGGAGGGACCCTCATGTAGACGATGAGGCATGATAGGCTCCCGGGGAGGGTGGCACAGGGACTTCTTTCTGTCCTCCCCTTCTAAGATGAGGTCTACTTCCGAGACCCCCTTTCCCTACTGTCCTCCGCCTGCATTTTAAGAGAATTCCATCATCGACTTCTCAGAGAAATATGAGGGATTAATAAACACATTAAAAAAAAACTCAATCTCACCAGTAACCCTGGATACAGACACTGAAGCCACAATCAGACACCCTGAGAGGGATTTTTAGGCAGGAAAGGTGTGGTCAGAGGCCATCTCCAATGCAAGTACATTTAATCCCCAAATAAAAGGCTGTCTATAATTACCTACGCAGTCTCAGATAATGATCCAGATTTATTTTTTAAAAGATGAGTGTCTTAATTCTTAAATGTATAGCCTGATGTTTAGAAAGATCAGATGCTGGTACAGTGATCACTATTCACAAGTTATCTCAGGAGACAGCCGGGAAGCAGGTGCGCTCTAGATATAGCCAAACCAGTAAGACGGAGGAGGTCTCACTGCTGATCTCGAATGTTCTGTTGTCAGAATGAGAGATGAGTATAGTCTGCAAATATACTCCCAGAGGCAGGAATGGCCAACCCAGAGGAGCCCCAGGAGACTGCCACTCATCCTGCCTGGGTTTGGGGTAGAAAGATGACCTTGGGTGGGGTTTGGAGGTGTGAGGATATGGAGAAGATGATTTGCCCTAGAGCCTTGAATGACAGGTGAACAGGGTGTGCTACCTCCTTTCTTGGGAAGCATTCTAGGTAAAGGGAACAGTGTGTGCCACCGCCCAGCGGGTGTTGAAGAGGGCCTTGTACTTCAGAAATGGATTGCACGCGGGGGCCCTGGTTGGTGACACAGGAAGTAGGTGAAAGCAAGCCAGCCTACAAGTGGAGGTTGGCCAGAACCACTGCAAGGAGGCTGGACTGGATCCCCTCACCAGGAGCCTTCAGTGATCTTCTGAGCAAGGCTCCATGGCGTCAGTGAGTGTTTGGGAGAACCACTCTGTGCAAGGTGGTTCATGGGGCAGCGAGAGGTTATGCCTGAAGACAACAGAGGGAGGCTGAAAGAGGGATAACTGGGGTACCAGCCATGCACAGGGGAAGAAGGAAATGGCCTAGGGACATTTCTCAGGCAGGACAGAAGACTTGCAGGAAGGCGTGTGGCAGGGCTCTCAGGCTGCTGCTGGCTTCTATGATTACATAGATGGTGGTGTCTTTAACCAAAATGTGGGCTCCCAAAAGGAGGAATAGGGAGTCTGGGGAGAGCTTGAGCTCATAGACATCCAGAGACTAAGTCCAGGAGGAAGCAACCTTGGCCCTGCCTCGGGACCCTAGCTTATAAAATCAGTGTGGCTCCTCCATGTGTCTCCCAGCCTCCAGAGAGCATGCATTCCATGTTCCCCGGGGAAAGACACTCTGTCTTGTTGGTCTTGCCTGGCTCCTTGAAGGAGCTCTGCAACTCTGCCGCATAAATGGCTGCCCACAGAAGTGCAAGGGAGAGGAGAGGAAGCAGAGGGCAGGGGAAGGGAGACTGTGACTCTGAGACCAGGGTTAGAGAAGCATTGGAAAAAGAGAAGCCAGAGAGGGTGATGGACAGAACAGAAGGGACGGAGCAAGAGAGCTGGCCAGTGGGTATATTGTCCCTCAGCTCTGGTCCCTGCTCAACCTGACAGCATGGCTGGGCTGGTCAGAACTGGTTCTGTCCACATGCAAGCAGGATGAACTGTCCTGGAAACATTCCTATTCACCCAAGCCATTTTTTACTAAAGGTGGGAATCCTGTGCACAGTCGATGGCCTCTCCTCCCACATCATCTCTTCTTAAAGAAGACACGGAAATGCATCTTAAATGCTTTTGATGACCCAAGAGAATCCAACAGGTGGAGAAACCCGATGAGGGCTTATTTTTTTAATGAATGGCAGCACCTTTGGACATCTCAGGAGTCCACCACCCTGAAAGCTAACAAAGTCTCTTATGACATTTACTTGAATTTCCCAGATTGAGCTGATTTGCCTAACATTGCCAGCCTTGAGGGTGCTATCACTCTGACTAATGATGTCTATTAAGAAATCAAATAATTATTTTATTTTATTTTATTTTTAAGTTTTGTCAAGAAGCTAATATAGCAGCAGAAAGCTTAGAAAACAGTGAGCGACCTCCCACCCCGGCCCCAGCACAGCTGTGCTGAGAGGGCCACAGGCCTGCAAACCCGCGCCCCAGGCAGCCGGCTCTGCAGCTACGGGCAAGTGGGGCCTTTGGCCTGCTTTTTTTCACTTAACATTATCTGATTCTTTTTTATGAGCAATGAAATGTGATACGAGGTGCTGCTCTCACGATGTTTTGAAAGACCATTGTTGGAAGCTTGGTGAGCACTTTCTAAGCCCCATCAACTTCGGGGAATCAGGAAATTAAACTTTTTATTTATTGGTCTTTGACTTTCCCATAAATGGACACAGTTCTACCTTGTTTGACTGCTTTGTTAAAGCAGACCCGGGCAGGGCCCACAAAGGCATGCCGACCAGTCATTAGGCACTGGGTGGGAGGTGGGGCGGTGCTTTATGGGCCATTAGTACCCATTAGTACCCACCCTGCTGCTGAGGTTCAAGTCTGCTCCTCTGCCATCTGATTCCTTTCGTTTCTCTGGGTTTTTTTTTTTTTAAATGACTTTACATGATTTTTGCTTTGTCTTAATGTTTGAAAACAAACTTATCTTTTCACAGTCATTTAAGGGAAAGAAGAAAGGAAGTTTGTGGTCTAAAAAGAAAAAAAAACTGCTCTCTGAATCTGATTCATCTTTTTGTAGCACTTGAGTGTTTGGGACTTGAAAAGGAGGGAGTGGCATTTGTTCTGCAGAACCAGTCCCAAGTTGTCCGTGTCCCTCTTTGGCACCAAGAAGAAGAGATGCTCTGACCTTGTTTCCCTCTGTGCACTCTGTGACATACTGAGAGGGTGTGTTGTGACAGCAGGCTCCTTGGCAAGCCCACTGGACTTGGTAACCTCTACCAAGTCCTGGGAAAGGCAGTGTGCACTGCAGGCACTTTCCCTTGTGAAATTCATCTCTCAATATGCTTCGTCTAGAGCAAAATTGCCATCTTCCCTACCTGTGATCACAGCTATTAAATAAATAACTGAAGGGAATCCATCTTCAGAGAAGACCCACTGGAGAGTTCTTTCCCACACATACAACCTTAGTAAAATGTTGTCATCTTTGCAGGCACATTTTTACTTACTGCTGCAACTTTGCAGAACAAGTGGCTAGTTGCTGCTTGCTAGAAAATTAACGTCCACTTTGTTAAAAACCAGATGGTTAAAAATGCCCAGATCTGCAAACACTGGTTTAGTGGTTGGCTGTTTTGAAAACACTCATTCATTAGTGCACTAACTCCTTCAGTGCACCAAATCATTACTGGGGGTCTGTGAAAAAGAACCCAGAGAAAGAGAGAGGGGTGGGGAGCATGCTGATCTCTGTGGCTAAATATGTGTGGCTTGAATGGACAGTGAACCCAGGCTCTTGCAGCCCAGGAGGAGAATGAAGCTTGTGCAGGTCCTCAGCAGCCAACAGGCATGCCAGGGCTGGGAGGGGTTCAGAGCAGGGGTAATGTGAGTTGCAGCTGGGGCTGGGAGAAAACGACCAGACCTTTTCTTAGTAAAGGAAGAAGGGGCGAGGTCACATCAGGCCCACTGCCAATCTAACATCTCTCTGTTCTCCAGGAACCAGCAGACTCTACTTGGATGCAAATGCACTGTAACTAGGCACCTGATTTCATGACAATTTAATGGTAGAGTCTTGACAGGAAGTGTGCACCATCCCATCACACCATCCATCTGGAAGGGACACGGAAAGGTCACCCTAAGGCCTCACTGACTGGCTGTTAGAATCTTCCAGGTAATTTGGAAGCAACTTGCCCAAGGTCATAAAGATAGACAGTAACTGGGCTGGGTACCAAAGCTTTGCTGCCAGTCAGTGAGCCGAGACCAGCCTCCACATCCACCCTTTGCAAAGACATTCTGGAATGCTCCTTTGGCCATCCCCTACAATAAGGCCCTATGTGCTGGGCAGGATGCTACATACTGGGGTTGGAGGTGGAACAGAAGGGGGAAGTCTTTCTGTTGTCCCCAGATACTGCCCTGTGGTGAGCCTAGGAGCCTGGCACTGTCCTGGTGTCACCCTTTTCCTGGGGCCTACCTGCTCGCTCAGCTCCTCTCATTCTCTGTGCACACTGGCCGGCGCCCAAGTCAGGATGTGAGTGAGATTCTGGGATTCCACTCACAGCCTGAATTTCCGAGACTTTCCTAATATTTACACATTGTGTTTGCTGAACCCAGCTACATAGGCGATTCGTTAAATGAATGGCCAAATGAGACTCGACTTGGATACCTATGTGTAAGTTCCAAACGACCTCACAAGCATGTCTCTTTAAAATCCTGTTTCTGTAAATCTGCTCCACATACCGCTCTGCCCCCGCCTCCTCCCATCCAGGTTGGTCTAGCCTTCTCCAGAAGTGCCCCTCTCACCCTCACTCCCCTCCTAGCATCTTCAAGAGCCCTGGTGTATTTTCTTGTGACTGTAAGAACACTTACCATGAGATCTAGCCTCTTAAATTCTAAGTGTACAATACTCTGTCGTTGGCTCTAGGCATGGAGCAGTGTGGCACAGCTCGGGAGCTTATTCATCTTATTTAAATGAAGCTTCTTGCTTGTGCCTCAGTCCCTCAGAACCATTATCGTAGTCTTTGATTTTATGAATTTGACTACTTTAAAGACCTTACATAAGCAGAATTGGGCAGAATTTGTGCTTCCGTGTCTGCTTATTCTGCTTAACATCTGCCCTCAAAGTCCACCCATGTTGTTGCTTATCACAGAAGTTTCTTCCTTTTCAAGGCTGACTAGTATCCTGCAGCATGTGCATCCGTGGTCTTTATCTGCCCAACCACTGGGGAACATTTACAGGCTTCCATATGGGGACCATAGTGTGTCACGCTGCAGTGGAATAGACGTGCCTCTTTGAGCCCCTGGTTTCAGGCCTTTGAATACACTTCTCTTTGTATTCCACGAGCAGTGCCCAGCCTCGGCTGACCCTAGAATCACCTAGGGAGCTTTTTTAAACTGCTGAAGCTGGTCCTACCTTGGCGGGTCCTGTGGGACCCAAGAACTAGCAGGCTCTAGTTGGACTCCCCAAGAGACTTGCAGGACAGCCAGCCTCGGGAGCCTCACCCCAGCCTCCTCTTGCACACGCTTCCTAACTTCCCCACGGGGGCATTCACTCCCTTTTATCATTTCCTCTTGCCCACTCTGGACCTGCTGAGCCCAGCTGGGGAAATCCTGAAGCAGGACCATGAACCATCTATGACTCCAGACCATCTCTCTGCTTCTGGGCCTCCTCTAGCTTCATCTGGTGAGGCCTTCCCTGAACGGTGACTCCACACCTGCCGGCTTCCTGTCTCAGGCACCTCCTTCTCAGCCAAAGCCCCACCTCCACCTCCCTACAGGAAGCAGCTGCTCCCTGCTCAGCTGCCTCCCTCTCTCCTTTGAAGTTCCTCTCATCTCTTCTCAGCCACCCATGCACCATGTGACCCCGTCCAGAGGTGGGTCTCCTGACCAGGTGCACACCTTGCCCAACCCTTGACAGCCCTCTCACCGCTTTTCCTCTCCTCAGGAGAGCACTGTCGATTTCTATTGCCTTCTTTGCCTTGGTCTGGAAGCATCACCCTTTCCCATGTTAGGAAGGAGGGAGGGAGGGAAGGAGGGAGGGAGGGAGGAAGGGAATCGTAAAACACAGAGAATAAGGGGAGGAACTTAGAAAACAGAACCAGAGACCCAGTGTGCGAGGGACTTGGCTGTGCGTGGCTGGCCCTGCAGGTGACGGAAGGGGCCACACACTCAGGATACCTACAAAAGCAGAGCTACTGGCCTTCCCCTGGAGCCACCAGAGAGAAAAGCAGCCCTGCCGATGCTGGGATTTTTGCCCAGGGTGAGACCTGTTGTGGACTTCTGACCGCCCTGGAAAACCATAATAAATTTGTGTTGTTTTAAGAAAATCCTTCTGCTGACTGTTCCCCCATCAAGCGTCCTCACGTCTCTGTCCGTGTCTCATCCTCCTCCTGAGCTACTCCAGAGCTGGACCACCACGCTCGGCCGTGTGCTGGAGACCTCCCTCTGCCTCCTCCCACACCTTGAACTGAGCCTGTCTGCCACAGGTCTCATGGTCCCCCAGCCTGGCCCTCCGCTGTCCCTGCAGACCACTCAGTCTGAGCAGGAGCTACATGCTGCCTGGCATCACCCAAGAGCAAACCCTGTAACTTTGAGTTCCCAGCCGTAAGGTGGGAAAACAGCAGACCTCGATCCATCTGCTGAACAAACCCATTATCCCTCCCTGTTACACTATTAATTCTTCATTTTACCTATCATTAGGTTTTCAGTAAATAAATAAATGAAGCCAAAATAACTGCTTATATCCATAAGTAATCAAAATGTATTTAATGCTTTAGTAAGTAGTTTGTTTTTCTAATTTTCCTCTAATTAGCAGAGAAAGAATTAAAATCAATTCCTTAACCAACAGACAAAAATTAAGCTCAGCTTTTGCCTTTACATGTATCCAAATTTTAATGTATATAAGAAACAAATTCATAATTGTTCCATAATATAATATGTATCCAATATTAAACACGTTGCTATGACATTTATCTTCTCTCCCTGATCACAGCTTACTACAATTATAATTATGACCTTTCAAAGTATCATCGCCTGATCCACACTTCCTTGACATCCTTAGCTTAGCCCGGGCTGTTATAAGTGGGGGGGCTGCACTCTGCTGTCTGACAGTGTGGTCTGGATGCACTGTGAGCAAGGAATGGATCTCCTGCTGTCTGCCTGCCCTTGGACCCCAGGGACCAGCAGAGTGCTGACCACAGAGCCAGGGCTCAACAAATAGTCTGTGAGTGATGAGTAAGAATGTGAGCCTTTGGCACGGCTTTCAGCTCGAGTGTTGGGACACACAGACTGTAGCTGCACACCCATCCCAAAAGGAAAGGAGCAACTTGGAGGGGGAGCAGATGGGGGGTGGGAGGTGAGAGGCAGGGCCCTGTTTGGGATGAGTTGTGGTACAGTTGGCAAACTGTGTCTGCTTTGACACAAGCTATCTTAATTGACTGAGAGACCAAACTCTCAGACTGCTGGGTGTCAGCAAAGCCAAATCCTTCCTTGAAAGACTTAGAATGTCACAGATATTGCAAAATATTCTTTTGAGGAACAAGAAGACTTCCCCTGAGGGATTACATTGAGACAACTCAGTCCCCTTTGGAACCACAATGGCAATTGTAGGGTACATGGCTCAAGGTTGATGCCAGCCTGGCATTTTAGACAGAGGCTATAGACGGCACCAGATGTTTCAGATGGTTCAGTGTTTCTTTTTCTGGCTGGAGAATAACTGCATATTCTCCAGAAAAGAAGGCTGCTCTCCGCCCTGGCCACTTATAACCCAGCCGGTAGCTTGCAACATGGAGAATGAGCAGCCTTGTGCCTTCCCTCAGAAACTTACATTGTCCTCCACAACAGCTTGGGCAGAGCAGCGCCCAGCGTCGTGGAAGTGACAGTCCTTGGACCCCAACCTTACGAGGCCAGCTCCTGTTGGGGCGATAGGAGCAGCTGAAGGGAAGTCAACACAACTTGCATCCTTGAGCTTGGATTGGCCAATTTGGAAACCAGGGTCTGTTTCATTTTGATTAGGAGAGAGAATACGGCAGTGAGGTGATTTCGGTTACTCTGTAGAAATCACACGCCACACCTCACACACTCAACAGCTCCGCACAGCTGTAGGCAGGCGCGCACGTTACGATTTTATTCATTCCCTTTATTCAGTGAGTCGGGCTCTGACAGGAGCTTGATTTGTTATATTTGGGGGATTATGTTGGTGGATTGGTCAGATGTTTGCGTCAACACTGTGCGTGTGACTCGATGCTCTTGTTTTGATGGGCTCCTGCGAGGGTAGCATGCGGCATTCACGCTCAGCACCCTCTAGCCTCAACAGCACTCCTGGTGCCAGGACCCTGTGTGTCTGCTCCACCCAGAGAAAGACAGGGCTCCTGCAGGATGGCCCAGCCTCAAGGCCCAAAGCAGAGCTGAACAGGTCTTCCCGAGTGCCTGGCTCCCCGACCACACCAGGACCAAAGAGGTGGGCAGCGTCAAGAGCCTGGAGAAGAAATTCGATTATTCTTGCTTGTTTTATGGTTCTTAGGGTGTTACCATAACAGCACAGATTCCTCGCGCACTCCACGGAACATATGGGAAGGCTATACTTAGCTAACCACTTCAAGCCCTCCTCCCCACAGCTACTTCTCCCCTAGGAATCGGCAATATGGGACCAGTTCTTCTGTGGATGGAAATAAAAAAAGTTGAAGTGGGTGAGATGTCCTTTCCTCCTGACCCAAGGGCTAGCAATGATAAGCCTGAACTTTGGAGTCCCCTCATGATCACTGAACTGTGAGGTGGAGAAGTTCCTGGAATGGCCAGATTGTTCTTGTCTGCCCCAGGAGAACTGTCGCTATGTCTGACTCAGGAGCATGGCCACCAGAACAGAATGACTTTGGCCAAAGCCAGTCCCAAGTTGCTCTAAACAGAAAGAAGTCACAAGGCAATCTTTAATCATCCACATCGACATCAAACAGACCCGCTGAAAATGTGCTTCTCTGTCTAAATATAGGTGGCACTGAAGAGTTGGCTTCCTAGAGGAAATTGTCACTCTGCTCCTTCAACCATGGTGTCTAAGGACCCTTAGATTGGACTTTTGTGAATATAGAGATTCGGCAGTTAGACGTGTGCCTCCGATGTCCTGGAGTGACCAGGACTTCCTGGGATGGTTCTGGAACAGAAATCAGGCAGCATCTCTCCAAAACGCGATTGCGAAGCCATCAGTTGTTCCTCTAGGTGTCTAAGTCGTCCACTTCTAGATGGCACAGGTCCAAGTCTAATTCATTAAAACAGGAAATCTATAAACACCTGCATGTAATTGATTAGTAAGTTGGGGTTTTCTTAACCGGCTGCTTGTTTATTTCTCTGTTCTAAACAACCCACCAAAACGAGGAGCCAGCAATAGCAAGTCCTTGGCACTATGCTAGGCTATCGAAGACTTTGATTTGCCCAAAGTAAGTTATTGTATTTGGGGGCCCCAGATCTACCCTCCATTAAAGCACCGATTCCTTTTGTTTGTGGTCCACCAACTTGAGAATCATGAGATATTTGGATGATTTTATTCTTTTACAGAGAAAACATTTGAGTGAAAAAAAAGATGATAAATATAACTCCAATTCATTAACCCCACATTCCTCCTTCACCTGATTGAAGATTTGGTTCTGTGTACCTTTTTGGTAATTTTTAAAAATTTTGATCCCCAGGAAATTGAATTACAAGTCACTTGTTTGAGACTGTTGGTGTTTGGGCAGTGTAAGAAGAAGTGGAAAGCTGTGTGAGGATTTTTTTCTGAGGACTTTTGGGAGAAGAAAGCAGAGGAAAATGAACTTATTGAGAACAATACTCCTGCACATCAGTGGGGCAGCAAAGTGCTTCATGGGCAATGTGCAGAGCTTAAGGTGTACGGCCCCGTGCATGGGACATGAACTTGAGAATTTATACATGCTGCAATCCCAAAATGCATCCAATGACTGGGTCTGCAGAGGTGAGACCCAAGGGCAGGAATGGCCATCAGAGGAAGCTCCATTGTCACAAAAGCTGCCTGTTTCCAGGCCTTCTGCTAAAAGGAGCACCAGAAAAACTGAGTGCTTTTCTGAATCTAGGGACAGGTGGGGAGTGTTACCAAGGCTTCCCTCAGAAAGCAGAAATTACCGTGATTACTAACTTGGGTGCCTAAGGTGTCATTTGATATTCTGTATGTCTGTTTTTAAAATTTAGTTTTTCTAAGCATTAAGGCCCTTAGTCTGTATTTCTTAAGGTATGGGAAGCAGTTTTTAGGTGGTTGCCAGATGCAGCATCAAATAATATTGACCTACATATTAAGAATTTCTTTTTCTATTCTATTTCAAATCTTCTGTTGAGGTCAAGCAGAAAACCTTGGGTTTGGTGATAATATGTTTATCATCTCTCTAATACTTACTAATCTCCTGTTTCAACAAACCGAGGGCAGGCCTTGACACCCAGCAGGAATTCAATCACATCGGCTTGTTTGTTTGTTTCCCTCTGTATTTGCTTTGGGATTACCCTCTATCTATGACAAATTATCCTGGTTTTCTAAGCGATGGAAGACTGACAGGATACAATTGTGCACCCAACATTTCTGTACAAAAGTGTTAACTTTTGCTCCCCAGCTGCTGGCATGGAGGCAGTGAGTGAAGGAACAGATTGGGTCCAAGGCAATGGGATTCTCCACCTGGGCAGGTTCCCATCAGGTTCTCTGTACCATGGACAGGGTTCGTGCCAGTGCCTCGTGAGTGAGTCCAAAGTCAGTACTTGGGCCAGGGGATCAAAGCAGTGTCCCAGGAAGATGTCAAGAGACAATCCAGGAAGACTCCCCAAGAGGAGTCAGTAGCCACACCCACAGGCATCTGTCCCAGCCTCATGCTGACAGTGTGAGAACATAAACACTGGATGAGCTTTCACAGATCCTCAAACACAAACACAAAATGTCTGCACCATGCAAGAAAAACAGCAGCTCCTGAGGAGGCAAAGGGAGTGGAGGAAAGCAACAAGGTACTGTAATGAGGACAATTAGAATCAGGCAGAATTCAACAGGGCATCACCAAGAGATAGTCCTTGGAGAGAGTCCAGAGAGAATCCTTGGAGATTAAAATGCTTAGTTGTAGGAAAACTTCAGTAAATTGGCCAAAGAGCAGAATGGATACGTGAAGGGCTCTTTATTGAACTGGAAGATGAAGCTTAGAAATTCTTTCCCTAAAACCCTATAGTTATTCTCCCCTCAAAAAAAAGTTATTTAAAAAGGAGATTTCACATCCATTAAATATATATATATATATATATATATATATATATATATATATATATATATATATAACACTCACAGAAATTGGCTGTGTATTGAATCACAAAAACATTTTAGAACTTTCAGTAAACAGAAATCATACAAACCTCAATCACTAACAATGTAGAAATTAATCACCAATCAATTAATAAGACATTGACAAAAGAACTCACTTTAAAATATACTGTTTAATAGTTCTTGGATTTTAAAAAAAGCAATTACAAGGTGTTTTAGAACGATACAAATGAACAAGTTGAGAGCACCATGATGATGATGGTGGTGGTGGTGATGATGATGGTGGTGACAATGGTGATGGTGGTGGTGATGATGGTGATGGTGATGATGGTGGTGATGGTAATGATGGTGGTGGTAGTGATGACGATGTTGATGGTGATGATGGTGATGGTGATGGTGATGATGGTGATGGTGATTATGGTAATGATGATGATGATGGTGATAGTGATGATGGTAATGATGATGATGATGGTGACAGTGGTGATGGTGATGATGATGGTGATGGTGATGATGATGGTGATGGTGATGATGGTGATGGTGATGATGATGGTGATGGTGATGATGGTGATGGTGATGGTGATGATGATGGTGATGATGATGGTGATGATGGTGATAGTGATGATGGTAATGATGATGATGATGGTGACAGTGGTGATGGTGATGGTGATGATGGTGGTGATGGTAATGATGGTGATGGTAGTGATGACGATGTTGATGGTGATGATGGTGATGATATATGTATTTGAAAGAAATAGCCTTAGTTACATTTGTAAGAATATAGAAAAGACTAAAAATAATTGGGTTATGTTTTTACCTTGAGAAACTATAAAAGGAAAATCAAAATAAACCCAAGCAAGGAAATTAGTAAACACCAAAGCATAAACTGAAACCAAAAGCAAAGAACAGCAACAAACTGTGGATCTGGTAAACAGCAGAGACGTGTGAACATCACTCAAAATGTCAAAGAGTGGGACATGGCTTCACAAACCTAAAGAGAAGAAATTAAAACACTGAAAATGGTTAAATCCTCATAGAGCAAATGATTTCCACCAAAAATAAAAATGATCAAAATTAGAAAAGAAATAGCACCATACAGACCAAGCTTCATGAAATAAAGTGAATAGACTTCAAAGATCTGTACTGACAGCAGCACCAGCTCCAGGAGCTCTCTGGCAAATCCCGCATTTTCCAGAAAGGAGCCAAAGCTCTCTGCAACTCGAAGCTAAAACTATGAGTGCAGAAGTTAAGCAGAAGGCTACAGGTGGAATATTCACAGCAAATCCTGAATGTATCAAAATAATTAGTCATCACAGTCAATTACAGCAGAATGGCTCAAGAGTAGGAAGTCCCTCACTATGCTTCTTCCTTAACAGATTAATGTGCAAAATGTATATGATCCTTTCCATAAATGCTAGAAATTAATTGCTATGTCACCACATACATACACAATAAAAACTATAACCCAAATTTAGACTGATTTAATAATATCAAAAGAAATTCTAAGCAAGGCACAAAAAAAAAATCCAGAAATAAGTAAAAGAGTCATTCTTTTGACTACATTAAACAGTGTGCAGGGCTCCAAGATACAGGTATATACTGTTCCAATTCAAAATGCTAATAGGGGAGAAACTACAAGGGGAGAATAGCAAGAAGCCTGGTGGGAATTCTATACTTCCCATTCAATTTTTTCTTTAGACTTAAGACTAAAAAATATAGTCTCTTAATTTAAAATGTGTGTGTGTGTGTCTGTGGGTAAAACACAGGAACAAAAACCAACAAACTACATAAATTATTTGGAATATGTTTGATTTTTAAAACTTAATACAAGAATATATATATATCATCCAAGGGATTGAAGAATAATATACACTAAAAGAAAACTAGTGAACAGTTCACAGCAAAATAAATACGAATAGCTTTTCTACAGCTACACATAATGAAGGAGATGTGGATTAAAATTCAGTACCATTTTTAGGCTAACGAATTGGCAAACATAGAGTTTGATCATGCAAGGGTGTAGGAAGATAGGTGCTCTCTTATCTCACGTCTCCTTAGTGAAACTGGAAGCTGGAATACAACTTCTAGAAAATTTAACAATATGAACAAAATTGAAAACCCACATACTCTTTAATTAACAAGTTTATTTTTATGGGTTTACCTGTATAAATGTTCATAGATGGACACAAATGCTTACCTAAAATGTTTGTCCGAGATTGTTTATAGTAAGGAAAGACTGGGACTTGCCTAAATGGCCATCAGATTACAGGAACAATGGCACATCCCTGGGCACAAAGATCATGTTTTCTTCAGAAAGTGGATTTGTCAGTGTTAACAGGGAAATCTTGGAGGACTCATTCAGAAGCAAGGGGTGGGAGAGGGGCAGGCATCAGGAGTGAAAAGGGTCCACCCTAGTGTTCCTTAAGGGGGGGGGGGTAATGTAAGAGAGAGAGAATCTATGCATGGACTGACCAGGGAAGGATGCAGAGACATGAGGGGGGATTTTTACTATTTTTAAATATTTTTTTTTAGTTGTAGAGGGACACAATACTTTTATTTTATTTTTATGTGGTGTGGAGGCTTGAACCCCGTGCCTTCCACATTCGAGGCAAGCACTCTACCACTGAGCTACAACCCCAGCCCTTGTTTTTACTATTTATTTTTATTTTCTTCAAACTTTTCCCATGTACATAGACCTTAAAATTAAGGCCAAAACAAAAAACGAAACCTAAAAAACCTAAGACCATCATCAAACATGCTTAACTAGATGATTAAGTAAAAGTTACCTATCTGAAAAATAAAAGCCAAGTGTTTTAGTGATATGTATTAGAAGCAGCCCCCATTAAATTCAGATAGAAAATAAAGATATCCACTAGCCATGATGTTAGCACCGTACCCAGGCCCGCTTCAATGCAATAAGATGGGGGTAACATAAATGTTAGAAACTACACTAAAGTATCACCTTTGCAAATGATTTGATTGTTTAGATGGAAAATCCAGAAAAAAGTCAACTGCAACATTATTAGAACTTAAATTTTTATTAACTATTAGAAGGTTAGAAAGTGAACAAATACAAGATTCATATACAGAAATCAATGACTTTCTCACACCTTCACCAAAACCAATCTAAAAGGGCAACTGGAAAACAACATTCAAAACAGCCACAAATTTTCAAAGTATGCAGGAATAAGGATAGGAAAAAACATGTCAGCACTATGTCGGGAAAATTATGAACTTCACCGAAGAATATAAAATAACATTAATAGGGAGATATACCATGATATAAAGTTGTCAGCTTTCCCATAAATTGGTGTCTAAATTTGGAAAAATTCCTAGCAACCTGGCAGTGGATTTTTTTTAACTTGACAAGCTTATTATTAAATTTATGTATAGGAAAAAAATATCAAGAATTAACAAGAAAATTTTGGTATAGAATAACAGTGATACTGCTCGGTTAAGAAAGGGAAATAAAAATGGCAGTTGTATGGGAAAAAGATATCAAACTTCACCAGTAATTGGAGAAATGCAAAATAAGAAAATATTGACATTTTTGTCCTTAAATATCCAAAAGACCCTGTAAAGGGAGACAATCATAAGCTTGCAGCTAATGGGCCACTCTCAAGGGCAGTTTGGCAGTAAACTCCAACTGTGTCCTGTTCTCTCAGCACTAGTCAGATACAGGTTCAATGTCTGCTTCTAAGATGGGTGCACCCCAAAAGTATAATCTAACATGCTCTTCTGACATCATGCCTGACCCAAAAGGTTAATCACAATTCAAATTCCCATTAATAAAAATTAATTTTAAAAAATAAGCTGGATGTGATGGCCACACCCTTCATTCCAACTATACTCAGGAGGCTGAGGCAAGAGGATCACAAGTTTGAGGCCAGCCAGGACAACTCAGTCAGATCCTGTCTTAGAGGTAAGAGCAACCGTGTTCAATCCCATATGGCAAATAAATAATCAGTCTATTTATAGTGACACAACAAGAATGCCAAGATACATGATTAAATATCAAAAGAAAATTATAGAACGGTGGATATTGTGAGACAAAGTTCACATTGCAATGTCACACATACATGCACGTGCATAAAGGCATGGAATAAAAACAATGTCTGAGTAACTTGGGGGATAAGGACTGGAGATGTGATGGAATTAAGGGACCTTGTGCTTCCTCTGCATTGTTTGAAATTGCAAAATGAAAACATAACCATGTAGAAACTGTTAATTTCTCAAGTTCCCCCAAAAGTAAATGGGACAATTTTAAAAGTTTATTTATATAACTGCACATTTTATTTTATAAGGATCTGAATATTTTCCAACCTTATTAAAAACCATGAAACTATTTCAAAGACCAAAGGATAGCACTGGATCAGAAGGCATATGCTTTTAGAATGGCTGGTTAAATGGTAACATCACAAAACTCCTCATGAGTCGTCTGGGAAGATTGGGGTTCCCGTGAAAGGGCTGCACTTTTGTCAAAAGATAACTTTCCTTTGGCTTCTTTTTCAAAAACTCTGTGTAGCTTCTCTAGGGAACGAACGTGAAACAGCTCCACAGCTCGTTGTATCGTCTTGGAAAGCGTCTGAAGTTTGGGACCATCATGGCCTCCTTATAGACATAGGATATTTGGTTATTTGAAAAGCCATCGAGACAAGATGGAACATAGTCACTTGCCCAGAGATTGAAATTTCTAGAAACATGTTGACTTTTATCTGGGGGAATCTTCTTACGTCCGAAGCCCTGGGGAAGAATGACAAGATCAGAGGGGAAATATTCAAGATCACATAGTTTTGAGATTTGCAATAAAACCAGCTACACGACGTGCTATGTTTAAATGTACTCTGCGCCACCCATCACAAAAGGTCCCCTTGGCCAGCCTGCTGGATTCCACAAACCTACACTGCAGCCTGGTAGTGTCTCACGCTTTCCCGTGCTACCAGGGGGCTGGACTTTCAGAGACGTGGAAGGCAAAACACAGTGAACCCAGCCATCAGTGCCTGTGAACCAGCCTCAGATCCCAGGCCCCCAGCAGTTGTTTGCATCCCTGGTTGCCTCCTCATTACGCAGCAGGACAGATGCATCTTTCTCTAAGAAGATGGAGGCTGAATTCCTTCCCAACCCCGGGTTCCCTGGAAGGAAACAGAACCTCTGTCTCTGCCCACAGGCTCAACATGTTAATTTGTGGCACCAGAAACAGGAACCCGAGAATTACCATGTACTCAAAGTTGTACACTTGATTTTATCAAAGTGCAGAGATAAACACTTTGAAAACGAAGAAAGAAAACACTATGCTAACACAAGGACCGGGAGGAGGTGGCCACTAGGTCACCCAGACTTCGCATCAGTCAGAGAGGGCTCTGTTCACAAGGGCCAGCAGCAGTCAGGTTTGCAGAGGGAGAAGAACAGCACACCTAAACTCAGACCATCGGAGCAGAGTTTATGAAGGGACTGCAGGTGGCCCCCTGTGTTCTCAAGTCCTACAACCAAGGATGCAGGCAGCCAACCTCCAATTCAGCTGACTGTGGGTGGAAAATATATTTTTTTAAATTGAACCTGTTAGACGTATACAGATTTTTTTGTGTGACATTATACCCTGAACAATACAATATAACAATTACTGACCCTGCATTTACATTTTTTGAAGTATTATAATTAATGTAGAGATGATTTGCAATACACGGGAGCATTGCATAGGTTACATGCAAATCCTACACCATTTATACAAGGTCTTGAGCAGGCTGATGTCTGGAGGTCTCAGAACCCAGTTCTTGTGTATATTGAGGGACGAGTTGTGCATGAGGGGGACCTGCAGGGGCTGTGCAATGGCTCTAAGGTAGTCCACACAGACCAGCCTGTGGGGGTAGGCGGCAAGTGGCTCTGGAGAGACAAACAAGATGCTGGATACACAGAAGAAGAAAGAAGACACAACAGGAACAACAAAGAGAAGGGGGAAGAGCAGGAAGGAGAGCAGCAGGTGAAACTGCAATTATGTCCAAATAACTGGTGATTTTGTGACGAAGAAATGTGCTGGGATGTTGAGTAAGAATTCACAGAAAGGGGGGCTGGGGCGGGGGCTCAGGGGTAGAGCATTTGCCTAGCACATGTGAGGCACTGGGTTCTGTTCTCAGCACCACATATAAGTAAGTGAATAAAATAAAGGTCTATTAACTACTTAAAAGTGTTAAAAAAAGAAAAAGAATTCACAGAAAGGAAGAAAGGGAGGGAGCAAGAAGGAATGAGAGAGAGAGAAGGGGGAGGGGGGATGAATCTACATCTGAAATTGCAGGATTTGCCCTGTCTGGGGAAGCCAGGTCTGCAGCTCCGATGTCTAGGCGGAAGCCCTGGAGTGGCACCTCTGGGAGCCAGCGAGCCTAGCTAGAGCCACCAACAGCCCCAGGAAGGGGCATGAAGAGATAAGCACTTTGAAAGACTTGCCTTCTCCTTGGGGAAGAGCTAGAGATATCCATTTATATAATCAGAATAACATGATGTAATATATGTATTGAACATTTATACTTGAAGGTAACTACTAGCAGAAAAGCAACAGAAATCAAAGGGAGCAAATAAATTCAGCCAATCTAGCAAAATAAGGAGAGGGGGGAAAAAGAATCACGACCTGCACATGAGGGCTGGGGCTGTAGCTCAGTGGTAGAGAGCTTGCCTCACATGTGTGAGGCACTGGGTTCGATCCTCAACACCACGGATATACATACATATATATTCAAAATGATATCGTGTCTGTTTACAACTAATATATATATTAGTATATTCACGCACACACTTGATTTTTTTTAAGAATTTTTAATATTTATTATTTAGTTTTCGGTGGACACAACATCTTTGTTTGTATGTGGTGCTGAGGATAGAACCCGGGCCGCATGCATGCCAGGCGAGCACACTACCGCTTGAGCCACATCCCCAGCCCCACACACTTGATTTTATCACATATACCTCTCTCTCTCTCTCTCTCTCTCTATATATATATATATATATATATATATATATATACACACACACACACCTATGACATGCACACAATAAACAAGAAGCATGAGAGAGGACAGAAATAAAACCAAAATACAAGCTGTCATAATAATATGAATGGGTTAAATTCTTTCATAAAGAAACGAAGATTTCTGGATGTTTTAAAAACGCAATGCTGTTTACTATTTATAATGGAAGACAAACCCAAAGCAGTATCACTGAAAATGATGAAGACAAAGGAATGCAGCATAACCTAAATAACAGACATTAGCAAAAAGGGGGTGTAGTGTCCTGGCGGACAGGTAGAGCCCAGGCTGAAAGCACTGAGGCCCGTCAGGAGCACTCCATGCTGGTGGGCGGGGCAAAGGCTGCCTGGAGATAAAACAGTTGGGGTTATTGTGCTGAAAGACAAGGTAAGGCAAAACCAAGAATGCTTAGAAAATCAAGAATAATCTTAGAAGCAGAAACTGGAACATCAAGTAGAAAAATAAGAATAAGAAAGGTTGCAATAACAAGTTGGGCATTAATAAAAAAAAAACTTTGTAACTCAAAGGGGAAATTATGCTCTTTTTAAACCCTGATAAAACACTTCAAAATTACAAAGATAATTTCTATAATTCAAAAATTCAAAATCATAGATCATACACTATAAACTTACTATAGCCCATAAAACTACATAGTAGCAACATCTATCAACTTTGTTAGATGGCCTAACCAAATTCTAACCATCTAGAAAATTCAAAATACTCTATAAATTATTTTTTAGTTAAAAAGGAAATTAAAAATTAGATCATAGACTATTTAGAAGCAAATAATGATGATAACTTAATTAGAAAAACCTTTGCAACGTATCCAAAACAATAATCTGAAGAATATTCATGGTTTTCATAGATTAACCAAAATTACAACTGAAAACATTTCCAAAAGAATAGCAAAATAATAGTATTTTAAAATATTTTTTTAGTTGTAGATAGACACAATACCTTTATTTTATTTGTTTATTTTTATGTAGTGCCAGGGATTGAACCCAATGCCTCACATATACTAGTCAAGTGCTCTACCACTGAGCCACAACCCTGGCCCTCAAATAATAGTATTTTAAGAGAGATTATACCACTAAATTTAAAATAAGTTATATATATTTTAGGCAAATACAACATCAAAATCTACCCAAAAGGAGGTAGAATGTTTGAATAGATTAATTCTCAAAGCAGAAAAGGAAAAAGTAGTTTAAAAAAACTTACTCAAAAAGGTATTGAACCCAAGTAATTTCATGGACAAATTCTGTCCAACCTTCTTTAAACTTAAAGTCTCAATGTTATGTAAACTATTCCAGAACACAGAGAAGGCTGAAAAGCTTGCAATGCCTTCTGCAAGACTCTGGTGCCCCTGATAAGTGCCTGTGGCAGGCTCCTATCTGAGACACTAACAAGGTACATATTCACGTGTGTGTGTGTGTGTGTGTGTGTGTGTGTGTGTGTGTGTGTACTGCAGGCAAAGCTCCCCTTCCATCTGAAAACCATCACTAGCAGTGAGTCATCAAGGTGAGATGGTCAGAAAGGAAAACAAGGGAGTGAATTTCATTTCTAGTTTTTTATAATTCCATGGTTTTTGAGTTCTCTTTTAAAGGCATGCTACTTTGGTGATTTAGGTAACAACATTAATCTCTTCATTAGAAAAGGCAGGCGGGTGCATGTGTGGGTTCTATACTCAACACTGCCAGAGGAAAACCAGAGATTGGGTGGTTGGTGCTGTTTTAGGTTAGAGCCACTTAGATTTAGTTAGGACACTGTAGACTGGAGGAAAGGGTAACTTTGGCAAGTTGTTTGACTTTACTAGTTCTCAGTTTCCTCATCTCTAAATTGGTAAGAGTAATTAGCCCATAGAGTTGCCTTGGGGATTCAATGACACAATATGAGACGCTGGCCTCTGGCAATTTAAGTAAATGATGGTTATGACTAACAGCATCGTCCCCACCATCCTGGACTTTCAGGTTTGGTGAGGTTTCCCAGAGCTCCCCTGACCACCTTCTACCTAAGGCCCCCGCAGCCTTGAATGTGCAGTTAGGGACCTGGAAGGACATAGGCATACCGCAGTGCTACTGGGCACTAGGAATGTGAGTCCTCAAAATAGGGGTGTGTAAAATACAAACTGGAGTTTAAAGACAGCTTGGATTAATTAATTAATATATCATTAATAACTTGCATGTATAGATTACATGTTGAATTGATAATTTGGAGGAAATATTGTGTTGAATAAAATATACAAATTCTAGGGCTGCGGCTGTAGCTCAGTGGTAGAGTGCCTACCTCCCACGTGTGAGGCACTGGGCTCAATCCTCAGCACCCCCACATAAAATTAAATAAACATATTGTGTCCAACTACAACTTAAAAATTTTTTTAAATACAAATTCTCTTGACATATCTTCTTTTTTTTAAAGAATTTCTGTTTTAGTTGTAGATGGACACAATACCTTTATTTTATTTATTTATTTTTTACGTAGAGCTGAGGATGGAACCCAGTGCCTCACACATGCTAGGCAAGCACTCTACCACTGAACCACAATCCCAGCTCCTCCTTGACATATATTCTGATAAACCTGTTGGTCGTTGAAAATATCCTAAGTCACAAATGCATATAAGTGCAGAATGTATGCATGCCTATAATCCCAGCAATTTGGGAGGCTGAAGCAGGAGGATTACAAATTCAAGGCCAGCCTCAGCAACTTATCAAGACCCAGTCTCAAAATAAAAAGGGCTGGAATGTGGCTCAGTAGTAAAGCACTCCTGGGTTCAGTCCCCAGTACCAAAAAAAAAAAGAAGAAGAAGAAGAAGAAGAAGAAGAAGAAGAGGAAGAGGAAGAGGAAGAGGAAGAGGAAGAGGAAGAGGAAGAGGAAGAGGAAGAAGAAGAAGAAGAAGAAGAAGAAGAAGAAGAAGAAGAAGAAGAAGAAGAAGAAGAAGAAGAAAAAGCCGCTAATGTTATGTAAAACCTCCTGGCCAACCTAGCTCAGCACTACAGGGTACTGTTGTGGCCTGGCAGTTTCCATGGTGAGGCTTCCCAACCAGACCTGCCTGGGGGCTGCGGCCGCCTGCTACTGTCAGTCATCCCAAGAGAGTGTGGTACCATATATTGATACCTGGGAAAAGAGCAAAGTTCAAAATTTATGTATGGTTTCTCCTGAAAGCCTATTACTTTTGAACCACCATTAAGTTTAAAAAATCAAACCTTCATAAGTAGAAAAAACATTATTAACTTCACCTGTTTCTTTTTACTTACTAAAGCTCCAAGAAAACTTAAAATCACATACACAGCTTGCTCTATATTCCTATCACAGTGCTGTTAACCACCACTAACAAGTGCTATCAGACTTCAAGTTCAACAATGACAGGGAACTCACCACCTGTAGAGAAAAGGTAACTAGGTACTCGGAAGTCCTTCCTTCTATTATGTTAGCTTTTTCCTCCTGGATCCCTCCTTGAGGGTCCGGCTCTGCCATCCAGAGACATGCATGTCCCTCCTTCCTAGGACAGATCTTCACAAGAAAGCTCACAAGAGACCATGTATGGGAAGGGCACTTTGGAGAAGCTTGAGAGGCACATTAACAGGACAGAAGGTTGGTGCAGACTTGAAAACTGCTGGCCATTTTGTGAACTCCAGGAGGCGTTTCTTGTAACCTGTCTGAGTCTTCTTGAAGACCCCACTCTGTTTGGACCTTGTTTAGTTTCCGAGATCAGTCCTCTGTCTCCTGCAGGCCTCTGAAAATCAAGAGCCCTGAGCTACTCCCCCGATTTATTAGTCATTTGGAAAGAAATACTCACAGAGTCAAAGTAGTATCCAGAGTTCTCAAGACTGTGACGATTGTCATGCACAGAGAAGGGGAAGTTGTCCTTCGCTGCTTGCTGGAAAGAGTGAAGGAGGAGATGGGAAGGCACACGTCAGAACTCCCCAGAACTCCGGGGCACTGTCAGACCAGTATGTGGCAGGAAGGAGGCCCGATGGGGCAGAGCGATCGCTCAGTGAGACGACTCAACCCGCCCCAGCAACAGCAGGAACATGGGGATGTGGTGTACGTGTATGTGTCAGGGATCTGAAAGTCAGCCTTACTGCCAATTTTCTGAAAATCAGAAAATTCCTCTTTCCAAACACCTTCTCTGGAGGCAGGGATAGGGAAAGCATTCAGGTTCACAAAATAAAAGCTGAAAAGGAATTTTGAGGTCACATGGACCAGCTTCTCTACCCAGTAAGGATCCCAGGAGACCAGAACCCTGGTCTTGGCAGGTCTAGGCCCACGCCAGCTCTTCTCCATGCCGCCACAGTGCCCTGAGTTGCTCATGAGCTGGCCAGGGAGGTGGACAGGGATGCTAATGACCCAAGAGCACCACCTGAGACGACTATAGGGAGCTCGGCTCACTGTGGACTAGGAGGCAGCCGCTCTTACAGAATATCCAGCCTGGCACAAGGACCCGGCAGGAAGTGGTCACTGTGCAAGAGCCTTGCTAGGAAGAACTGCCGGCCAGAAGGCCACGGGGCTGCCCTTGAGAGCCACAGAACTTGCAGCTGCAAGCCGACTTACCTTCTCCCGGACTTTGTATATGGGTGGCAGCTTCCCCTCCACTCGTCCAGATGAGTGTGGATAATGAGGCTCTTTCAGAGTAGCACTAGTGAGGGACCCTGGTGTCGTCTGGGTTAGTCCAATGTGAGGGAACTGGAAATCAGCACACGCCCTGATTAGAGTTGGAACCCCCCGACTATAACCAAGGCTTAGTGTCTCCTCTGTAAGGTGACTAAAGTGCACTTTGGGTGCTTCTGGCATGCAGTGGAAATGGTATAATTTGGTAATTGTCAAGTATTTTGTCCAAGACAAAAAATAAATAAAATTTTAATAGTCCAGATCCATCCCTGCGGTTGTCTCAGGTCGCAGGGCCATCCTGCTGTGTGTGGGGGAGCCTGGAACTGTTTCCACAGCCTGGTGAGGAGGGTGAGGGCCTGGAGTGTGCACCTGCGCACTGGGAGAAGACACCAACAGGCTCTCTGCGATCCCCACTATTCCAGGAGCTCCCTGCTAGGATCCCATCATAGGGATAGACCAACCTCCCTCCAGGTAGGCACCAAGGGGGCCTGAGACAAGGGGAAGGTGAGGGGTGAGGATGCTGACTCCCCACTGTGATGTGAGGCAGAGGGTAAGAGAAGTCAAGGAACTATATTACAGAGCAATAGTGACAAAAACAGCATGGTACTGGTACCAAAACAGGCGGGTGGACCAATGGTATAGAATAGAGGACACAGAGACTAATCCACAAAGTTACAACTATCTTATATTTGATAAAGGGGCTAAAAGCATGCAATGGAGGAAGGATAGCATCTTCAACAAATGGTGTTGGGAAAACTGGAAATCCATATGCAACAAAATGAAACTGAATCCCTTTCTCTCGCCATGCACAAAAGTTAACTCAAAATGGATCAAGGAGCTTGATATCAAATCAGAAACTCTGCGTCTGATAGAAGAAAAAGTTGGCTCCGATCTACAGATTGTGGGGTCGGGCTCCAAATTCCTTAATAGGACACCCATAGCACAAGAGTTAACAACTAGAATCAACAAATGGGACTTAATTAAACTTAAAAGCTTTTTCTCAGCAAAAGAAACAATAAGAGAGGTAAATAGGGAGCCTACATCCTGGGAACAAATTTTTACTCCTCACACTTCAGATAGAGCCCTAATATCCAGAGTATACAAAGAACTCAAAAAATTAGACAATAAGATAACAAATAACCCAATCAACAAATGGGCCAAGGACCTGAACAGACACTTCTCAGAGGAGGATATACAATCAATCAACAAGTACATGAAAAAATGCTCACCATCTCTAGCAGTCAGAGAAATGCAGATCAAAACCACCCTAAGATACCATCTCACTCCAGTAAGATTGGCAGCCACTATGAAGTCAAACAACAACAAGTGCTGGCGAGGATGTGGAGAAAAGTGTACACTTGTACATTGCTGGTGGGACTGCAAATTGGTGCAGCCAATTTGGAAAGCAGTTTGGAGATTCCTGGGAAAGATGGGAATGGAACCACCATTTGACCCTGCTATTGCCCTTCTCAGACTATTCCCTGAAGACCTTAAAAGAGCATGCTACAGGGATACTGCCACATCGATGTTCATAGCAGCACAATTCACAATAGCTAGACTGTGGAACCAACCCAGATGCCCTTCAATAGATGAATGGATAAAAAAAAATGTGGCATCTATACACAATGGAGTACTATGCAGCAATAAAAAATGACAAAATCATAGAATTTGCAGGGAAATGGATGGCACTAGAGCAGATTATGTTTAGTGAAGCTAGCCGATCCCTAAAAAACAAATACCAAATGTCTTCTTTGATATAATGAGAGCAACTATGAACAGAGCAGGGAGGAAGAGTAGGAAGAAAAGATTAACATTAAACAGAGACATGAGATGGGAGGGAAAGGGAGAGATGAGGAAAATTGCATGGAAATGAAGGGAGACCCTCATTGCTATACAAAATTACATATAAGAGGTTGTGAGGGGAATGGGAAAATAAACAAGGAGAGAAATGAATTACAGTAGATGGGGTAGAGAGAGAAGATGGGAGGGGAGGGGAGGGGGGATAGTAGGGGATAGGAAAGGTAGCAGAATACAACAATTACTAATAGGGCATTATGTAAAATTGTGGATGTGTAACCGACGTGATTCTGCAATCTGCATTTGGGGTAAAATTGGGGGTTCATAACCCACTTCAATCTAATGTATGAAATATGATATGTCAAGAGCTTTGTAATGTTGTGAACAACCAATAAAAAAAAAGAGAGAAGTCAAGGAGGGAAAGGGGGAAGAGAAAATGAAGGAAAGACAGGATAAGGAAGGTTATCTGGGGTTGTCCTCAGCATCTCCCTACAAAGGGAAGAAAGGAAACAGGGCTGGGCAGAGGGGGGTTGTCCCTCAGCAGATGCTGTGGCAAGTTGTGGGCACAGTGTGGTCCTTCAAAGTTGCCCTAAATTGGGGTGAGGGGCTCTGGCCTTTGTGTGCTCTTTGGCCATGGATCCCAGAGCAATGGTCCTTCATCCCTGAGGCAAGCATGACTGGCACTGGATGCCCCCAGAAGCCCACCCTAGTTTATGTGAATGGCACTTCTTAAAACCGCCCCAACAAAATAAGCTTTGAAGTAGGGATCTCTGGGAGAAGAAAACAAATGGAAGATAAAGCCAGCAAAAGTCAAGACCCGACTCCAGGTGGAAATTATCCACCTAGGGAAGAAGAATCATCGCATGGTGGCTGGGACCAGGCTATAGGAGCAGAGGGCCTGAGTGCAGTCCAGCCCTCTCTCTCCTGCTAGGTGACAACTTTTCCAAGCCTCAGCTTTGATATCTGTAGAGTGGATAATAATGCCTACTCAACAGGGTAGATTCGATTAAAAGAGAAAATGCATGTACCAGGTAGTGCTCCATCATGGTTGGCAGGTTCTATAGTTGCTCATAGCTGTCCTCTTCTTTGTCCTCAAACCTAAGGCCATTGCCTTGGGCCAGTCCCCCCTTCTTCCCTTTGGGAGTATGACGTTGCTGTCCACCCTCTCAAGTCACAATACCATTGTGTATTCAGGAGGGTTTGATGAATGTCTGCCCAAAGGTGTGTTCAGTATGTTACGTTTGTGTAAAAAGGCGGGGGGGTCATGTTATAAATGTCGTATATGTGAGAGGAGGGTGTGGAGGCCATAGGAAGCAAAGGACACACAGTAATGGGTGGATCAGAGTGGAAGGAAGAAAGAAGCAGAATGAGACGTGTCAGCCATCACCATGGATGTGAGTAAACTATCCAGGCACACAAACCTATGTGTGGTTGACAAGGACACACAGAAAGAGAAGAACTCCCCCTGAACACATTTAAATGGCTGCCTGTGGGTGAGGGGACGGGAAATGGGGGTCAAGGGCAATATACTCCTACGTGCCTCTGTGTGCACAAACTCCCCAGAGGACACACAGGGAACTGGCCACCAGGCCCTCTGAGGAAGGGTCCCAGGGAAGGGGTGACTTTCTCTCCACTGACTACCACTGTGCACTTAAGTGTTTCTTAACTAACTTGTGTTATGACATGGTCTTTTTTCAACAAAAAACAAATGTATTTGTTTCTGTTGAGAAATGTCATATATATTCCTGGTTTTAAAAACTCAGATAATAGGGGCTGGGGATGTGGCTCAAGCGGTAGCGCGCTCGCCTGGCATGCGTGCGGCCCGGGTTCGATCCTCAGCACCACATACCAACAAAGATGTTGTGTCCGCCGAGAACTAAAAAATAAATATTAAAAATTCTCTCCCTCTCTCTCTCCCTCTCTCTCTTTCTCTCTCTCTCCTCTCTCACTCTTAAAAAAAAATTAAAAAAAAGGAAAAAAAACTCAGATAATAAAGAAAAATGTAGGAAGTAAAACACCCCCAAGATCCTATGGCCCTTTCCCCTTAACCCTTTGGAAACCACCCCTTCATGATCCTATGCAAATGTGCATCTATAGCCCAGATCACTTGACATGATATGGTATGATACATACATGATATGATATGACATCATGGATGATTACTTTATCTGTATGACTTCCAAAAGCTGTGGATACCTTTTTATGTATTGGTACTTCAGGTTGCTTTCTGTGCCCTCTCTGTCACCTCCACTGCACCCCAGAGGACAGTACTGAGCCCTCGTGTGACCACCAACCCGTATACACATGGAGCTTTACACTACTTTACAAACACCACATGGCATCGCACCTGCTGCCTTACCTTGCTTTTGTCATTTAACATACACCCTAGAGGTTTTCAGTCAACTCACACAGGTATGTTTCTAGTTCATTCTGTGCCCTATATTTTAAATGTTTTTGAAGCTAGATACAACTAACACCAAGGGGCTGCAGGCTCACCACCTTCCCTGTGCCTCTCCTTGGGCCTGGCTGAGCCCCACTCAGTTGGGGACACCTGTTCTGACATCAGGAATGATTGCTCTCACCCGATAAATGACGTCGGACTTGAGTTCATTTATATTCTGCCAGTCTGTGGACTAAATCGCTGTTTTAAAAAAAATGGCACTAGCATTTTAATTTCCCTCTTTTAACATATATATTTAATGGCTATAACATGATAGCTATGAAATAAACCCTTCTGTTAGATATTGTAACCGTGAAATATAGCTTTTTAACTAGTTGGCGGTGAAATTTTTGCTGCATTCAATCACTCAATGACTGAAATATTAAACAGGAAAGTGAAAGTATGTGGGAAAAAGCCTTTGCTACGCAGCGACAGCCAGATTACAACCAGCAAGGTCAACTGCAAAATGACTGTCACCTCTAATGTGGCAATTACTGTCCTCCCAAATGGGCTGCTGCTGACTCCAAGCCAACAATTTCTTTAATTTTCTCAACTCGTCTACGAGTTACTTTGGGAAACTTCCTGATCAGCAATATTCTTTTTATACTCCTAGGTGCTGACAGCAGAGAGGACCCATGCCAAAGATCCAAGTCAAACACTGGGGGACAGTGGCCTTCCCCCAAACCCGGGCACCAGGCTGCATTCCCAGGCTCTTTATTGGAGCATGGAATGAACTTTCTACCCTTGAAATGCAGACTCTTGCTTTCTCTGGACTGTTTGAAATGACAATGTGGTTGTCTCTAGACTCTTGCAGCTAAAGTGGCCACGTGACCCAGTGAGCCAGAGGCATGAGCCTGCAGGCCCAGCTCCTAGGAAAGCTCTGGATAAGAAAGGGGCAGCCTTAGCCCACTGGCGTCTTGTCTTTTTTGTCCTTTGAACTTCCCCTATTTTATTTCCTGGGCTGTGGACTCACTGCCTGGAGTTGGAATAGCCCTGCACTAAGGATGGCAGAACAGAAGGCCGAAAGGACCTGGGTCTCAGAGGACGCGGGAGCCCTGTCCCAGCCCTGCACCCTGCAGCCCTGCTTCTGGATTCTACTGTTACTTGAGAAATCGAAACCCTAACTGGTAAAATGCTACAGTTGGCTTTTTATAATATTCAGTGAAACATGATCCTAAATGATAGCTAAGTGATAGAAAAGTAGAAGCTACTTAGTTCGAGAAATTTGTATTTTTCTCTTTATAGGAAATTAGTGTTATATAGTGGACACTACTTCCCATTTTACTTTGGAACTTAGAGTCAAATTCTTCCTAATCTCAGTCTCTTATTCTAACATACATTTAAACTGATTATTGATTTTTATTTTAATTCTGCTTATTTTATTGTGCATATTTTCCATATATTACTTCCAATATCAGTGAAATGAAGCAGGGTGTGCATTTTGTGTGTGTGTGCACGTGTGTGTGTGTTGTGTGTGTGTGTGTGCTGCTGGGGATGAAAGCTAGGGCCTCGTACAAGCTAGGCAAGAGCTCCATCCCCAGCCTGACACTGAGCACTTCTGAATGAATTATCTCATTAATCCCACCTTGGTGTACTATGCTCCCATTTTACAGGTAAAGAAACTGAGATTAGACTAATTTGTCTTAGTCCAAGGTTACATCTGACTAGCAACAATCAGTTTTTTAAAGACCTAAATTTGCCAAGGCCTTTCTATTTTTTTTTTGCTTTAAATAAATAAACAAAAATTGTAACTGTTTTCTGCATATTGCTGCTCTGAAAAAAGTCAGCCAGCTTTTCCTCAGGGTTTGCCTCTCCCACGGGTGTTGTGGGGGCACCTGGAGGACTTCCTTTTGTGAGTGAGCTGTAGCGATTGGAAACACTTAGAATGCTCACAGCAAAGAGCCAACAAGAGAGGCCAGGGTCTGCAGGGCTGGGCCGCACGCAGGAGGTGTCCTGGAGGTGCCAGAAGAGTGGCCGCCCACTGGACTGTGTCAGGGCTGCCGCAGGGGGGTCCTGCTTGCCTTGAGCCCAGGGTTTGGGAACAACCTGGGCAACGTTTACAAAGTGGGGAGGGGCTTGGGGTTGTGCCCAAAGCCGGGAAGGGAAGGTTTCCCAGGGACAGGGAGGGGTGATGTGCATTCCCAGACTCTGCCAGTTTCATGGGGTGGGCTAAGGGAATCAGACACAAACCGTCGGGAATCTGTTTAGGTTTCTAGTATAGTATTAACTCCTTCAACAGGTATTTATCAAGTGTGTCTTGTGCATTAGATCAAATTCTAAGCTTTGGGGAAACATCAGCGAGCAAAACAGACCAAGGCCCAGCCCCCATGAAGCTTCTATTCCAGGCAGCAGAGATGACTGATGTCCGTCACATATCAAGGTGGGTAGAGTCTGTCAGGAGATGGATGTTGAGGAAAAAAGAAGGACTAGAACAGGCTGCCTAGCGGGCATCTACATGGTCCAGCGAGCAGAGAATTTTACCCGCATTATTTCATTTAATTCTCCTACAAATGTAGAGGTTCCCGTTTCACAGAAGAAGGAATTGAGGCAGTGGAAGGGGCTTGCCAAAGGTCATGCTGCTTTAGGCAGAAGGGGATTTGCACTCACTCCTGTGCCCTGGACCACACCCACATGGTGTGAGGAGGTGTCCGGAGGGCAGGGCACCGTCTCTCTTACCCATCTTCCGTCTTTGTCTGTCGGAGGGTTGAAGCGTCTCCCTTTGGGCATTCTCTCCAGGAAGCTGGGGGAGCAGGGGCTGAGGTTGGCACCCTCACTGCTCCATGGCCCCAGAAGCTCTATTCACTCGAAGGGCCAGGCCTCCTCTCCCTTCCTGGTCTCTCCCCTCAGCTCTGCAGGGGCAGGGGGCATGGTTGCCATGGAGCGGGGCTCACCATCACAATGGGTGCACAAGTCTTCTAAAGCCCCTGAGGATTCCTGTCTCTGGTTCCTTGCAGGTGAGGCTCCCCAAAGTAGGAAGCAGAGAGCTACCAGGTCCCAGGGGAGGAAGTCCCAGGGATGGGTCCAACAGGGGAGGACAAGGTAAGGTAATCCTGGGATAATGGCGAACACTTTGCAACTCCAAATCCTGGAACTAATATTATTTGAGTTGACGTCCCCATGATAACTCTTTGTCCAGCCTCTTAGTGACCAGCCCTGGGCAGAGGGCGACCTTGCCCATATCAGGAGCACTTCTATACCAGGTTCCACACCTGCCACTGTCTCCTTCCATGGCTCTCTGTGTCCCGACACACTCACAGGTGCTCTCTCCTGCCTGCACAGCGTGGAGGCCCAAGGAAGTAGCATTCATGAATAATTATTATATGCCTCGTGCTACACTAAAGGGGACACTGCCCTGTGTTTTTATTTGTTTTCCATGACAAATTTCAACCTTTATAATTGGGGAAATGAGGGCCACCCAGCCAATGGATGGGGCACTGGAGGTCAAACCAAGGTGATGGGTCGGTTCCAGAGCCCAGGAGCCTTTCCAAGGACCACCTGGCCTCCCCGAGGCTGCAAAGGCTGCTCCCGAACCCTGGCCCTCCTCCCTGGGCCTGGACACACAGGCACCACCTTGCTTCTGCTCCTTACCATGCTCGGCTGCCTTTCTCCTTTGCTGTCTGACAGACTCTCGGTTGCTCCATGGGAGGATAGAGTGACACCCGCGGGAGCCCCTATCCAGCTCTGTCTCTTGCCAAGAAATTACGTCCTCAAAGCTCCCCTCCCAAATCATCTCCCTGGGTTCTAACAGGAATTGCCGTGGAAGTGAGAAGGGAACTCATCCTCTGCCAGTCAGTTGGAGAGGTGGGCTCCTGGCTCTGAAGGCATAGGTGCAGCAGGCTTGCTGCAGCTGGGACGCTGAGAGCCGCATGTTGGGAGAGGGTAGGAGGGGACAGAGCAGCTCTGCTGTGCTCCAGCCGCTGCGCCCGCCCCAGGCAAGCCATGCTGACCTGGGGGTCACGACCCCTTCCTGGGACTCTTCACCTTCAGCGGTGCTGCTGCCTGCCTGCTCCCCAGTGCCCCAGTTGAACTCCTCCCTCCCAGCAGCACCACCAGAGTCCTGTTGATCCCCAGCCTGGCCAAGATTTGGTGTATGGATTAGGATCAAGTTCAGCCGGGACAGGAAGCCCAAAATAACAGGGCTTAAACACAACCCATGTTTATTCTCTCTGTGCGGCAGATCTGCCACATGATCCTCAGAGATGAGGCTCCCTCCTACTTGTCACCACTCTGCCATCCCCGGAGAGCAGCTGTTACCTTGTGGCCCCAAATGTGACATCTGGATTCCAGGCAGCACAGCGGAGGAAGGGAAGTCCCAATATATCATGTTAGACCGATCCCGACCCCTGGGCCAGGACACACACTTGTCATGAGTTTACCAAAGTCCCTGGCAGCTGCACACAACACTTCTTGTCATGTGACGCAGCCTAAGCCACAGGACCACACCTTCAATCGCCTCCAGTGGTGGGGACCAGGATTCAGCTATTCCTGCCCCTAGGGTTCATGTGGAATAGGCTTTATTCTGGTGGGGTCTCTGTCCGGCTAGGAGTTCCGTCACCACCACAGGAGAGACAGAGAATGCATGTCAGAGGACAACCAGTGGCCCTGCCCAAAGGGTGCTCCCTAACCTTGAATTTGAATTTCCTTATATCTTAGAGGTAAGCCTAACTTCATTCCTCACAGCAAAGTTTGCCAGCACAGCAGAAGAGGAGGAAGCCTGCCGTCCACTCTCAGCACCATGGCAACATGGCACCCAGAAAATACTTGGTCAATTTTAAACTTTGCAAAAGCAAAAAGAGTGCATGTGGAAATCCCTTCAATGTCTACTAAGTTCTTCACTGTCCATTTTAAATAACTTCCCCCAAGATATAAGCTGGTTACTTTTCTTTTGCATGTACCACCCACTCCCATTCACTGTCCATCCCCACTCTGTTCTGCACCCCCAAGCCCAGCTACAAAGACTGTATCACCTATTCCTTGACCCTTTGGTTGGATTTATCCAGAAGGAAGGACCAGTGTGAATTGGAACTAGAACCCAGGTGTACTGAAGACAAGGTCAATATCAGCACCAAACAAGGTTTGTTCCACTAGAGTTCCTTGACCCTGTTAGAGGATGCCTTTAATTCCCTTTCCTAATCTTTCTGAAACAGGCCCTTTGAAATACCCACACTCAGCCACAGTGCCCTCCAAGGTGAGCTCTTCTAGACCAAGGGCCAATTGATTGACATTATGTGCTACTCCAGGGCTCTCTCCTAAAGCAAAGGCGAGGGTCCGGGTGGGATCCTACCAAGTCGAGGAGGTGGGGGTGGTACAGGAAGCAGCTGGTCCTGACCCTAGGGTTAAAGGTGAAGCCTGTAAGAGGAGGGGAAGCCATAGACCCAGAATCTAAAACCTAAAACCAGCGCCGTTTACAACACAGCATTTGTTATATGTTACCACCAGTCCCCACCAGTGGACCAAAACTCTTTTGGAAACAAAACCTCCTTTTTAAATATGTTGTGCATCTTTTAGTATTTTATGCTCTGTTAAACCATGTAGATGAACACTGATTAAGTACATTCCAATATCCTTTTGAATGGTTGTTATGACTTCTAATAAAGTTGTCCAAGAAAATCAAAACCAAATAAACCTTGGCCAGGAAAATGAAATAGAATTTTTCTTCAACTAGGAGTTCTCAGTCACAGATTAGGGTGGGCTTTGTTCATCGTTGGGGCTGTAATTTTTCAGAGGTTAAGTGACTGGGCTGTACTTTGTGACCTGCTATTCTGAAAACACATCCTGCATCGCTCAAGGAATTCAGACCTCGGGGCTGAGAACACAGAGGGTCAGGTGCGGTCCTGCCTCCTGCCTTTGCACGTTCTGTATCCAAAATGGCCTGCCAGGGAGTACGTGCCGGGCAGCATGAGTGTATGGTGGGGCTTACCAGTTCCTTCAACAAACATTATTGCCAGTCCACTGTGGGCTAGCGTGATTTCTAGATAACACGACAGCAAACACCAAAAAGCAGTTCTTTGAAAAAAAAAAATCATGACTTTGCAATGCATTCAATGACCCGTGCCCCAGATTACTGATAAACCAAAAATTATTTTCATGGAACTGTCTACAAGATTTTATAGCAAATTATTTTGCTCACTGTATTTTTTTTTTTTTGATATGGCAAATTTTGTGTGTTTGGAATTTTAGATCTCTTTCATCCACTGTGTTAAAGATTTCATAAAAGGTGGATATGTCTGTTTTGGGTCTTTCCAGTGCAGTGTGCCATTCCTTGTCTTAATTAATGATTTGTTGTCTTTTGCAGAAGATAAAGTGGTAGAATTATCGCTGCTCTGCAGAAACGTTCTCCCACGGGTGTGCACATGTCCCCCCAGGAATGCACCCACAAACACCCAGATTCTATACACAGGCACGCTGTGTTTTGTCACACTACCAAATAAAATTGCATTTTCAATTTGTGTCTACAAACCCTGGACAATTCAATAGGCACTTGGGGAAAGCCAATCCATTTGCATGTGGAGGGCTGACCCTCTGAGAAGTTCTCAGGTGTCTGAACTAAATCACATTCTGTTTCACCCTGCAAGGATGAGTCTGGATTCTTTCTGCAAGTAGCCCACAAATGGAGGGGATCCAGTTGCACTCACTTGGTCACAATATGGGGTTCCTATGGTACCAATGGAAACTGGACTGGAGGAACAGCATGTTAGTATGACATCTTGAAAAGTCCTCAGACATCAGTAATAGGAAGCAGTTTTTTATTTATCTTGAGTTGCAAACTCTCAGGAAGATTCACTACATCTCTCCCTCATCCTCAAGAGAGCAATTCCTTGAATAACAGCAGATGAGGGAGAGAGAGAAGATGGGAGGGGAAAGGAGTGGGGATAGTAGGGGATAGGAAAGGTAGCAGAATACAACAGTCACTAATATGGCATTATGTAAAAACAAGGATGTGTAACCGATGTGATTCTGCAATTTGTATTTGGGGTAAAAATGGGAATTCATAACCCACTTGAATCAAATGTATGAAAGATGATATGTCATGAGCTTTGTAATGTTTTGAACAACCAATAAGAAAAAGAGAGAGCAATTCCTGGCTGGAGACAAGTGAGACTATCTGAAAGACAAGAAGGATAAGACAGAAAGTCAGTAAATGGACCGTACAAACTCACTGTAACCTTTATTTTTAAAAAAACTCTTGATTCTGCTGACTCTTGACCAGCCTGACACCCCAAATTCAAATTTCATATAAAACCGTCATTGAAATTACTAAATATTTGATGTTCTAACTGACACACAAATTGCTATAAACTTTTCAAATGCATTATAGAAAGGCTCCTGGTTGATAATTTGGACAAATGGTCACGGCAAATGCTCCATGTGGCAACTTGTACTAGGTGCGGCGGTGATGGGTATGTGGATACAGTTCCTGTCCTCGTGAAACTGGCTGTGGTGGGGAGAGAGACATTACCATACAGGTAATAGATGAAAACTGTGAAAGGTATGGGGGCCTCCCAAAGCATGTGACAGGGACCCTGAGTGAATCTGAAAGGCTAGGAGGAGGTGAAGGAGTGAACCCGGGGAAGGGGAGGGAGCAGCCCCGGCAGATGGAGGCCTGATGGGAGGCCTGGTGCTGGGAGGAGCTTGGCTCAGTCAAATGAATGAGGCACATGGGGCTGGAGCCAGAGGCAGGCCATCCAGGCAGTGGACAGAGCTGTGGACAGCACCCGGCCCTCTGTGACCTTGACCAGCACAACGTCAGTAGGAGGCAGAGATGCCAGGAGGAGGCAAGAGTAACTAACAACAGCAGGAAAAAGGAAGAGTTGAGCTTTGGCCTTTTGATGAAAAAAAGCATCTTTTCTTTTGCAGGGTGAGAAATGAGACTCACCTAAGATGCCGAAGGCAGGCTGAATGTGTTTGTTCCTTCTCTAAATTCTGAAAGAAAAAACAAAGACGGTGGAAATCGCTGGTTCAATTCCTGCTTCTCAGCTTGCCAGAGTTTGAGGCCCATTTCCCCTCCTGCTTCTCCGTGTTTGTGAGGGTCACATGAAGACTCTGTGCCCTGCTTCACCCCCTGGAAACCCAGCTTTTTGTCCTTGCAGTTTGAACAGGATGGTCCTCCAAAAACCCAGCATAAAAGACAGCTGTAATTATGATTTAGAAGGAAGAGCTCCGGGATGGAGGACACCAGCCTCCAGAATTGCACCACAAATGTCTTGGAACATGACAGAAAGTTCATGTGTGCCTCACACTGAGCAAGAGAGAGGCAGGGGAGGAAGGGCCCCCGAAACGAAGAGATCTTTAACAAACCTTGATTCTCTTATTTTGCACTATAAAACATAATGGAGATTTCATCAACTTGGCAGGAAATCGCGAGCTAATAAAAAAGCCTTGTTACAAAGATCATAAGAAGACAAAGTCATAAAAGAGACTTGGCTGCTTTCTGGCTTCAGGCCTCACTCTCTCCGACTCTGCGGGGACCCAGGCTTCATCAACTCAGTTAATCGAGTGGATGGTCAGGCATTTGTCCTTTCTTGCTTTTGTTCTTTCTTCACATTCCAGGGCGCTTCGCCCACAGGGTGTGCCTCGAAAGGCAGATAGGACGTGCTGTGGTGTGAAGCCTCCCTGTGCCCGTGCCTTCTGTACCCCTGCTGCTTTAGCTCGGTGCCGTCCCCTGAAGGAGCTGGGCAGCGACCCTCCAGCCGGCTCTTCTTCCCTGGATGTCCACCTTCCCGCTGGCTTCCAACCAAAATATCAGCTGCCTTTTCTCTCCTCCTTCCCTGGAATTTGGGACCCTCCTCCCTGCTCCAGTTGTGGAGTTTCTCCCAGGCCCGGCCCAAACCTTCTGAATCAGAATCTACATGTTCACAGATTCCCTGGTGATTCCCGTGCACCTTGAAGTTCCAGGGGGGCCATCTTAGAGAGCCAGGACGTACACCTTCGCCTTCGATGCTCTCTCAGTTCTGGAAAAGGACCATAGGGTGAGGGTGCCTTCAAGCACAGGAGACCTTGAACCTGCAGGTAAGCACCAAAGCCTGGTCCCAACCTGCTACCTTCAATTGGACAGCAGTCATTGGACTTTTAAAAAGATTTGAAAGCCAAAGTTGGAGGCTGAAGGGGTGAGTTTGCCCCATGTGTATCTAGCAAGCTTTCCCTTGGAAACTATGAAACTCTGGGGGACACCATGGCCACCTTCCGGTGCAGTCTGATGTGGACGTATCAGAAGGAAGTGGATAATGTACTCCCCGGGGGGGGGGGGGGTCCTCAGACGGGCTACTGCCCTGCACAGATACATAAACAAGCTGCAGTGTGCTTATCTTAATGTTTGATTTAGATTGCTGCCCCATTGATTCAACTGTGGCTCGGGCAAATGGGACTAAACCAAATTCATGGTCTTGCCATGCCGTGGTCCAGCCGTTTTGACTGTACAAGAATGACCACATAAGGGCTGTGCGCCTAATTAAGCACTTAGTCAATAACCCACTCCCTCTGGACTAAGTCATTTGCTTTATCCATTGCGGGAATGAGATCAAGCTGGGCAGTGAATGTGAGTAATTCATGCAGGAAGAACTCATTTAAGGTACAGCTGGATTGATTGGAATTAGTTATTGCAGGCAGCAAGAGAAAGTGGGTCCCCTCCTCAGGTGATCCCAATACTCCTTTACAAATGGCCATGCAAGGTCTGAATCCAGACGCCCAGGACCACATGTATGTGAGGGGACCCTAGAGGACCAGTATCCCAAAGCAGAGGAGATCGTCTTGCCACAAGAAGCTCAGATACTTGGGAACAGGCTTTGCTATTGGTATGCATGGAGCTGGCTGCTGTATGATTTTTTAAAAGTAATTTGATGCGTCTAATTGTTCTGCGGTGAGATAAGAACACTCCATTTTATCTGAAATCACAGGACAGCTTATTGACTGCACTGTCTTCCTGCTGCAGCACATAATGGCATTGTTAGGGGAAATGTCAGCGAAGGCACTGGAGGGTGGAAAAACACGAAATCAAATTTCTCACATGACAATAGCTTGAATATCTGTTGGGCTTTTGCTTCCACTGAATATGGCTGAGCATTCTTCTCCAGCTGATTCGATCAGCCACGGTACAGTGTTTGTCCAGCCAACCTTGCCAGCAGTTACACATTTTAACAAGCCCCCTACTCTCCTGCCTTTCAGGAAGAGGTCTGGACCCTCTTCCCCACACTTTTCCTCCCAGAGAAATCAGTTTCCCAACAACCAGTGTCTATAAGTTCATGCTGTATTCTTTTATCAGCCACCTACCAGGGTAGATGCATCGGCAAGGCGTCTTCCTTCGCAGGCATAATTAGAAGAGACTCTCTCCTTTCGAATGTTGTGTTACATTTACATTCAAAGTTATTTTGCCTTCTCTTTGCCCTTGCCCTCAAGGAATTGTGGGAATTCAAGTTAATAGGCTTTTAATGGTTCTGTGATAACTGTGATTATAAACTGTGAATCAGATCAGGGGGAGCATCCAAGTTCAGCGGAATTTCATGCGAAGACTCCACCATTGCTTTTGATCCTTGGTGGAGATCAGTTTTCAGTGTTCAGACACCACCAACCTTTAAAAATAAAAAAAATAAAAATTTAAAGTCACCTCATTTGCTTTGCAATTGCTTTGATAATAATTTTAAAGCCTTTAACTACAATTCTCCTTTTGATATGTTAGCAGTATTTAGAAACGCATCCTGTTGCTAAAAATTAAATTTCAAAGTCTACAATTGTATTTCCTGCTTCCTTTTAGAGGGGAAGATGCTGAGTTTATTTAAAACACATGCAACATGTTGGGGTCACACCACACACACACACACACACACACACGCACACACACACACATGCACACATACCGCCTTCAACCTTTCACTGCCAAATATTTAGAAATAAATTTTTACTGTGTTCTCTGAACATATAATTATTGCTTTGAGGCTAGTTAATGAAAATACACTTTTCTTTGAAACATGTTGGCTCTACTAAATGAGCCTGTCCTTGTGAGTCCGTAGATGAATCGGTTGTGAGCCTCCTTGAAAAGAGAGGCATCTGATCATTGTTGCCAGATGTCTCAAGAAAGCCTGCCAAGCTGGGGCTAGAAACGCAGCCTTAAAATAGTAGGCACGTAATTGCACCATCAGCCAATTAGGACCCTTAGAGCAAATTAGCTCTTGTTGCCATTGGCCAGAGCAGCTGCGACTTTTGCCTGGCTAGCCCAGGGCCATTCCCACAAGCCTGGCCTTCTTTGGCCAATTACTGCTGGCATCTGAAGAGGCCACACAGCATGGCAGCCCTTGGTTTTAAAACCAGCTCCCTTCCCAGAAAAATCCCTATGGCCACCCCTGGAGTCCAGGCCATTGTCAAGGCAGAATAACTCCTGTGGGTAGAGTATTCCCCAATGGGGAAGGCCTTGGAAACCAGAGCTTGACTGCAGGGGTGCCCTAAGCTGCAGCACCCCCACCCTCTTGGAGACCTGGAGAATGAGAGTTGAGCAAGCAGCACAGTACTGCCTACTCCGAGAGCGAGAGCGGGTCTCAGGTTGGAGACTGCATCCCCACAATTTTGAAAGAGACATTTGAATACAAAGCAGTGGGGAGGAGGGGAACCTTCCAGGCGAGTTCATCTGTAGGGAACAAAGAGCACTGAGAGCAAGAAGCCTCCTCCAGCAAGTCTGGCTCCCAGAGCACAGGGCCACAGGGCAGGGAGGGGCACTGTGCAGTTGTTCTGCCAGAAGTGGCACTGGGACCAAGAACCAAGAAATAACTATTGGCAGCAAGGCTACTACTGGTAGCAAAGGCTCCCCAAATCCTTTATGATCCAGTAATTCTACCTCTGAGAATTTACCCCAAGGAAATACCCATGTATTTGCACAAAGATTTATCCCTGAGTATGCTCATTACAGTATTTGTTAGGAGGAAAAATTGAAACATAATATAAATGCAATTGAACCCAATGCAGTCATGAAGAATACGAAAGAATGGGACAGAAAAAATATATTGTTCCATAAAAGAGAAAGGTAAATACACATATAGAATGATCCTAGTTTTGTAAAAATTATATATAAGATCAGTGGAAAAAATGAAGATTACACATATACTTTAGGATTGTTCTTTTTTTCTTTATTGGGACTTGCCAAATTTCTAATAATGAATGCATTTTGCTATTGAGATCAAAAAGAAAGTTAACTTTTTCATACTGGGTATTGAACTCAGGGGAGTTTTACTATTGGGCTACACCCCCAGCCCTTTAAATATATATATATATATTTTTTTCAGGGTCTTACAAAGTTGCCAGGGCTGGTCTTGAACTTGCATTCCTCTTGTCTTGGCTTCTGGAGTCTCTGAGATTATAGGTGTGCACCACCATACCCAGCTCAGCTTTTAAAAGAAAGCTTTAAAAAAACTTCTTTTTAAAAGAGACAGCGATGGATCAAGCAATAGATTGCCAATGTCTTGCCATCATTCAGGATCCAGACAGGAAAGCCACATAATTAAGCTGCAACATACACAGAATCAATTACGTCTGCTAAGAACGGAGGGCAAGACTGACTACGGTCAAAAAATGAGTTTGCATGAGTCCAGAAAAGTGTTCTGCAGGTAATCCTCCAGATTGCCACAGGATGAGAGGTGTCCCTACTCTCAAGGACTCACAGTCTGAGGAATATGTCCCCATTTCCATGGGAGCATTGTCACTCCACCCCTGTGGCGGCACAGAAGTTCTCCTGTCAGCTCCTTGGAACCCACTGTGATGAGTCTTGCATTATGGAAAGGGAGATCATGAAAAGCTTCGAGTCTGCTGAGGCATGACACTTGGCTTTGCCCCAGACTCTGAGGAGAGGACTTCAAGTCCAGCAACCAGGACTAGCAAAGCTCTGAGCTCCAGCAAAGCCTCTGACGAGAGGCTGAGGCTGGAAATCCAGGACCTCCCAAAATCTCTCCATGGGTTTCTCTGAACACAGTTGTGACACTTTTAAAGCTTCCGCCCTTAGGAACCAGACCCCCAAATGGTATATGTTGCTTACTTTGGAGGGGTGTGGGTGTGTGGGGGGGTGTCCTCTCCCATACTGAAAAACTTTTGCAGCTTTTGACACAATTCTTTGAGTATCAGTACTAATTTTTATAATAATTATACCACCTGACGAATTCTTCCTTATAGGGTTTTGGGCAGGCTACGTGATCAAGGCCAGGGATGAGTGCCAGGGACTAGATCTTATTTATTTATTTGATATCAGGGATTGAACTCAGAGGCTCCTAACCACTGAGCCACATCCACAGTCCCTTTTATTTTTTTATTTTGAGATAGGGTCTTGCTGACTTGCTTAGGACCTTGCGAAGTTGCCGAAGCTGGCTTTGAACTTGATCCTCCTGCCTCAGCCTACTGAGGTGCTGGGATTATAGACATGTGCCACCACATTCAGCCCAGATCTTATTTATTTATTTATTTATTTATTTATTTTTTAAAGAGAGAGAGAGAGAATTTTAATATTTTATTTTTTAGTTATCGGCGGACACAACATCCTTGTTGGTATGTGGTGCTGAGGATCGAACCCGGGCCGCAGGCATGCCAGGCGAGCGCGCTACCGCTGAGCCACATCTCCAGCCCCAGCCCAGATCTTATTTAAAGGGCAATCAGGGGTTACTTGGAAGTACGAGAAACAGGGGTAACAGGGAGGGTACTTAGTGATTGCCTCTCCAGCACCCCTCCTTTTCCCAGCAATGACCCCCATTTCCTTCTCACCCCCATCACCATTCCCTGTGGTTTAGGCAGAGCTAACTCTGCCACTTGCTCCCAGACCAGCCAATCAGAGCATTGCCTTCCCCTGAGATGGTTTGTTTACAGAACCAGCCCATGACCCAAATCAGAGCAAGGCAGACTGCATTCCAGAACTCTTACTGGAGCAGAGAAAGAATCTCCACCTTTCCTGACAGGGCTGCTGTTTCTGCTGCCACCTTCCAGCCCACACCTCCAAGCCTTGAGAATGAGGCCCACTCAGGGGACCTGTGGGAGCCATGGAGGAAGCTCGGGTCCTGGCCACATAGCTGGAGCTGCACCAGAAGCCAGCGGCTCCCATGAACTGTTCAGGACACGAGGCAATAGAGTCTCCTTCTTGCTGTCAAAAGAGAATTAGGATTGAGGGAGAAGTGGGTAAAGAAAGAAGGGGTAGAGAGAAGGAAGAAAGAAGGAAGAAACTGCAGGTTGGGTTCCTAGATGCCGTGTCTCCCCAGGAACAATGCCTGTACAAGGCTGAGCCTCCATAGGGTGGGAGGAGGGAAGGACTCCCAGGTCCTGGGTGCTCACGGACCCTCCACATGCCCGACTCCAACTCCAGCCCACCTACTTTGGGTTTGAACTCATCCCCAAACACCATCTGTTTCTCCCTGGAAAGGACTACTCTTGGCAAATCCCAGGCCTCCATGACAGCCCCACTGTCCTGTGACTTTGGCTTTTCCTCCAGCTGGCACAGACAGCCCCAGACACTCGCCCCAAGGATGCAACGACCCCTTCTTATTCATAGCACATACTCACTTGTTGGCCACACGACCCAGTTTCTGCCTCTGGGACATGAGCGGCGGGGTATGGAAATCACAATGACTTTAAAAGAGCAAATAGCAAAAACCCGGCAGTCCTGTCACCGAAGGATGTTAAGTTCCATATTAAATTTATTTCCTTACTAATCTTCATATCAGTATCATTAACATAAAGTTGAAATTTTTTCTGTTAAAAAATAGGCACTTGCATGCTGCACCTTTGTTGATCATAAAATGTTCTGGATTTTAGTGCACTTGGACTCTGGTCTGACCCAGTCTCCTGTGGAGGTTTATGCAGAATTGCCTGTTGTCTGTTCTCCAAGTCATACTTGGAAGCAAGCACCACCTGGGTGCTGATGCTTCACTATTTCTCTGAATAGTGGGAAAACCTTCCAGCCTTTAGATAGCAAGCAGAGAAAGCCCTGGGAAAAGCCACTCAGGACCTCTGGGGACAATACCACCCTGTGGGGATCAGCTCGAGTTTCAGCGGTAGACAGCCCGGCCCACCCCTGGCAGTGCCATTTTTGAGATGTACGGTGGTCTTGGGCAGGTTACTTACCCTCTTCCTGCATCAGTTTTCCTGTCTGTAAGATGGAGATATCATAGTGCTTACGTGGACACTGTCGAGGCTGAGGGCAGAAGGTGCAGGAAATCAGAGAGGAGCAGGACAGTGCTGGGAACCTGGTCCAGCCAGTCGGCTCTGAAAGTCTGTCCTGGGTCCAACTGTGAGGTATCAGAGGCTGGGCAGAGGCAGGTGCCCTCCACAAAATCTGAGGAACCACCTAGAAGGTCCAGGTTTTCCTTTCGGGCTTCTCTGCCGGCCCTGCTTGGCCCTGCTCTGGAGTTGCCCCCTGCTCTCATTCCCTGTGGGGCTCAGACACCAGGCCCCTGGCAGCATGTCAGCATCTGTCTTTCTGATGGCTTGGGGCAGGGGGCTTGCAGCCAGGTATCTGGGAGGAAGGCAAGAAGACGTCCTATGGAGAAGTTCCCGGCAATAAATCAGGGGCCCGGAAGTCTCTCAGGCGAATATGGATTCCTTATGGCTCTCCTAATGGAGAGGCTGGTTTCAGTCTGAATTCAGGTCCTACGAGAAGCCATGAGCAGTGACAGGCTATCTGATATGTGTTCCAGTCACAGGCCAAAGATCAAGCTTTGCTGAACCAGAGTGAAGAAAACAACGACCGTGAAACATCTTCTTTGTGGGCGCATGGGCTGCAATGGGCTGCCCACAAGGTCATCCTGGAAAGCCAAGGACAGCGCAGACGCCTCCTGGCTCCTGCTGTAATGGACGGAAGCAATGGTGCAGATAATCTAGCCAAATGGCGGGTAATCAAAAGCCATTTCTATTTGGCCTTGGGAGAAGTTCCTGTGCTCATTCTGAGTGTGGGTGGATGGGAGCCTCCTGCCAGATGGGTGTGCACACAGAGATCTGGGCACTGCCTCACATCCAGGCTGCTCTCCAGGGCAGGTGGCCCTGGCCAGCAGCACCTGGGGGGTGGGCATGGCAGGGAGCAGGTGAGGAAGAAGGGGTTCAGGAGGTGCTTCTCCAGTTGGCCCCCTTTCCTGGCCATTCTCATCTTTTTCAGCTCTGCCCAGAGGTGTAACCCCTGTGGGGAGCGTGGCCTGGGCACCTTTGCTCTCTAGCTTCCATATTGGTTTGAGCCACAGGAGATGGGAGCAAAGAAAGAGAAGCTAGGGCATCTTGCCCCACCTCCCTCCCTCTTCTGGCAAGAGGTGCCCCTGTTGCCCTCCACCCGTCCCTGGCTTGTTTTCAATGGGTATTAGAACATCATTCTTCCCCATATCCCTTTGGTCTGGGTGTGGTAACAGAGCCGCGCCACTCATAGGTCCCCTAACCTGCCCACACCTTCACCAGATCTTTTCCACTGAGGCATCTGAGGCAAGCTCTAGTTCCTGTCCACGACCTGATGGGGGTGGTACAGGGTAGGACTGCAGGTGGGGCTAGGGAAGTGGGACTGTTTAACCAGACAGGGACCACCTAGGGACCCTGCTTGAAGGGCAGCCCCTTACTACTTAGATCTTCCTGAAGCCCAGGGTCCCTCTTTGTTCCATACTGAGTCAGCCTGCCCCATGTCCCATGCAGGTGGGGTCAGGTACCTCCACCTGCAGCTCCATCCAATGTTGGAGGCTGACTCACCTCCTCCTTTGAGTCACCAAAGTGGATGCAGCCCTCCAATATGCTTGGCTTCCCTTGAAAATGATGGTGTCAAGTTTGAAAAGGAGGAATTTTCACAGCATCCTCAAAAATTTTCTTTTTCAGGAGCCTCCTCCTCCCATCCTAACCTCTCCAGACTGGAATTGGGAATTTATCAACTGGCCCCTTGGTCCATCCATGATCCTGACACTGACCCTGTTTCTAGATTCATGGCTCACATTCTTCCTCCCTGGTCTGTTCGGCTTTCTGTTGGTCAAGGTCATGGCTGCTTCGGTTTTGCTTCTATCATAGTCTATTTGATCTTGTAATTCTGGTGATAAATGATCCTGTTGTTTCTGATAGTTGTTAAATCTGGTCACTTTCTAGTTACTTACTCCTCCTGGGTCACCACCATCTATACACCAAAGACATCGGTATCATCCTGTCTTCTCCTCCACGGCCCAAATCAAGTCATTCCCAAGTTCTGCTATGTCTCCCGACCCAGCTCCTGACACTGGTGTAGGTCACTGTTACTTTGCCGCTGCATGACTACCCCCTTCCAAGAATCCCTCTCTTCACACCATCCTCCCCACCAAGCCATGCTTCACCCTGTGGTCTTTGAAAAATATGAATCAGACCATGTCAATGCTCGAAAATCCCGTCTGTGGCCTCCATGACACTGGGCGTTAGCGATGCATCCTGAGCGCGGTGTGTGTACCGTGAGGCTCTGGGCCTGCCTTGTCCTGGCTGCACCTCCAACCTGGACTCCTTCATCATTGTGCTCTCTGCCTGTGCACCAGAGCTCCCCTCCCTTTATCTGTCCCGTGCATCCTTCTGCAGAGAACTGAGAACTCCTCTAGACCAGGTCAAGGGCCCCAGGTCAGTGGGGAAACCCAGACCGTCCTCCGGAGCAGCTGTCACAGTCTGTAATGCGACATGCATTTACACTCCACTCTGGACGGTGAGCGCCAAACCAGAGCTCTCCCTGGTTTTGCCTGCACCAACACCTCCACCGCCTTCTCAGTCGTCCTGTGTGAGTGGTGTTTTTCCTTTAAAAACATACCTCAGAGATATTTCATGGCACATTGACCACAGGCTTCTATTCCCTCTCCTTCTAGAAGTCCTCCACCAACGGGAGTTTTCAAAGGTACAGACCCACCAGGACTAAGAAAACCAAGCAGGAGACCACAGCGAAAGGAGCTGAGTGAGTGGAAATGTCAAACGCAGGCAGAGAAACCGTAGTTTGTGCAGAAAAGAACAGCCATATCCCAGGAGCCATCAGGAAGGTAACCAGGAGATACCCAGAGCCCAGGGAAACCGAGACCTAGTAACACAGCAGAGGGGAAGTCAAAGCTGGGCTGAAATGGAAAGTCGCCTAAAATTCTGTGGGTAGAGTAGTTAAGCCCTCGCACCCCCTCGCCCTGTGGAGACAAGCACCCTTTCTCCACCCATACACCCCCAGAAAGAAAGCAGAGGCTTATTCTCCAAAGAAAAATGAACCTGAGAGACTCCACAGGTGAGAAGCTGAGGCAAAGAAATGAAAGTGCCCGCGGCTGCATGCAGAAGGCAAGCAGGATGGTCGCAGCTGGGGGAAGAGCCCTCGGGTACCAGCCAGAGGGCACTGAGGGCTGAGAGCTGGCCACAGCTCACAGAGTGGACTCAGCATAGGGGGCAGCATCGTGCCCCTTACCAAGAGCAAAGTTTCCTGTGGAAGCTCAGTCCTATCCTGGGTCAGAAAAAGAGGCAACTATAAAGGAGGACTTGAGAGCTTCTAGGGAAATTGGAATTTGGCCTCTATATTATAAATACCTTGCTAGGATAACACTATTGGGGAAATGTAAGAGAAGGTCTGTGTCCTTTGAAGAGCCACATGGATGTGTTTAGGATGGAAGCCTGATGATGTCTGCACCTGTCAAAAGTTCAACAAATGGATTATGTAATGCAAATGTGTGTGAATATGTGCATAGATAGGTTAAGAGACAAAATGGCCCTAAGAGAGAAGAGAACAGAGGAAGCCAATGTACCAAAATGTTGCAATAATGAATCAAATGTGTATTCAGGTGTTCATTGTTTTTTTTCTTTAGTTTTTTTTAAATTAATTTTTAAATTTATATATGACAGTGGACTGCATTATCATTCTTATTACACAAATAGAGCACAATTTTTCATATCTCTGATTTACACAAAGTATATTCACACCAATTCATGTCTTTATATATGTACTTTGGATAATAATGTGCATCACATTCCACCATCATTTATAACCCCTGCCCCCTCCCTTCCCCTCCAACCATTCTGCCCTATCTAGAGTTCATCTATTCCTCCCATGCTCCCTCTCCCTACCCCACTATGAATCAGCCTCCTTATATCAGACAAAGCATTTGTCATTTGGTTTTTGGGGATTGTCAAAAGTTCAACAAATGAATTATGTAATGCAAATGTGTGTGAATATGTGCATAGATAGGTAAATAGATAATGCTAACTTCACTTAGCATTATCTTCTCTAACTCCATCCATTTATCTACAAATGCCATAATTTTATTCTCTTTTATTGCTGAGTAATATTCCATTGTGTATATATGCCACATTTTTTTATTCATTCATCTATTGAAGGGCATCTAGGATGGTTCCACAGCTTAGCTACTGTGAATTGTGGTGCTATAAACATTGATGTAGCTGTGTCCCTGTAGTATGTTGTTTTTAAGTCCTTTGGGTATAGACGGAGGAGAGGGATAGCTGGGTCAAATGGTGGTTCCATTCCCAATTTCCAAGAAATCTCTATACTGCTTTCCATATTGGCTGCACACATTTGCAGCCCCACCAGCAATGTATGAGTGTGCCTTTTCCCCCACATCCTCGCCAACACCTATTGTTGTTTGTCTTCATAATAGCTGCCATTCTGACTGGGGTGAGATGAAAGATTAGTTTTGATTTGCATTTCTCTAATTGCTAGCGATGATGAACATTTTTTCATATATTTGTTGATTGATTGTACATCATCTGAGAAGTGTCTGTTCAGGTCCTTGGCCCATTTATTGATTGGGTTATTTATTTTTTTGGTGCTTAGCTTTTTCAGTTCTTTATATACCCTATAGATTAGTGCTCTATCTGATGTGTGAGGCGTAAAGATTTGCTCCCAAGATGTAGGCTCTCTATTCACCTCACAGATTGTTTCCTTTGCTGAGAAGAAACTTTTTAGTTGAGTCCATCCCATTTATTGATTCTTGATTTTAATTCTTGCACCAAAGGAATCTTATTAAGGAACTTGGAGCCTAATCCCACATGATGGAGACTGGAGCCTACTTTTTCTTCTATTAGACTCAGGGTCTCTGGTTTTATTCCTAGGTCCTTGATCCACTTGAGTTTTGTGCATGGTGAGAGGTAGGGATTTAATTTCATTTTGCTGCATATGGATTCCTAGTTTTCCCAGCACCATTTGTTGAAGAGACTTTCTTTTCTCCAATGCATGCTTTATGGCACCTTTGTCTAATATAAGATAATTGTCGTTTTGTGGGTTTGTCTCTGTGTCCTCTATTCTGTACCATTGGTCTACCAGTCTGTTTTGGTGCCAATACCATATTGTTTTTTGTTACTATTGCTCTGTAGTATAGTTTAAGGTCTGGTATAGTGATGCCACCTGCTTCACTCTTCTTGATAAGGATTGCTTTAGCTATTCTGGGTCTCTTATTTTTCCAGATGAATTTCATGATTGCTTTTTCTATTTCTATGAGGAATGTCATTGGGATTTTTATCAGAATTGCATTAAATCTATATAGTGCTTTGTGTGTGTGTGTGTGTGTGTATGTAAGTTTGAAATTTTACAAAATAAAACAGAAAAAAATAAATAAAGAGTAACATAAGATTTCTCAACAGCAAAACTGAGAGCTTAAGACCAAGAACAAGGTTGTTTTATAGGATACTAAGGAAAACTGATCTTCAGCCCAGAATTCGATTCCCAGCTATGCCATCTACCAAAATAGTGAAGCAGAACAAATACATGTATATATATTTTGTTTGTTTTTGTGGTGCTAGGGATTGAACCCAGGACTTTGTGCATGCTGAGCAAATGCTCTACCACTGAGCTACATCCCCAGCCCCAGAATAAATATATTTTTAACACATTTGAAATCTCAAAATATTGATCTCCTGTGTGCTTTCCTTATGAAGGTATTAAGAGATGTAGTTTGAACTACAAAGTTGGGATGCAGGAAACAGCATCAAAGAAGGGAAGTCTTGGGACATTGGAAAACGGGAGCCACAAGATGGCAATAACACAACTCATACATGCTGGTGGGACTGCAAATCGGTGCAACCACTCTGGAAAGCAGTATGGAGGTTCCTCAGAAACTAGGGGTAGAACTACCATTTGACCCAGCTATCCCACTCCCCAGTTTATACCTAAAAGATTTTAAATCAGCATACTACAGGGATGCAGCCATGTCAGTGTTTACAGCAGCTCAATTCACAATAGCTAAGCTATGGAACCAACCCTAGGTGCTCTTCAACAGATGAACAGATAAAGAAAACGTGGTGTATATGCACAATGAAATATTTCTCAGCTACAAAGCAGAATGAAATGATGGCATTTGCCAGTAAATGGATGGAGCTGGAGGCTATCATGCTAAGTGAAATAAGCCATCCCCCCAAACCAAGGTTGAATGTTTTCTCTGACGTGCAGAAGCCAATCCAAAATAAAGTGGGGGAATAAAAAGGAATAGAAGAAAAATCAGTAGAGATAGACAAAGGGGGATGAGGGAAGGGAGGAAGAGTGTGAAGTGAATCTGACCCAACCTTCCTGTGTCCATATGTGAATGCACCACAGTGAATCTCCACATCGTGTACATCCACAAGATACTCATTAAAAAATAACTATAGGCGGGCTGGAGATGTGGCTCAAGTGGTAGTGTACTCCCCTGGCATGCGTGTGGCCTGGGTTCGATCCTCAGTACCACATACAAACAAAGATGTTGTGTCCGCCGAAAACTAAAAAATAAGTTAAAAAAGAATCTCTCTCTCTCTTTCTCTCTCTCTCTCTCTCTCTCTCTCTCTCTCTCTTTAAAAAAAATAGCTATAAGTCAATAGAAAGATCAGTAGAGTAGAGGGGAAGAGAACCGGGAGGGAGCAGGGGAGGGGAAGAGGACATACTGGGGACCGAATTAGAACAAGTTATGTTCCATGCTCCTATATTATGTCAAAATGACTTCTATTGACATGTATAACTAAAAAGAACCAATTTTAAAAAGATAGCCAAAGGGAACATCCAGACCAGAGCTGAAGAATACTTGGATTCTGGAAAAAAAAAGAAGGAAAAGAGAACAAAAGAAGATAAAATAAACAAAACTCTGGGTTCTAATCAAAAAGAACTTGTTTTGGTGAACATGCAGCAGGGTGTTGAGGAAAGGGTACTGATGAGACACAGAAACTACAGCAAATGTAAACTGACACCATTGTTAACTCCAGAAAAAAAGTGACAGTACTCAAAAACAGAGACCTGAGTCTAAAATACATTTGGCTTCACAGCTAACCATAGTTACCTACATCTGTGTAATTATAATAAAGATAATGCTGATTATTAACAAAAGTGGGGGTGTGGTGAGGAATGTGTAGGCAAAGGGGTAGGGAGTTGATTGCAGTTAGAATGTCTTCTGCTCATTTACCATGCCTGGAAGTCAAGAGGTAATGTGAAAAACTGGTGAACCAAGAAAGTGTTGCTGGGCATGGTGGTACATGCCTGTGACCCCAGGGACTCAGGAGGCTGGGGCAGAAGGATCACAAGTTCAAGGCCAGCCTGGACAACTTAGCAAGGCCCTAACAAACTTAGTGAGATCTTATCTCAAAAAGTAAAAAGGCCTGGGAATGTGCCTCAATAGTAAAGTGCTCCAGGTTCAATCCGTAAAACCAAAAATGATCTGCCCCAAAGAATAGAACAGGTCTTCAGCAGTTACCTGGGCACCCATGCTTACAGCAGCTTTTTCACAGTAGAATAGGCAGAAAAAAAGCAAACAAACAAATATCCATTCCTGGATGAATGGTTAAACAAAATGTGGTATATCTACACAGTGGAATATTATTCAGCCTTAAAAAAAGAATAAGCTTCTGATACACGCTACAGCATTAATGACCCTTGAGAACATTTGCTAAGTGTAATAAGTCAGTCACAAAAGGACAAATGGTGTATGATTTCACTTCTATAAGGTCCCTACTTTAGTCAAATTTATAGAGACAGAAGTTAAAATGGTGGCTCCCAGGCACTGGGAGGAGGGGATGGTGAGTGTTTACTGGGGACAGTGTTTCAGTTTGGGAAGGTAAAAAAGGTTTAGAAATGGGTAATAGTGAAGGTTGCACAACACTTTGCACGTATTAAATAAGACACTTAAAACAGTGAAGATGGTTTTTAAAAATAGCCGTATTGGGTTAACTTTTAAAGTTGTGGTAGGAACCATCCGGAAGCCGAGCAGTTGCTAATACACAGTGCTGGGAGACTAAGGAAGCTGCAAGACACTGAGGGTTTTCATTATGATCCTTTCAGTGCTACTTTACTTTTTAAAGTGCCGCAGTAACATTTATACAGTGCTTACTGTGTGCCGGGCGTGCTTTAAAGTGGTAGCGCATGTGCCCGCGGATCCCACTGCTGCTGGAAGCAGGTGTCGCTAAGGGTCCACAGGTTGCAGAAAAGGAAATGGAAAGACTCTGAAGTGGAAGGGCTCCACCCAGGCAGGCTGCCCCAGAGTCCTCCCTGCCCGCCATTGTCCCTTTCCCCTGCCTCTCTTGTATCTATCTATATGACGGGGGTGAAAGGAAAAAACTAATTGCAAAAATATGCTGCAGTGAAAATCCTTATAGGCATATTTTATGTGCTTGTGTGAGGATATCTGACTCCCAGGAGCAAAATAACTCACACTTTTATAAAAAGACCAAAATGTGACATTGAGTTCATCATATAGGCATTAAAAACTATTAGAATAATGCCAATACTGACATTATACTCACTGAATTATGGAATTGAAGCACAGAGACAAATGACTTTTCTACGTATTCATAATTGTCATCAGGTTCCCTCTAGTCCCTCTAATTTGTCCCCTCACCTCCCTGTACAGTAATCATCAGGATGGCAACTGTGAATAAAACATAAGAAAAAATGAGCGCTGCAGGCTAAATCCTGCTCCGTTAGAAGGAGAGGGACATAATTCTGCATTTGGAAAACATGTTGAAATATTATTTTTTTACAGTGAAAATAGTTACATCACAATTTTAAATTACATTTCCATTTGAAATGGAGTCAATTTGCACCACCTACTGGAATAGACAGCTCTATAGAGTCACAGGTTTAGAATTACAAAACCACTTTTAAGAGTTCAGAATTACATTTCCAGTTATCTGTAAGAGATCAGCCCCTTTGACCTGTTAGAAAGGCCAGACAGTGATTCACTGCAGGGACCATTTTCTAAAACAAACTCTCTTTAGAAGCCAAATTGAATCGTCTAGCTGAATTAACGAATTGTACAACTGCTTATAAAAAATAAAATGATTAAGCCAAATACATCAACCAAAGAGATAAAAATGTAAATTAGAAGCAAAACTGAAATCAATACACATTATCAGATGCTAAATCACTATTAAAAAACGGGATTCGGGCAGACAACTGGAAAATGACAGGAAACATAGGCAAACGGGACGATAAACAGAACATAACTCAACATTAATTAAAAAAGAACTCGCCCAATGAAAATTTGATAGAGTTTATATCAAAAGCAATAATCATTGTCACAGCTTAATTACAGCCTGAACATCAAGATACAAAGTATTCATATTTAGGCTCTTTGACATTTTAAAGGAAGTCACAACAAAAATTCTCATTTTTCACGACAAACTACTCCAAGCAATAAATTTCTGACTATAGAATGGCAACATTTATTATTGTATAATTGACAGAGATTTGTAAAAAAAAAATTACATCTACAACATCTACTATTCTAGATGAAATTGCTTTAGAATAGAAGCCTAAATATATTACATTTTAATTTCTTGAAACCTATTACACCATTTCACTTATTTTATGGGTATTTTGTCTGAAAATTGATTTTTATTTTTATATGTCAACTAAATGAGATGTCAACTAAATTAACTGAAGCATAAAATATGCTGGCAAGATATATTTACAAACCCACATGGCAAAATGGCGTATGAGGAACAGGAATCTGATTTCGACTCCCAGGCGAGAAAAGATCCCGGCCGCTGGGACCTCGCCAGCCCAGACCCTCTTTGCTCTTCCAGGCGATTCGTGAAGGACAAGGACAGTTCTAGGTCTTCCCTTCTCATCTCAGTTCAGCGCTCACGGGATTTCATTTTCCAGGTTCTCACAGGTCTTGGAAAGCTTGGGTGGGCCATTTCCACTGTGGACAGGAGGTCAGCAGCAGCTTTGCCCTGGTCTCCCCCTCCAGCTGCGTGGAGGTGACTCCCGCGCCCGTCCACCCACCCGTGACCCCACCCTTTCCACAGTGCAGCCCCTATATCCTCCCGCCTCCTGCTGCCCTCTTAGATGCCCCACGGGGAACCACCACTTCATCCCCCCTCAGCGTCCCCAGCTTGTCCACCTGTTCATCCAGCCAGGTATCCCCACTCTCTACTTGCCCCTTCATTCTTGACCCAGCAAAGTCCTGGCTTTCTAAATCTCCAGGACGCCAGCCGCCTCTCTCCATCTCTACCATACCCCACTGGGCCAGAGAGCAAGCATGTCCCCCAGACAGCTGGTCATCCATCTGGGCTGGCCTCATCTGCCCTGCCCAGGTGGCCCCTTGCTGAAAGGCCTTCACTGCAGATGAGCTTGATTAAGTGCCTTTCTTGGTCTGGTGTCCCTGCCTGCGCAGCCCCTCTCCCACCTTGGTTGGGCCTGCCTCTGCCCTCCCCCCCTGGGTCTTTCTGTTCCTCACCAGTGTGTTCCCTGCTGCGTGAGGACAGGGCCCTGGGCTCTCCTCTCTGCCTGCCATTCTCTTCTTGCCCCTTTTTTGCACAGCCATTGACTGTGCCAACTCACACCCTAAGTCTATGTTCTGGGAGGAACTGGAAGTTTCTGTGTGACCCACGAAACTATTTTTACTCAGCTTTGTGTTCCCTACACCAGAGAAATATGGAATGACTCATTCACTCAGAGCAGAGCCAAAAGCACAGGTGCCCCCGGGTGAAGAGAGGGGCTCACCAGGAGCGACAGGGGGCCTGTCCTATGAGCTACAGTCCTGGTTCCAGGACCCTCTCCAGAGGAGCTGGTGTGCACATCCGGTCCCGGGGGTGGCCCAGGGGCTGCTGTTGTGGAGGTAACGTAGCGGGACACTTTGGAATAGTTTCCAAAAGATGGCTGTTAGGAACATGCTTCAGTAAACAATTTGTTAGCCCAATCCATGAAAACCTTAAATATTTAGACAGAGGCTAGGCAGGCCTCCATTTCCAGTCTTCCTCAGGCCCTGCGAATGTTGGCATGGGGTTTATTTCACATATCTGACAATAAACTTTATTCTTCTCCTGACCCAGTCAAAAATATCTATACAAAAAAGGGAAGAGAAGAGAATTCCAGCCAAGATAGTCATCAAGATGGTCCCCTGGGACTGGGGATATAGCTCAGTTGGTAGAGTGCTTGCCTCGCATGCACAGAGCCCTAGGTTTAATCCCCAGCACCACAAAAAGTAAAGAAAGAGAGAGGAGAGAGAGAGAGAGAGAGAGAGAGAGAGAGAGAGAGAGAGAGAGAGAGAGAGAAGGAAAGTCAGTCCTCTGGAACCCTTCTGAAATCTGAGGTCAGAGGAGGACTGATTCTTCAAGTCGACAGAACTGTGGGCATCTTGCCCAAGCTCATTGACAGCATGGTGGAGCGAGAGGGGCATGAACTACTTGAGTCACTTAATACCAAAAAAATGTGGCAAAATCATTATATGACACCAAAATATTGTACAGATTATGTTCTTAGGGTAGTGGGACAAAGAATTTTCCTGCCTTTTCACATTTTGCTACTATTTCAGTTTTCTTTTATAAACATGCTAACACTTGTAATGAAGACCTTTTTTTAAAAAAAAAATTGTTACTATTCTGTTTCATTTACAAGATGTGAACATTTTGCCAAAGCTTTCCATCTTCATTGTCAGCCCTCACATGACAGCATTGAATTAATTGTTAGGAATGTCCTGTCCATGCCTCTACTTCCCTGGCAGAGGCAAACGCCTTACATTTTTCAGAACTTGGTGGAAAGCACTATGGCTTCACTTACGTTATATATCAGAAATCAGGGACAAGCCTCGTACACAGATTTAAAAGAATGTGTTGCTTACAACCCCAGCGGCTTGGGAGGCCGACTCAGGAGGGCTGCAAGTTGGAGGCCAACTTAGTGAGACTCTGTCTCAAAAAAAAAGTGTTGATGTGTTCCCTGGCGAATGGACCAGCATCCACTGAGTGTGGGGAGCTGCCTTGCTTTTCCGTGAGCCCACCTGGGTTTCCTTGTTTCCCGGTTGTGCTCTGGAGTTTGTTTTCCAGGAGCCGGGCTTCTAGATATCCAGCTTTGCTTTTCGTTACTTAGAACTAAGAATCGTCTGGTTACTAAGCTAGGAAGAATGCCAGGGGTCTTTCAGAGCCTGACTACCTGTCTCCCGACCCTGGGGTCCCCCACGGGGCCCCTTCATCACATTCCACCCCCTGCCCAGCCCTCCCTGCTCTCTAGGGCCTCAGGCTCACAGTGCTTCTGAGCCTCCTCCACTGTCAGCCTCTGCGGGCACGTGCTCACCACTCATGCTACCTTTCCTTCTGTTCTCAGTGACCTTCAATACCTGCCACTGCCCCCACCCACTGCCCAGACCTAGAGCACATTCCCCCGAGGTCAGGTATCACTTTTACTGTTGAGGCCCTCAATCCAGCACTGCATCTAGGACCCCAGAACCTGTGGGATTAAGCATACCTGTGGGTCAACCCCAAACTGCAGTGTCTTGGAACTGCTTGGAGCCCTCTGTAGTCATGTGTCTTTTCCTGGCTAACTCAACAGACTGTCTGACTGACAGCACTGATTGACAGAACAGAAGAAATGCAACAGGGAGGATTAGGTTAAATGTAACCAAGCCTCAGCTAACTTCACTATTAACCTGGAGAAGGGAGGAAGGCGGGGTGGAAGGAAGTAGATGATCTCGGGAGGAGGGCGGGAGGGGAGGGGTCATGGTGATGGACACCACACGGGGCTTGTTTTACTCTTCTGTCTGCTTTGGTTTGAATTTGAAATTTTTTGTGTTGAAGACATTTGAAGAAGACAAAAGAGAAACAGAAGCAGCAGCTGATTTGCAGAGTCTAAGGAGGTCCCAGGCTCTGGAATGTTGTCTCCCACCCTTGCCCTTTCCTGTGCAGCACTCCAGTCCCCTGAGCACCCCAGCCCCATTCATTCATATGGATCTGGTATCAGACTTTTGACCCAAGTAACACCACCAAGGCCCTGCCCTTGGGTTGCTCCAGGTCCTGGAACATTCCCAAACGGGAATGGATCCTGTCGGGACCAGGCTCCACACCAACTGATCCAGCTAGCAACCCTCCTTTGACAAGATGCACACTGAGATCTTTTGGGACAGAGAGTCCCTTTGGTTACCTCCTAAATCACACTGGGCAGAGCCCCAACTCTCCCTGAGAAAGATCACGAGAGTCGTCTTGGTAGAACTTCTTCTTGGACCTAGGAGGCCCCTGAAGACTGTGCCCTGACCAAGGCAACCATCTTCTAGACAATTCCTCAGAGCAGCCTCCCTCTGGTGACTCTCCCAAGAGTCACTGCAATCAGTTAACAAACATCCTTGCAGGTTTTCCCAAAACAATTCATTAGGCCCTACCGATCAGGTCCAACCAGTGTTGCAGATAAACAAGCCTTAGGCCCTCCAAGGCAAGAGCTCAAGTTTCTGTCCTTTCCTCTGTGTGACTTGTGTCTTCCCTACCTCCAGAACATTGAGTAATGATATTTGTGATGTAGATGAGGTCGTCCTTTCACCCAGGGTTGACAGACAAGAGGAAGATTCCAGGAGAAATGCCACAGCAGCAAATGAATATAGATGATGTTTTTCCATTTCGTGCTTCTAAAAATGCCTTTTGTAGCAGAATCTCAAAGCTCTCCAGGAAGCAGGGCTTTGACTGGCACTTTCGCTTGGGGTAAATGTGAATGGTCAGAGCTCCCTAAGTCATTTGTGATAAGAAAGAACAAACATCCAAGGCTTTTAAAATGCAATATTCTTGCCTTCTGGGTAGTAAACAAAAGTGTGCAGATGGATAATGACATCTGTGGATTCTGGCTCCATTTCCTAGAGAGAGAGAAAAAATGTAAATAAATATGTAAAAACTTGTCATATGTGGGTAACACCCATGGTTCTTCCAGTGGTTACCGTCCCGCTCAGCCTTCACAAGGCTGAGTGCCTTGAGACCACATGACACTGAGCAGGCCAAGCATGTCCCTTCAATGCCCAGGGGAAGACAGATGCTATGGAAATGTTTAGTAAAAGGTCCAAGCAGTGGCTTTGACACTTGATGCCTTGTACCAGGGGCCGATTTCCTTTTGTTCTCTCCATTGGAAGCCTCCTTATAAATGTTTAATAGCTAAATGATTCATTCAGGTCTGCAAAGGCCACACCCTCAACTGGAAAGACAGGGAGACACCCCCCCCCCCCAGCAGTGTCTGAGTGCCAGACTGACTGGATGGTTCATTGGAGAATTCTTCCCTGCTCATCCTCAGCTTAAGATGCACGTGCGGCAACACTAATAATCGCTTGGGCTCCAGCCACCGACATGCCTGAAGAGCAGATGTTAGTGACTTTGAAACCATTTCTAGGATTCATTTAGGGTATTCATCAGCCTCAGAGGATAAAACTCAAAGACTCTAAGAATATTTTCTGCTGCTGCGAAAGTGATACTGAACAATCTGCCCTTATAATCCCTTGCCTGGTTATTCTGAAAGTCAATGCTAAGACTTTGCAAAAGAATCTGGGTTCCTAGGAGTCAAGAAACTCCTTCAAATGAAGTCCTAAATGCTGTGCTTCAATGTTCTTAATCTTCAGAACAGCAACACTGATCAGTTAATAACTAAATATGACATCAGGTAGCTGTGACCAAGAGTATCTTTCTATTACACTGGTAAACAGCACAGCCAGACTTGCATTGTCTTACACATGAACATTTTTCTACTCTTGTCAAATTAAAGTGTAAAGCAAAGTGTAGCTCATTAACTTGCTAATTGTTCTTGACTTGAACAGTAGCTAGCATTTGGTTGTCGGCACCACAGTGAGTCTAAAATAGTCATTCTAAAAGCAGTAGTCTACAAACTTTTTAAAAATCACTCCTTATTATTAAAAAGATGTTTGAATGTGAAACCCTGACATATGCATATTTATCTGTCTGTAAATATGTATCAGCACTAATCATTGACATAAAACATAAAATTTTAAAAATGTAAGTGTAAAACAATACTTGAGACATTTTATTCAGGAACTACAAAACAATTCTGCTCACATTAATGTTTTTGAAAAAAAAGCAAGGTGGAAAACTTGGTTGACAAATTTGCTATATAACAGACTGAAGCCTCCTTCCAAATTAGTTTATTTTAAAACTTGACTTAATGGCTGTCATTCCTTAACATATCTCAAAAGACAAGAAGACCTACTAGAAAGAATTGCATGGGCTTAGGGCTCACCAGATGAAACTGCTCAATTCAAAATATGTACATACAAATTATGCAAAGGTTTTAACTGAAATTTGACTGGTTAAATTTCCATTTTCTTTGAAGTCCATCAGTCGTCCTTACAAACCAATTAAATAGCGTCAAGGAATAGCTCAGAAGTCACTTGTCAGTTATTTTACGTGCAATGTACTTGCTCATACATGAAACAGAAAGGTCGACAGACTGTTATCATGGAATAAACTTAAGGCAGGGTTGTGAATGACAGGAGAAAGGGAAAGACCTGCAATCTGCCTGCAAAGAGGAGGGCTTGCAGGTATGTTCTTGGGTAAATGAATCAGTTGGCAGCTGATGGAGAGATCTCTCTGGGTGTATGAGTTAGCCAACTAGTAATATCAAAATCACAATTAGGTGTGGGTAGTTTTTTTTTTTTTTTTTAATTCCTAACCCTGATGCCGAGAAGCATAGGAGCTTGCTGCCTCTGTGTGACCTCGTCCAGGTCCCCTCCCTTAGCACCTGCCCTTCCTGGACCAGACCGACAGCCACTGACCTCCCAAGAAAGCCTCCATGTTTGGTTACCCAGCTACCCCTTGGGAAGGTTTCCCCAAGCAGTGAGAAACTTCACTTCTAAGTTGGGTGTGCAGATACGCGCTGTTAACAGCAACACACATCATTTTTGGCAACAAAATCACATAATGTTGGAAAGTTTTCCAAACATCTATTTTCAAAGGTGCTGCCTCCATAGGATAAACTTCTTCCGAAAGCCAAACGCTTTCTCCCTCGCAGCTAAAGCAGCACCTTCGTCTTGAAGGAACGCATTAAGTCTGTTTGTTTTCGTGAGACTTTCTCCTCAGTAGCATCCTAATGACAGCTACTTGTCATCACAGACAAGAAGAGAAAATGTGGGGCGGTCTTTGTGAAAGAAAACAGCAACTTTCTTTTAAGCTCGACAACTCTTCTGAGTGCTTCCTCACAGAAGATCTGTGACCTCTGTGGCACACGAGGTGTTCGAGGTCACCCCTCCTCTCATCACAAAACTCCAAAAAAAGATTCTCCTAGCAGCCATGTCTTCTTACCAAATTCAGCCAGGCGATGGCATCTGGCAGCAGCCTACTCAAGCCACCCTGTCCTTGGCGCAGGCTGCATGATGGTCACCAATAGCCAACATCCTCCTCAGGGGGGAATTAGTCTTTCCTTCCTCACTGATGCCAGGGTTGGCCCTGTGATATATCCCCACCCCTCAAAAAATGGAATGGCAGTAATGTTTGTCACTTTCTTTTCTTTTCTTTTTTAATCTTTTCCATTTTTTAGTTGTAGTTTGCTTGTTTGTTTATTTATTTATTTATTTATTTATTTATTTATTTATTTATTTATTTATTTATTATGTGGTGCTGAGGATCGAACCCAGGGCCTCACATGTGCTAGGTGAATGCTCTACCACTGAGCCACAACCCCAGCCCATGTTTGTCACTTTTGATGGGAGGATTTATGAGATAGCAGACAGTTCCCAATCTCTCCTTGTCTCTCTACCACTCCAACTGGCAATGCACTATCAGCCTCAGTCCAGAACCAAGATGACTCGGACTAGCATAAGTATGTCTCAAACATTGCATGGGACATACTTATGCTACATTCTCAGTATGTTTCTCACCCTAATTTTTTTTTCACTGTTCATCTGAAATTCAGATTTAACTTAGTCGCTTGTATCTTACCTGTAAACTTTAGCTGTAAGCTTCTGACATTTTGAGATCATTTGTTCCAGAGGCATACCAAATCTCACTTGACTGATAGACCATGGCCCAAGGAAGGGCTCCTGTGTTAATCTTATGTTTAGTAAACCTTAAATTTGCCGTTATTTGCAGATTTTAAAAGATGTTATAGTTCTTCTTGCATCCAAAGGATCATTCTAGGAGACCCTGTTGCCAAGGTGGTAGTTACAGACCAAGGTCCGCTAGAACTAGCATCTCACCAAACAAGGCAGATTCCTTAGCAGCGCCCCAAAGATACTGATTTAGAATCTGCTGGTGGCTGGAAGATCTGCCTTTTAAACAGGTGGTTATGAAACAAATTAACTGTGGACTATACTTGCAATGAAATGTTTTAGAAGGCTGCCTGAATAGGAGACCTAAGAACTAGTCCTGGCTTCGCTACTTACTAGTTTTGTACAATGTTCAGCCAGTCAGTTCTATTTTCCCTTCTTGGGTTCAGTTAATTGCTCTCTTCTAAAGGAAGAGGTTGGCTCAGATCATCTCAAAGCCCTCTCCCAGCTCAGTCTAGGATCAGGAATCAGAAACAGATCCTTCTAGGATCCAGCAAGCAAATTAATGAGGCTAGTTAGGTGGAAGATAGTAGGTCCTAGAGGGGGCTGTGGCAAACTGAAGAGCAAGTACGTCAAACTTGCCTGAGTGTAGAAGTTTTGGAATTTGGCATTCTCTGCTGGTGTAGCTGTACAGGCATTGAATATGCTGGGCACTCCTATTTTCTGCAGCACCCCCAAACCACATCTGCCTTTCATGTAGTTGTCTTATTGTAAACGTTTTTGAAAGGGTTTCTAATTTTGCTTGGAAAACACTGTACACTGTGAATAACAAAATTAATTTAGGATTGACTGGGATTTTGCCCAAATCATCCTGCATGCTGGGAGGAATTCTACAAACTGAGAAGTCTAACCTACAAATTGTTTTAGAATAGAACAAACTGTATGTCAATACTGACTTTAATAATTAATGTCATGGACAGTGCAATGTTTTAGAGTTACTTCATTAGACAGTCTTAGCTTTGATTTTGCCGATTAAAAAATATTTTAGAGTCAACAACATTGTTTTTATGTCTCATACATTTTGATAAGCATTTTTAAAGCCTGTCATCCCCAGTCATTTTCCCTACATTGCCTAAGGGCTAAAACAGTTCTGTCAGCTGCTGCTGTGCTTGGTGTTGGTGAAACGGAGATGATCAGACAGGACACCCGCCTTTGAGCTCACAGGCAGCAAGAGAGGCAGATACAAACAGGTAATTTTTCTATAATATGACAAGTGCAGGATAAAGCCATACAAGTGAAGAGATTAAAAAAAAAAAAAAAGGACCCTGAGGGTTAAGTCTGGAGAGGTGTGAGGAGAGGCTTATTAGAGATGATACCTGAATCTTGAGGATGGGTAGGAATAAGCCAGGTAAGGCAGGGAAAGGTATTCTAAAGCAGAGGAAAAGCTCCTGTGCAGCTTATGGAACAAGTTGTCGGAGCAGCCATTCTGGACAGCTCATTAACTCAACAAACACCTAGTAGGCAGTGAGGGCAGCAGGCAAGCACTTGAGCACCCTGGCTAGGTCCCAGAACCAGTGCAACTGACAGGGCATAGATGAAGGAGGCCATCCCTCCTGAGCTGGGGGTGGGATATCCTGATATGATATAAAAAGGAAGATGAACGAGGGTCTTTAAATTTGAAATTGTGGAATAAATGTTTTAGTAATTTACTTTAAAAACAATAATGACTTTTAAAAAACATAGCATGTTAGAGTATTTGAATATAGAAAAAGAAAAACATGCCTTGGAGTTAGAAGACTGTTCAAACTTTATGTAACCCAGATGTGCCCAGTTTCTGCAGGCCTCAGGGATCACCCTCCTTTACTAAATTAGTCCCAGCCTGTGGGTGGCTGCAGACTCAGCCCCTGGCCAGGCATCCCTCAAGTAGCTCCTGAGGGGTGAGGCCTTCATCTCCCTCAGCCTCTCCCCAGCTGCAAGTCTTCCTTTTTCTGTGCAAGATCTTCATTCTGTCTCACTCCTCTCTGGCTTTTCACCAGTGGTTTCCAGCCCATCTTCCCACCAGCCAATATAAACAAGGATCCAGGAACTCCCTTTTCCAGGCATGCACAAATTTGAGTTCTGAGAAAAGAATTCCTGCTACCTCACTTCTTACATAGAATTACACAACAAAATTGAAATATTATCAAAAGCTAAATTACATATGTGCAAAAGCTTAATAAAATTATAGTTAGTTACAAAATGAAAGAAAATAGGGGAGACTTGAAAGAACAAAAATTTAATCACTCCATCTTTCCATTCAGATCTGTTTTTGTGGACAAAGACATAGAAATAGATGTTTTTGAGACTGGGATCATAATGCATATTTACTTTTACAAATTTGACTTATTTAATGTGATATGTACAATTTATAATTTGAATATTCTTGAAAAATGAGGTAATGATTACATAGGTTTTATTAGGTACCCAAAATAAGTTTAACCATCCCGTTTTACATATGAGTTCAACATTTTACTGAATAATGTATAACTTGCAAAAAAATTGACAGCAAAATAGAACGAATGATTGTAAAAATTAAAATCAATACGTTAAATAGTTCCAAAATATTTTGTCAAATCGTATATTAATCCATAATTTTTTGTTACATTTGAAAACAAAGTAAGTTAGGCTTGCTCATTCACAAGGATTCCTGAAGATGCACACTATTAGTCAAATGTAAATTACAAACTAAGCATACTTCAAAGCAAATTTAATTTAAAAAAACTTTTATTACTGAAAAACCGATCAAGATTTGCCAAATTTTTGAGACGTTTCGCTGTTTCATATTAGTTGATTCGTCCGAAAGAGTCCAGGCTCTCCAAGATTTAAACAACCCGAGCTATTTCTCCACCCCCTTGCTACTCTAGGAACTGGCAGCACCTCCTGGGAGCTTGGGAGAAATGCAGACGGTCGGCCCCCTCCGGAGCCACCAAGTCGGAACGTGCACGCCCGCTAGAAGCCAGGTGTTCCCAGGCGCTCTGACGTCGGAGGCTCGGCTCACGCCCGGGTTCTCAGCAGACGCTCCCTGCGCATCTAAGCAGTTTACCACCGGAGAAGGTGCTGCCAGCTCAGAGTCCGCCCGGCGCCCCAAGGCCCGCGAAGCCCCCGCCCCTGCACGCCTGCATTGTGATGCAGGAAGAACCGGCCGCCGCAGGGACCCGGGTTGCAGCGGACCGGCGCACCTGGATGCGCCTCTCCCTTCTGGGCCTCGGCGTGCACCGCAGGCCGGGGAGGGAGCGTGCTGACGCCGCTAACTCTCAAAACCCTTTAGGGTAGTTCACCTCCCACGCAGAGAGGACCTCCGGATTCGGACCGGGTCCAAGCTGCGGCACCAAGAACTATATGCCAACAAAGACTAGCGGCGTGCGAGGGGTGGAGCCTGGGCGGCAAATACCGCGAGAAGTGGTCTCCCGGAGCGGCTTTGACAGGCGCGCCGCCGCTCTCGCCCCCGGAGGCGGTCTCCGCAGCAGGAGGCGGGGCCGAGCCTCTGTTGCAGAGATCGCGAGATTTGGCCGCGTCACCGCAAGCCTTCCTGTCAGGGGCCGGAAGCACTCTTCGCGGAGCGTCTCCTGCACCTGGTCGGCTGAGCTGCTGCGGCGGTGGGCCCGGTTCCCGGTGCCGCCCCTCGGCTGCCGCTGGGCCGCGCCTGCCCTGGGCCGCAGTGATGGAGGACCTCAAGGAGGCCGGCGCCGAGGCTCCGCCGGCGGGGACCGGTGCTCGAGGCGGGCTGAGCCTCCTGTCCCAGGGAGATTCCGAGGAACCTTGCGCGCAGGTAAGTCCCCCGCGGGGCCGCACCTGCCCGGGCTCCGCGGGCCGCGCGGCCAGGGACGCTGTCACGGGCCCCGCAGCCTCCGGCGCCGCCTCCACGCCCCCGTCGCCTCCGAGGCGCGAAGCGGAGGCCGCTGCCCGTCCCAGGCGGTCGAGAGCCTCAGCCGTCTCGCTTCCCCCCGGCGGCCGCCGCCACAGCGCGCTCCGCCATCTCCGCCCCGGAGCACCGGGCGTGAGAGTGGGTCCCAGCGGCGGCGCGGGTGCGCCGGAGCCCAGGGGCGGCGGAGCCCGGGGGGCGGCGGGAGGGTGCGCCAGGGCTCGCCGGACCCGCGCCGGGCGGGTCTCCGAGGGCGGGCCGGTGCCGCGCTCCTGTGGGGACCGACGGGCAGTTGGCCCTGGCTGGTAGCCAAAGAGGCCCTGAAATCACCCGAAACCACTCGGTAGGCGGCGCGCAGTGTGGACACTGTTTCTCGGACCCGGGGAGCGGCGTCGTGGGATCCTGCGGGGACCCAAAGGGCGCTCTTCAGTCTCCTGGTTTCTGCTTCTGGGTTTTACATAAGTACATTGAACCAGGCGGGGTGGTCGGCCTGCTTCCCGACTGAAGACCATAGCCATCGTGCTCCTTGATGCATCCGTCTTTTTTCCTCTAAAACTATTGAAGAAGAGCTAGTAAATATGATAATGTGTGCTAAAATGTATTGTTAGTGACAGGCGACACGCGTTCCCGGTGAAGCTTGAGGTAGTGAGTTCCTGTTTTCTTTTTATAAAGCTGAGATTTTCATTCCTAAGAGTGTTCATTATAGTGTCATTCAATATGTTAATTAGGGATCAGCTTTATTTCTTGGAGGCAATGAAGTGAAGAGCCGAGCTGTGGTGAAATATTCTTCCGCCCCTCCTCGAACAGCATTTGCACGCCTGGAAGAGAAGACAGACTTGAAACTCCCACCTGCCAACTGGTTACGAGAGAGTGCCAAACTAGGGCCAGCAGGAACTACCATTCTTGGCAATAGTAAGAAAAGCAAGCCGTTTTCAAGGTAAATATTAATAGATGGCATTTTTAACCTATCCCTTTACCCCCTTAAAACTCTTAATACTTTCCAGTTTAATTTGTGATGTACATTAACTTGCTGGGATTTTTTTCATTTTCCCAAAGATCACATTTGACTTTCAAAGTTTTTTCTCCCCTGCGGAATATGTAATAATATGAAGATACCAATTTCATGTGTTCCTTTCATGTCTGCATCATGTTATTAACATATATTAATTTTTTTAATAAAAATTGGCCATTTTATTTTTAGCTAATTTGCTAACTTTTGAATGTGAAAACAAAACAAATCAGGGTGGTACATGAGAAGGAAACCCTTACCATGGTCTGATCTGTTCTTTGGAGTTTTTCTTTGAATTATGGTATATTGTGTAGATTAGAAAAACCTGATGTAAAATTCCAGCATATTGGGTGACCTACCTACACCTTTGACTCTGAACTCGAGAATTCTGCTAGTGGTATTTAAAAATGAGAGAATGGCCTGTCATCTTACAGAGAAAAATGTACTTATGTCTCTATTCTTGTAGGCCATTTAATATGTGGGGTCCTTACTGCCTCAGAAAGTAATAGTTATGTATAGAAATTGTTTATTTATGGCATTTATTCTAGCAAAAACCTGGAAATAACTCAAATATCTTCTTTTGGAAGAAAGCTTAATAGATTATATTGTTATGAGATGATTTAAATAATTATATTGACTGTAGAAACACAGTGCTAGGTATTTTATGTTTATTTCATTTAATGCTCATAGCAATCTTTTGAACTAGATACTGTGAAGTATTTTGCATGTGAGAAAATAAGCTAAGAAAGTTTAAGTAATTTACTTAGAGCATATGATAGATTATAAGAGCATGCTCCAATATTAGACAGTCCTGGGTAAGTATCCTGACTGCTACTTCTCCACCTTATAGACAATAGGTGTATCTCATATGGTACCTGGAATGAGTTGGATGCACACATTTCTTCTTTTTTCTCCTTGTTTCTAAATTGGTGTCAGGTGCATTTATCTCATTTTTTTTTTAACGATATCTTTCTAGAAACAGTCCAGTCCTAGAAACTAAAATCATAATAAATGTTTGTTTTATCTAAAAAGAGTAAAATCTTAAAACAATTTTCTCTTGGAAGAGATTTTTTTGAGTTTCAGAGGACAAAAATAAAAATACCCACTAAGTATTTTATTCTAAATCTTTCCTAATGACTTCTTATAATTATTACTGTTTCATTAAATCTTAAGATATTTTTTATTTTGAGACACTATTTTATATATTCTGAAAAGGAAACACTAGTCAACCTACTACATGTTGATTTCAGAGATGTTAGAATGTGGAAAATGTGAATCCTAGAAGCAAGGATATTTGGTGTTCTGTTCACCTTTAACTTGTGGCCTCTTTTCCTTTGGTAGTTTTGGCATGGCATATGACTTTATTGATTCTGTGGGAAATGATGTGGATGTTGTCTCTGATTCTGAAGTAAGTTTTCTTATTGTTTAAGTGGAAGTCCATGAGTGTTTTATACTAGGTGTTACATGTTCTGTTTCACAGTCTTGAGAAATTCCCGATGAAATGATACGATTATCTGATTTTCAGATACCTTTTTTGTTTTTAAATTATTACTCCTTACCACATGGTCTTTCTTCAAAGTGGAGGGAACAGTCCCCAAAACAATGGTAGTGATATTAATACTAATATGAACTGCTATATTTTAATAATAGTAATTGAAATGGATTATACTGCATGTTACCAATTTAGGATCATATTTCCAGTAAATTCTATTGATCTTTAGTTGGCAGTTTTTTTCTGATATGCTAAAAGCTTAGGTCAGTGCAATAGTGTTATCTGTATGCACTTACCCTTGAGAAATTCTATCTTGTAAAAATAAATCTTTGATCATCGTTTATATTAACATGTTAGCGTGACTCATAAAGTGTAGTGATTCTGGTTTTAAAGGTCTATTTTCTATGTAGCTCTTTGTGTAAATTACAGTTTGTATAACCTTGAGATGAATGAAATTGAAATTTGAAATTACAGATAACTCTAAAAAGGTCTTTCTAAATTATTTTTTCTTATTTTTTCTAAGAACATAAAAAAGCTGCTGAAGATTCCCTACAGCAAGTCCCACGTAAGCATGGCGGTGCACCGTATAGGAAGGACACTCTTATTAGATGAGCTGGATATTCAGGAACTCTTTATGAGATCATCTCAGGTAATACTTTGTGAAAGACATCCAGAAAAACATTAACAGCCTAAGAGCGCTAGAAATATGATTGTGTTCCAGAGAAAGGCCAAAGTAGAAATGAAGCTGAGTACTTCAGCAATCAAAAATTGAAAAAATTTACTGAAGATAAGAAAACTTCAGTTTAAAAAAAAAAAAAACACAGAATGGGGAAGAAAATTATTTTGTTCATGCTGACAGCCAGGATTCTTACAAGGAAAGGAGTAAAGTTAGTGAAGAAAAAGTTCAGAAAAATATGTGAAATTATTATTTTTACATAATTATTATTATGTTTAAATCATTAAAAAATTCTTTGTCTTCATTATAGATTGTCCTGAAACGTTGTTACTAGGCGATGTGAAAAATGTCTTAAAGCCTGATTTCTAAAACTGTGTTGATAAACTGCTATTTTTCCTTCTTGTGTTAATGTTGGACACTTTTATAAAATATAATCACAATGTTTCAGTTTCTCCAGGCTTATTCTCCAGTTCTATATTTAATCTTTAGTTTACTGATAGCAAGTGGTTGACGGTTCTACTGGTTCATAGGGCTACTCTTTAACATCACTTCAGTGTTTTCCAATAAAGGAAAATGAGTGATTTAAACTGACATTTAAAATATTCTTTTAGAGAAAATAGTAGTTAAGTTCAATCTGTGTGTGCACCAGATACACAATGCTTTGGGAGATGTGAGTGAGTAAATTATAGCCCTAGTTCTTCAGTAGTTCACAGTTTTGATGTAAGAACACAAAGGTAGATATTTCAATGAAGTGCAAAGTAGGTTATACTTCAGGCACTCAAGAAAAGATAGAGAAGGGTTACCTCTCTGGCCTGGCCTAGGAAGGGAGGAATATATGGGCTTCTTAAAAGAGTTAAAAGAGGCAATATGAATTGAGTCTAGAAATACAGGTGTTTTGTGAGTGTGCTTATGCCAATGATATTCAACAGAGAATCGATTGTAAAAGAGTAATAGGTGCGTGTTAGCTTTCAGCCACTGTGACAAAATACCCAAGATATTCAGTTTAAAAAGAGGAAAGGTTTATTTTGGCTCATGGTTTCAGAGGTTTCAGTTATGACCAGCTGGCTCCTTTGCTTTGGTCCTATGGTGAGGGAGCATATTATGTTGGGGAGCACATGATGGAGGAAAGTGCTCACCTCATGGTGGCTAGGCAGCAAAGAGGGGAAAGTAGGGGCTGGTGTCCCCATGTCCTCTATGTCCCAGCGACCTAACTTCCTTCCACAAGGTTCCACTCTTAAAGGTTCCATCACCTCCTAACAGTGCCACAGGCAGGGGACCAAGCCTTCAACACAGGAGCCTTTGGGGACATTCAGGATCCAAACGATAGCATAGTACCAAGTTGTTTCCGCTATGTGTGTAACATTTATTTAATTTTTTTCTTACTCAGACTGGTGATTGGACATGGTTGAAAGAGTTTTATCAAAGACTGATAGATCAAAAGTGGCAGAGGAAGAAAAAGAGCAAGGAGCACTGGTACCAGAAGGCTATTCTTTCCAAGTTTTTATATTATAGGTACTTGACTACTTGTTTATTTTTACCTTAAGAAGAAAAAGGAGGGGCTGGGGTTGTGACTTACGTGCGAGGTGCTGGATTTGATCCTCAGCACCACATAAAAATAAATAAATAAGATAAAGGTATTGTGTCCAACTACAACTAAAAAAATATATATTACAAAAAGTAAATTTTTATCTAAAATTTAATTTGAAGCTAGTAAAATTAATTTTTTTCACTATGATGTATTTACATTTTTCATTTTAATTTTTGTTAAGAAAATACATACTTGATTACAAAGTCTGGGGTTTTTTAAAAATTCTAATTAGTTATACATGACAGCAGAATACACTTCATAGTATACAAATGGAGCACAATTTTTCACTTCTGGTTGTACACGAAGGAGAGTCACACCATTTGTGAAATCATACATGTACTTAGGGTAATGATGTCCATCTCTTCCACCATCTTTTATAAATGGTAGATTGTAACATAAAGTTAACTTTGTCAAAAGTCGTTTTTATTTTGTTTTTTTAATTTCTGATTTGGGCAGTATCAATGGTGATGGAGCAGCTCAGCCTGTCCCTTCAGCTGCAGAACAACAGGAATCATCAAGTTCTGATCAGACACATGACTCAGAAGGGGCTTCATGGCCTGCTCCCTTTGAAATGCCTTCTTCAGTTTCTGAAGACCCCAGTGCTTCCAGTCAGGTTTGTTAGTATTTAAATGCTACTTCCATGAACTCATATTAGGAAAACAGAACTACCTTATTTAAAGAATAGACAAATGGAATAAGAAATTGTTTATCAATTTATTTCACAATTAGGAAAAAAAATACATTTTAGTTTTTCATTGTAGAACTTACAAGAACTATTACAAATAGCCAGATCAGTTTTTTAATATTAAATGTTTTAAAGGAGCCTACTGTGCTTGCATGCACACATACTAAAAAATTGGAATGATACAGAGTAGATTAGCATGGCCCCTGCGCAAGAGATGACACACAAATTCGTGAAGTGTTCCCCCCAAAAAGCCTATTGACAAGTATAGCAATACTGATTTTCTCCTTAAAGTCATAGGAATACTTTATAGCATAGTGATAAAGTATATTTTTTAACTTTAGACATGTAGTAAGCTATCAAATATTGAGGCTGATAGGCCTGTTCATAATGTATATATTATTTTACCAGAACTTCTAGTCAAATTGTTAGAGCTAAAATATCCCTTAAGATTTTCTGAATGAAATTCCTAAGTTTTAGCCCACATTCCTACTATAAAGCTTTTAAAAAGGATAAAAGAAAGAATATGCTGTCTGATTTGTATTTTATATTCTTGATTTCTTATTGTTTGTTATCCTTGTTGTGTCTATGAAAGAACAAAGTAGCTCCATAGACATAACTGTGGCAGCATTATATATTAATAATAATATTATTTTTTCCTTATATCTTCTTTTTTTTTTTTGGTTCTGGGGATTGAACCTAGGGCCTTGTGCATGCAAGGCAAGCACTCTACCAGCTGAACTGTATCGCTAGCCCCTCTCTCTGTATCCCTTGATATATATATTTGGGGTTTTTTTTTTTTTTTGGTATGTATGTGTAGTACTGGGGATTGAACCCAGGCTCTCCTGCCCTCCTGTATGCTAGGCAAGCACTCTGCTATTGAACTATATCCCTACCCATGTTTATTTCTTTGTGAGTACACTCTTTTTAAATTTTTTTCTTTTTAGTTATATTTGACAGCAGACTATATTTTGACATATTATACATGTATGGAATATAACTTCCCATTCTTGTGGTTGTACATGATGTGGGGTTTCACTAGTCGTGTATTCATATGTGAACATAGGAAAGTTATGTCTGATTCATTCTATTGTCTTTCTTATTCCCATCTCCCCTCCCTTCCCTTCATTCCCCTTTGTCTAATCTAATGCCCAGCCCTTTGTATTTTTTATTTTAAGATACAGTCTCAGTAAGTTGCCAAAGCTGGCCTTGAATTTGCCATCCTCCTGCCTTAGCTTTCTGAGTAACTGGGATTATAGGAGTGAGTGCCACCATGCCTGGCTGAAACTAAGATCTTAAACTTGGTAAATTTTTTTCTCTTGCTATGTGTTCCCATAAACTGAACACTATTCAACCAGATTGTTTTAGTCTTCACAAATTATAGGGTTATAGGGAATGAACACGTTTAACTTGATTTTAGTTATAGTAGGTTTTAAAGTGGGAAAACCTTCTATAAAACAACACAATGAATTTTGAAGTAATTAATATGCAGGTCACAATGGTAACCACCAAGAGGTGGGGATATTTTGTGACTGAGAAGGGACATATTAGGGTACTAAGTACTATAACAGTGTCCCATGTTATGATTTGGGTAATAGTTACATGGTAATTTGCTTTGTAATTAAAGAGGCGGGGGTGTAGCTCAGTGGTAGAGCACTTGCCTAGCATGGTAGGGCCTTGGGTTCAATCCTCAGCATTGTCAGAAACATAATAAAACCTAAATTTATTTGTGCTTTTTTTTTTTTTTTTTTTTTTTTGAGGGAGCTACTGGGAATTGAACTCAGAGGCACTCATCCACTGAACTACATCCCCAGCCCTATTTTGTTAAGAGACAGGGTCTTACTGAGTTGCTAAGTGCCTTGCTGTTGTCAAGTCTGTCTTTGAACTCCTGATCCTCCTGCCTCAGCCTCCGAGCTGCTGGGATTACAGGCATGCACACCAGGCCTAGCTGTACTTATTATTCTGAATTCTTTGGTTTTTATACTTTATTATATGTGATTATATGTCACCAAAGATTTTTTAAAAATTCATCTAGTATTCCTTATTTCCAAAGCCTATACCTTACAAAAATGACCAAATAATAGAAATATTGCTCTGCTGCTGCCCATTGTCCTTCTGCTAACCTTTTCCTTGTGTCCTTACCTTGATTAGGAGTTATTGTACAAAATCTTAAAGAGATTTTTAAGAATCTATAGACTTGCATGTGCCAGAAGCAGACCAGCATTTACTTAGTGCCCCAAAGGCCATGAACTTTAATATATGTTTGTATAAATTTATTTTCACCTGTGGAGTTGCATATGCAGTGAGTATCAATGATATCATTTTACAAATCTGTTATTGAAAGCTTATAAGCAGGAGATGATTTTCTTCGGTCACACAACTGGTGAAGTCTAGGCTAGGGTTTCCATACACATCTTTTCTGACCTCAGAGACCTGTTCTTACAGCAGGACTCCACCGTGTCCCTAAATGCCACCTGTTTAGGAGGGCTCTAGAAGCGGATTGAAGTGAATTTCAAAATTTGGAGATCTGTTTGCAAGCTGTTGCCTCTTTAATTCTTGTTCTCACAACTAAAACCACTAGGTTGAGGCCTTTGTTTAGCAGTTACAGAGGTTACTTGGGTGTCTGTGGTATAGCGTTGGAGCCAAAACTTTTTTGAGACCGTTGAGCGTATCATAGTCTAAAACCCCTCTGAAGCTACCTCACAAATATAATTTTGGGAACTGACCCCATAGCTTGATTATGTGTCTATATAAACAAATGATTGAGGAGTTCGATGTCCTCGTAGGACTCCTGAGGGAGAAAACAAGATGGCAAAGATGCTGGCAGTCTCCCCTGACTTGAATCGTGCCCCCTGCACAGGCACACACATAGATGAGGAGTAGGATGGGTCTTCATGGAATAAGCAGCACATACACATGTCCATCTTGGGGTCAAGTAGAACACTGACATTAAATTAAGCTTAAAGTAATATTTCTTAATACCAACTGTCCTAATGGTTGAAAAACTGAAGAATGCAAAATGCATTCCATAGAATATGTTAAGAACAAAAAGTATTGTGAGATTGACTATGTTTGGCTTAAACCTTGGATTATATAAGGATGAAGTAGATTTCTATAGCAAGACCATTTTTTAGTCTTTGAACAATAAACATTGTCACTCTCAAAAGCAAGTATAAAATGGTAAGTAGCATTTTTTTCCAACCTGACTCTGATAAGATTTCAGTGGGTGTCCAGGATTGGAATTCTGTGAAGCTCATTTAGGACATATTAAACTAGAGACTGTCTGGATGACAGAACTCTCAAATTATGACTGAGGTGTTTAGTATTTTCTATTGAGTAGAGATGGGGTAACCCAAAAGAGCAGTAGTAATCAATGTTACTTAAAAAATGAGGGAATGAAAACTGTATTGGCTTAATTTACAAAGGTAGACTTGAGATGAGTGCTTCGGTTTTTAGGTAATACTCTTTAAAAATGGGTCAATTTTAAGAAGTGTTGGCAGCAGAATCACTCCTTATCCTTGCACTTTTCACAGGGAAGTGAGCCTCTTGAGCCCTCATACATAGTGGGGCATGTGGCCTCAGCACCCAAAGAACAAAACCTGACTACTTTATTCAATGACGGGGAGAACAGTCAGGTATGCTTTCCACATGACCAAGTCAAGACACCTAGTCCACGGTCCGCTTCGTCATCCAAAAACTAGTATCAATTGGAATTGATAGGGAAAAAAATCCACTTGATCCTGAGAATTCCTAGTACACATCTCTCTGATCTTATAGCTCTGGGAACTTACTCTATCTTCTTTTTTCTTTTTTCTGGTCTTTCTGTGGATCATGGGGGATACTGTAGATCTTTTGTTTATTATAATCTCTCCATTTTTAAATCAAAGGGTCTTAAAAATGATTTTGTTCGGAATATCCTGTGGACATTTGAAGACATCCACATGTTGGTGGGATCCAACATGCCCATCTTTGGTGGAGGCAGGTATCCAGCGGTCAGCTTACGTCTCAGGTAAACGGCACCATGCCCCTCTTGTGCTTATGTTTTTTAAATGCTTCCTTTAGATTTAGTGTTCCATTTGCTTTTCCTTATTTGTCTGGGTAGCCTCTTTTTTCCCTAGATTTTCTCACCTCCCTTGTTCTCATGCCATTTGAAATGGTAAATGCTGAAAGCCCCATAGCTAAGCTCTCATTCTAGACCTAATTGAATAGAGCCAGAGGTCTGTTGTACTGGCTTATTCGTATGTGTCAGTCTGCAACCTGTGAGAATACAAGAAATTTTATTGGTTAAGGAGATATTTTGCTAACTTCCTGTTAAATAATTGTGAGCATTCTTCTTAATGCTTCATGAGTATTCATATTAGTGTGAATTTTTGCTTGGGCATTATTGTGTGTGCTCAATCTTGCCTTAGATTGTGTAAGGAACAGTATGTTCAGTCATCTTTCTGTTCGTACTGAAAACTTAGTGCCAATTAGAAATAGGAAACAGCTTTTGGAAAGGTGTGAAAATATAACATCATTGAGCTATGTGCCTGTGTCTCATCAAACAGCATTTATGGCATTTTCATCTAGGGAGCATAGAGTAAAATACTTATATGGGGAAATAAGTCACAGATGACTCATGGAACATCTCAATGAAAACAAATAACACTAGAAATATATATTTTTAGGGATAACAACAAACCAATCAATGTGCTAACTGGAATTGACTATTGGTTGGACAACTTGATATGCAATGTACCAGAGCTTGTGATGTGTTTTCATGTAAATGGAATTGTACAGGTAAGATACACTGTGACTTTTTAAGTAATCTCTCAAAAGCAAATTGATTGGTGCAGAGAGTACCTCACCAGAGTTTTTAAGGCTTGTGAATACTAAGGTGTATTTTGGTAGGGAATATAGTTGTAAATTAACTGAAACTTGAGTGTTTTCACTTTTAAGTTCGTAAGTATACTTAAGCATGGATTTGTAACCATAGAACTCTTAAGTGCAAAGTTCATGATGGCAAACCGAAAATGCCAGAGCAGTGGATGTGTTCATCCTTGCACAAATGTCTGCTCGGTGTATGCAAAATTCTAGGAGCAGACTAGAGTGAGAATTGCCTAAGGTAGATAGGTAGCCTATGTAGCAAATTCTTACTGAGCACTTTCTATTTAGGGAAATTTTAATCCCCATTACAAGTGCTGGAGGGAAACAGAGTATGTTTGATCACTACTTACCTATGTTCTGATGGGAAGTAATGATGTGCAGAGAAAACAGTACGAGACAGGAAGCGAGTACTGTAAGTGTACACACCGGATCTGGGTAGTCAGAAGGGCGAGATCACTCTGGGTCTGGAAGAAAGGCTTCATGCAAAAAGTGGCTTATTAACTGGGTGTCAAAAGATAGCTAGTGTCTCAAAAAGTAAGAACTTGGATTTGAGAAGAGTTGAGTAGGTAAATGAGAGGATTGGTAATAAATCCAATTAGGGAACAACAGGATTCAGGTAACACAGTTGAAAAAGTCTTGGCCAGGTAATGGGGAACCTGGAATGCGGTGCTGAGGAGTTGGTCATGCGGGATCAGTGAAGGCTTTGCCTCTGGGAGGTGAGATTTGTTGTGCTGGAATGTTAATCTGGGATACTATGGAACAGGCAGGGAGGACTTGGGGACAAGAAAATGACCAGCTATGGCATTACTTTAATGAATGGCATAACATTGTGCTGCAGAGGAAGTACTGAGACTCAGCATGGTGGTGATGGCATTTGTTCCTTGCCAGTCCCTTTGTTAAGGGTATCACCTTTTTGATCTTCTCAGCTGTCTCATGTACTTTTATTCCCTTTTGGTGGGGAAGGAAATTGAGGATCAGGAGCTCAAGTGAGTTGCCCAAGGTCATGTTGCTAGTAAGTGGTGGTTCTGATGTTTGAGCCTGTATCTGCCAAGATTATTATTTTTTTCTTTTTTCCTTTGTTTTTGTTTTTTGTTCTTGTTTTTGGTATTGGGAATGAACCCGCGGTGCTTTAACATTGAGCTACATCATCCCGGCACTTTATATTTTTTGAGACAGGGTCTTAATCAGTTGTTGAGATTGGCCCTCTGCCTACCTCAGCCTCCCAAGTCCCTGAGATTATAGGTATGTACCACCACACCCAGCCAGAAGCCTTCCTTTTAACCTTTATAACTTTTTTTCACCTGGGCTTCATCAGAATCACTTGGGCTTCATCAGAATCACTTGGGCCTCCGGTGTGCCAGGCTTGGTAGGATTGTGCATTATTTTTTTCCCCCAGTAAGTTTTATAGGTGATTGATTTGCAGCCTTGATTGAGAACCTCTGTCACACCATAACCTTAAGTGGCAACATTAGTGAGAAGCTTGCGGTGAGGCAGGGGAAAGGGGAGAGGTAGGTACAGCATTAGTGAGACAGAAGGGAGGAAGAGACCATGGAAACCCAGGGCCCTGGGACAAGGATGATGATGGTGTCTCTTGCAGGTATAGTCTGGGAAAATGATGTGTTTTTAACACACATTCAGCTTGAGGAAATTTGAGAGGTTCAGTGAGCATTCTGCAGTTACAACCTTCAGAGAAGATGGGCCTAGAGGATAAATTGAAGCACCCCCTGGGTACAGTTGGGTTCATCACCATTGAATCTCTCAAAATCACGCATCAGAGACTTACCCCATATAAGTGGAAGGGGAGTGGGCATTTGAGAGGGGAATCAGAGTGGTGCAGTATGAACTCTGGGGGGAAGGGAATAAGAAGCTTGGGGCCTTTAGATGATCTCAGGAGGATGAAAATCAACCTTAGGCAATCTTGTCTGGTGTCCCAATCCAGTTGCTTTAGGGCTTCTGGTTTTACAGTATTTCAGGAAATGTGGTAAGATGTGTTTAGGGAAATCTGCACAGAAGACACCCTGGAAAGAAATATGGAGGCACTTTAAAGATAGTAGTAGTACCAGCCATGCAGCCTTCATTCCTGTTGCCCCCTCCACCTCTGTGCTCTATCCCTCCAAAGGACGAGTCTCTAACTCAAGGGAAGAGAAGTATCTACAAGGAAAACATCTCAAGTGATGCTCTTCCTTTGAGCCATTCACTCTGGTGTGTGTGTAGGTGGGTAGAGGAGGCCAGAAATATATTGTTTTTAAAATGCTTGTAAGGTAAAGTCTACCTTTATTTACTACCTTCCCTATTTAAACCAGCAAAGGCCTGGGGTTGTGGCTTAGCAGTAGAGTGCTCACCTAGTATGTGTGAAGGACAACCAGCAGAATGAGAAAGGAAGTGTTCAGTACTGTGCAGTTAGAATAGAAGCAGTGCTAAACCTGAAGCTCTAGACCTGGTGTGACCCCCCTCAAGAGTGTCTTTAGTGGTAGGCCACCATCAGTACTGGGCCTGGATCCTGGGGATTTGGAGCAGGAAAAGATAGAAAATCACTGGCTTAGGGCTGGAGATGTGGCTCAAGTGGCAGTGCGCTCGCTTGGCATGCGCGGGGCGCTGGGTTCGATCCTCAGCACCACATAAAAATGAAATAAAGATCTTGGGTCCACTGAAAACTAAAAAATAAATATTAAAAAAAAAAAAAAGAAACTCACTGGCTTACACTCTTTAATGCTGCATGGGTCTCTGTTTGCAGATTTGTGTTTGGTTGCTTTGTAAGAGGAAAGATGTTGCTGCCTCAGGTTCTCTCTTAAACAATCTCCCATCTGTGTTTTACAGAAGTATGAAATGATAAAGACAGAAGAGATTCCCAATTTGGAAAACTCTAACTTTTCTACTAAGGTCATAAAGGACATTGCACAGAATATTTTGTCATTTCTGAAATCCAATTGTACCAAAGAAGGACATACCTATTGGCTCTTTAAAGGTAAGCTATTTCTTGGAAACTTGGAATGGAATCACCATTTGACCCAGCTATCCACTCTTCGGCCTATACCCAAAGGACTTAAAATCAACATACTACAGTGACACAGCCACATCAATGTTCTTAGCAGCTCAATTCATAATAGCTGAACTGTGGAACCAACCTAGATGCCCTTCAGTAGATGAACGGGTAAAGAAACTGGTATATATACACAATGGAATATTACTCAGCATTAAAAGAGAATTAAATTATGGCATTTGCAGGTAAATGGATGGAGTTGGAGAATATCATGCTAAGCAAAGTAAGCCAATCCCAAAAAACCAAAGGCCGAATGTTTTCTCTGATAAGTGGATGCTGATCCAAAATGGTCGGAGTGGCAGGGGATGGCATGGGAAAAATGGAGCAACTTTGGGCAAAAGGGAAGAAGGGAAGGGGAGGGGTATGGGCAGGAAAGACGTGCAATGTGATGGACCTTATTACCCTAGGTACGTGTATGGCTATACATATGGTGAGGCGCTACATTATGTACAGAGAAAAAAAGTGCTGCAGTTGTGTACAATGAATCAAAATGCATTCTGCTGTCATTTATACCTAGTTTAAATAAATAAATAAATATTTTTTAAAAAAGAAAAAAAGGTAAGCTAGTTTTTGAATGGACAATGATTAGTTTGTGTGACTACTATAAAATGAGGTTTATTTGTTTTTCTTTTTAGCCAGTGGCAGCGATATAGTGAAGCTCTATGATCTCACTACTCTTTGTGAAGAAACAGAAGACAAATACCAGAATCCATTCACAATGCCAGTAGCCATTCTCTTATATAAGTGAGTGCTTTAAAAATTTAAGTTGAAATAGCCTTATGTAAAAGTGTAGTATGCAGCCACACTCTTCAAGCCAAGCCTTTAAAATATCTCTTCAGGTTTTCAGAGTGGGACAAATGCTTACATACACATGAGTATATACATGAGTATATATGTGGGTATATAGGAGAGACAGGCACACAGTCACACATATAAACACATTGTACCAAATAGCATTCAACTTTCTTATGAAAGCATAGTATAAACCTTTGGGGGTAGGTGGGTAAAGTGCAATCTTTAGTTGTTTCTTATAGCCCTTATTCTGTTGGGAAGATGCAAGAGTGTGCCTAGACTTGAGCGCTGTAGAGAAGGATGAGGGGGAGTAAAGTGATCTAAACATCTCTTTCAGGGTTGCTTGTAACATGATGATGAAGAAGAATCAAAATAAAAAACACTATGGGACTATTAGAACATTGCTTCTTAATTGTGTGAAATTGCTGGACAAAAGCAGACATCCTCAAGTAAGATCACATTCATATGCTTTCTGACAGAGTGCTAACAATCTGATGAAGAACTGCTGCCTGGGCAGTGAAGGCCTCTTAGCCAGACTCTAGCCCGCCCCTCCCTTCATGGGTGCCTGCAGCTGTGGCTGTGGAGCACTTAAATGTGCCTAATCCGAATTGAGATGTGCTGTCAGTGTAAAATACACACTGAATTTTAGAGAGTGTGTGTGTAAATGCACACTGAGTTTAAGTATAGCAGTATCCAGTTTGTGTAGATTATCCTGAAGACCAAACTTAGAAATAGTTTGTTGAATAAAAAAATGTTGTGTGTGTGTGTTTTGTTTTGTTTTTTTTAATGTTGGGGGCAGGATCTCACAAAGTTGCCCAGGCTGGCCTTGAACTCCCCTTCCTCCTTCCTCAACCTCCTGAGTAGCTGGGATTATAGACACAAAACAATTACTGACTTAAGTACTAATTGCTGTTTGAAGTTTTGGTATTTAGTGGTACTTGAGTGATTTATGCAAAAGTTAAAAAGTGATGTTCAGATTATTAAGTGTCTATAATAAAGAATTAGTCAATAATAGTGAGATAAATGGTAATATGTAGTGCTGATTTTAATAGCAATCAGGGAAGGACTTTTCCTTTTTTAATCTAGTGAGGTTTTTTTGCCTTTAGAGCTATAGGTCATATTGTAACTATTGCCTTTTAAAGGTAAGCTATAGTCGTTTATAAAGGAAAATTCTCATTTCTCACTTGGCTTGGGTAGGATTTGCTAACATTTTAGTTAATACTTAAAAGCTTTTGCTTGTCCCCCGTGAAGGCTCAGGGTGGAATAATTTCCAGAAATGAAACTCAACCATAAGGATCTCACAGAGCACACTCAAGACTAGCTTTGGGAACATTTCTGTGTGTGTGACAGTCTGTGTGGCAAAAACAGACTAACTGCCGACACCTTCCAAAACTTGTGCATGTGGTAGTAAAACTGCTTTATCTTTAGATGATGAGACAATTTTGGTGATAGTTACTTACACACATTTGTCTTTCTTTATGTAAGATTATTGCTTCAGCCAATTACATGCTTTCAGAACTTTTTCAATTGGATGAACCTAAAAAGGAAGAAAATTCTGAATCTCCTTTACATGAGAATTCGGATGAAAGTTACAGTGAAGAGGAGGAGGAGATGCCTGACAGTGATGAAAATGGATCCTATAGCACCAGCTCTGACCCGTCAGACGACAACAAAGCAGTAGCTATCATTAAGTCTGTTGGGGAATTGTCAGTACCAGAAAAATACAAGTCCATCCACCAAATCAGGGTGAGCACACAGGATTTATATTAAAGTTCTATTGGTGGAAAAACAAATAGGTGTTAATTGAATGCAATTAGTCTCAAAGATGCTAATTGATATTTAGCAAATCTTCTGTGATCCGGGGTCTAATAATTCTTAGCTTTCTGAATTCTGAACCTTGGTTTTAGAACCCCGCAGTTGAATAGTCTTTTTCTGGGGTATCTGACCTACATTGTCCAAGGCTGGTGGCCCAACAGCCACATGTTGATTTTTATGTGGGAGATTTTTCTCTCCATTGGCCAGTGTGTATTTGTAGCCATGTCTCCTCATCAGGGTGTGTCTGTCCAAGTTTTGTGTTGCTAGGAAATAGCATATGTGGGTTGCTTGGTGAACAGAAGTTGGGGGTTGATCCATATGTAGCGCTATCTGGTATGTTGTCCTTGTGCTGTAAGTAGGACAATACTTTTCTGTAACCTGGGGCATGTTTCTGCCCTGGTCAGGGCGGATGTCCCTAACACTGCCCACCCTTTTGGTTTTCCGTGGCATGGGCTACACTGGCTGTTGTATCAGTCTGTCTCCACAGTGTACTTTCCTGTGTGTTCCTCCCTATGATTAGATCCAGTCAGCCATGGGAGAGTTCTGTCTGTTCCACGAACTGAGATAGTCATATTTACAGATAATCTCTGAATTCAAGTTCCAAGTCTAACATTCAGTTGGAAACTTTATATCCAACCAAGTTTTGTGAGGCCATCTCTCTGTTACTTTAAAAGATTGCCTGTGTCTCTGCCCTTCTCTCCCTTCACTTTCCCCTTTTACCACAGCCATCCTGGGTTTTTTTGTCTCTCTCTCAGAAGCATGAAGATTGTCTGGGGGCCTTTGCCTTTATTGCTGTGCACCTCTGATCAGACACCCCTTTCCCTAGATCTTTTTCATGGCTGCCCTTGTGACTGAAACGTCACCTCCTAGAGGAGATCTTCCCTGACCATTCTGGCCACAGCATCCTATGTCGGCTCCTTCAGGGAGCTTCTCTGTACCTATTTTTGGTATGTGCTGTCTCCCATCTCTGAATCGTAAGCCTATTGCAGGTAGATCCTCCTCAGCCTCCCATGTCTGGGACACACTGTGGGTGCTCAGGAAATATTTGACTACATGACTGTAGAGAAGCGTCATTAACTCTTCATCTAAGTTTTTAGTTCACTTTCAGCCTGAGCCCCACAGTGGAGTAAAAAATGTTTTTCTGGTTAAGTCTTCTATTGTAAAAGTTATGTGTACTTGGGAAGCTGCATTGTAACATAAGGCCCTGGACTTGTGGGGCAATTAGATAATTAAAGGTGCAGCAGTATGTTAGCGTCCCTCTTTTGTAGAGACAGCACTTTTTATTAGTGTTAGACATTCAGAAATGAAGTCATAGTAGTCATGAAAAAATGCTGTAGCTAGTTTTAGCTGTGTTTGATTTGAAAAATGGGTAATCAGTGTGGATTCCAGAGTCCCTGCTTCTCCACTCACTCGATTCGTCCTCAGATTCCTCTGCCATCTTGTGGGCTTCTATGAGAAATCTAGTAGGAGTTACTAGTAACTCCAGCCTCCCAGGATTCCGGAAAATGAAATGCTTCTAGAGGCCTGTACACATACTGTTACTTAGTGGGTAGATGTTGGTAACTAGTTTTGCTCCTTAATTAAGCAGGTAAATTATATAGTGAGCCCTTGGGTGATGAGTGATTCTTGTTGACCTTTTGCTAAATTAATGATATTGTTAACTATGCTACCAAGTATCAATGCTAATTAACAGTTGAATTAATCTATTTGATTTAGTATGCATTTTATCTAAAGCATTACAACTCTCATTCTTGCTTTTTTGTTATAATAGAATTATTTTTAGAAATTTAAGTACTTAAAGCAGCACATATACTGGAAGATCTTTTTGTTAAGCTAGATTTGTTGATATGCTTACAGTAATTTAATCTGCAAACAAAAACATTGCAGAAACTTTTGTATCAGAAACCTTACCAAGTTGAATACAAAAGCATATTTCTAAATTATTGGTTTGTTGAGTTTTAGAAATTTCCAGAAGTGAGTCAGGAAATGTGTTGTAGCATGTTAATAACTTCAGCTGTTTGTTTCTAAAGCCCAGTTGTGCATTTCCAGTTTGCCATGATACAGAAGAGCGCTGCAGACTAGTACTTAGCTATGTTCTGGAGGTAAGTCTAAATTTAGATTTTGTTTTTTCAGTAAAGTTTGTGGTTGATATGCAAATAGCACTTGTTCATTGGTGTCTAAATGTTATTCTCAATGGTGGTCTGCTGAGATTTTTTTTTTTTTTTCAAGCCTAAAGTGAAAAGCAAATCAATGTTTCCCAAATCTTTCAGATCAAACAGTTTTGAAGTCTGTTTCTAAAATAGAAATTCTGCCTTATTCTTAGTAAAGTATATAATAAATGTTTTTCCTTTTTTTAAAGGGTTTAAAATCTGTAGATAACAGCATCAAAAAAGAAAGTGACCTTCCAGCCGCTGACCCCAGCACCCCAATCCCCTTAAAATATGAAGATGAATCTGCAAGAGGGGGTCCTGAGGGGCTAGAGAAGCAGATGGCCTTGTTTTTGGACAAAAGTAAGTTGAATTGATGTGCAAATAAGGCCCTCAATAGAATAATATACTGGTCCTTTATGTCAATGAAGGCATTCCATTGAAAGGAATTGAGAAAAAGTATGTCATGTGAATGAGAAATAGGGTGACATAGCTTTTCATTCAAAATATAAAACAAAGCAGAGTAATTTTGATCTTCCATATTATTTTTTTTTTTAATTTTAGTTGTAGGTGGACATGATACCTTTCTTTTATTTAATTTATTTTTCTGTGGTGCTGAGGATCAAATCCAGTGTTCCACGTGTGCGAGGCAAGTGCTCCACCACCAAGCTACAATTCCAGCCCCCATAAATATTTTAATAAGAGCATAAGGACCCTGGTTCCCCCTTGCCTGCTATGAGGAGCTGATGCCGTCAGCCCAGTGCAGTTCTTCAGAGCAGTTGCATTGGTAACAGCAAGGGAAGGTGATTAGCACAAGCTGTGGCTTCGCCTGGGCATATTTCCCCACTTCCTTGAGCTGCCTTTTCCTTCTCAAATTTGACCTAATAATAGTGTCTACTTTTGAAGGATATCACAATGATTAAATGGTTAACATAAGAAAAGTGCCCAGGACCATATATAAAGTGGTGGCTGTAGTCATTTCATATGTGAATAAGCTGGCAAGGTCACTTTCAAATGATCTGTGTGTTCCTCAGGAATGTCCCTTTATGAAAAACTTGTAGACTTTGAAATAAAAGTCTTGAGGTTTCTGGGTTTTTTAATCTGTCATATTTCTTATTCCAGCCTTATCTCCTCTTCCTTTTTAAAAAGTTTCAGTTGTTTTAAAAACAATTGTTTTGAAAGCCTGTGTATTTGAAATACTACCAAGTGCTTTCTGGACCTTTCTTCTCTTCATGAACAAAAGTGGTGGAGGTGGGGTGGCTTTGCTCCCCCAGCATCTGTGTGTGGTGCTTCTTGTGTGCCAGGCTTATCTGCCTGCAGTGAGAATCTACACTGTGACTTTCTCTCTTTTTTTTTTTTTCTTTTTTCTGAAACACCTTTTCTATCTCTTATTCCCCCTCATTTGCCCCAGTTGAAAATCCTGTTCACGTTCAAAATCACCATGCTCACCTCTCTCTTTAGTTGGAGTTTCTTGATCCATTAACACTGGAAGCGGGGAACACCCACTAAAGCCTTGTCTTGTGAACAGATGTTAAATGGTTTTCAGCACCACAGTTGTGAGCACGACCTGCATCTTGGTGTCTTTGGTTTTATCAGTGCTTCACATACAGATGATGCTTATAGCAGTAGAGGAAAAGGAAATCAGCCTACAATGAAACCATCATAGAGACTAAGTACTTTTTGTTGGCTTGAAAAATTCATAAGTCTAGCTAATAAGAAAATGGGGCCGGGGGTGCTGGGTTTGTGGCTCAGTGGTAGAGCGCTCGCCTCGCACATACGAGGCCCTGGGTTTGATCCTTAGCACCACATTAAAATAAATAGAAAAATAAAATGTATTTTAAAAAAGAATATATTCTTCAAAAAAGAAAGAAAATGGGAATTCTGAGGGCTGGGAGAAAGGCGTGTGTTTGGGGGGCTGGGGTTGTAGCTCAATGGTGGAGCATTTGTCTAGCATGTTCTCATCACCACCTAGAACTTTATTATTATCAACAACTAAAAAAAATTTTTTTTTAAACAAAAGCATGTGTTTTTGTTCTTTGTTCCAAAGCATTTTGCTCTTATGTCTGTAATCACAATGAGTATATTTGGTGTGGTTTATGTTATCAAGGCAAAGGCCTTAGGACTCCATGTCACGGTTCCTAGTGCCTGGCCCTGTGCTTGGCACAAAGGTGGTCATTGGTGGAGTGGAGTAGCCTGCGCTTTGAGTGTTCCTGGTGGGGAAACCATGGGCTGCTGTGGGAGCCAGGAGGAGCCAGGCATCTGCGAAGGCAACAGGTAGTGACTTGAGTCTGGCTGATGGGCAGTAGGGGTGGAGTAGTAGAAAGGCTAGAAAAATGGCATGTAGAAAGTAGCTCGGATGTATATGGTTACAAGTGCTAGAAGCCCTGTTCTGTCTAGTGACCTGCTTTGACTGAGATTGGGGCTGTGCTTCAGGAAGGCATAATATTTGGTAGGTTGATTTCAGACTGGAGACAAGAGGCAGATGTCAGTCTGTAGGCATCGCAAAAGAGAATGTCAGTTGCCCCTCGCAGGGATGCGGAAGGTTTGGAGCTTCAAGCAAGAGTTTGAACGCTGCCATTTGACTCCTTTGAGATTAGGCAAGGAAGCATAGTATTCACCAGTCTCAACATGGCAGTAGCATCTGAGTCTCCAGTGTTTCTGTCAAGCAACAGACAATATCTTTTTATTGTAAGACTTGTGCTCAAGTAAAATGTGCTCTTTTTCCCCATGTCACAGTGGGCTCCCTTCAGAAGGGTAATTATTCCAGTCAATCTGGAATGATCCCTGGTTCTTGGCAACATAAAATGAAACTCCAGCTGATTCTCAAGTCATCAAAGGCCTATTATGTCTTGTCTGATGCTGCCATGAGTCTTCAGAAATATGGGAGAGCACTGCGATACATTAAGCTGGCCTTGCAGAGCCATGGTAAGCCACCAAGAGTAAGTGGGGTCAGGGAGGGAGGCTGAAGGCATCTGAAGGCATAGGTCACGGTGGGCCCTCACTCCTGCTCCTGTTGTGGAGTTTGATCTTAAAATGGCTTCTCCCAACCCTCTGTATGTTACCTAGAATTTTATTTTGTGCTCTGCAGCTTAACATCTCTTCATTTTGAAACACATGTAGCCACCTGAAATATATCTGCTACCTGGCACAAAATGAACTTTGAGCAGATGCAGTGGTATCTAGCTTTCAGCTGGTAACAGATTTTCTTCATTTACTGTGCACAATAATTTTAATGCCTTTGTGTTTTTCTCCTTCCTACTATTTTCCAAATAGATACTTACTGCTGTCTGTGTACCAATATGCTCTCTGAAGTGTTGCTGTTTCTTTCTCAATATCTGACTCTCTGTGGTGACATCCAGCTCATGCTGGCCCAGAATGCAAGTAACAGAGCAGCACACCTGGAAGAGTTTCACTACCAAACCAAAGAAGACCAGGAGATCCTGCACAGCCTCCACAGGGAGTCTAGTTGCCAGGGTATGCCAGAGAGGCCTCGTGTGCACAGTGGTGCTGTCCAGAAGCCCATGCTTGTTTATGTCCAGACAAGTGGCAGAAACCTAAGTCGTTCAGTGTTTGCTGTATTGTTTCATTCTTAGTTTTAAAACCAAGCATGATCCTCCTGTTTTTATCAAAAGGTTTTTAAATATAATTATTATTGCTGACTATAAAATAAGGTGAAGACAGTTATGGGTTTCTCTGAACACTCTTCTTTTTATGAGAGTTTTTTTAGTGGTCAGCAGACCAAGCCATACATTTTCCTTTGGAAAATAGTAAGTTGGTGAGAGTGTATTAATTACCTTCTGAAAGAATGTGGGGCCAAGATAAAGAGACCATTATTTTTAACATGAGTTCATAGCCACTGTCTTGTGTCACTGGGTTGTCCAGGGCTGCAGTGGGAACTAGGGCAGCACTGCACAGCAGCAGTCCCTCAGCCCAATGCTGTGAGTGCACAGGCTGCGATCAGGGGCAGATGAGGCAGAAGGCCAGTCTTCTGAAGGTGCTTTTGAAATGTATCATGTACTTGCTTTTTTATGCTCTAAAATTATTTATAACATTTGATATCCGCTTCCCATAAAATCCTGGACAGTTGACGGCTGGAGGAGCACACAAGGGTGCAGTGTCCTTGCCTAATATTTGCCCTCCTTTTTCCCCTTCTCCCTCTATCTCAATTGGTCATTATATTTTAATAGACACAGTAGAAAAACCTCAGTGTGCTTTGTTCCCATCACAGTCTCCCCATATCTGAGTGTCAGCAGGAGGAGCGCTGCCTTTTTCCCCTTGAACTTGGGTTCTGCGCTTGCTTACTCCAGCCCACTAGATGGCTGTAAGTTTGTAAGTTTGAGGACTTAGCTGGGACTTGTCTGCTTGTGACTTAATATTAACTTTACTTCAAGTACTATTTCCATTAAAACTAAAAACTGTTTACTATGTATCAGTGGATAGCTTTTGGTGTGTACTAGTCCAGCTGGAAAAATCTGGGTATTTATGAAACTATAAAATTGTGTATTATTGATTAAGACAGTATATTTATGAAGCTTTGCATTTTGTATTTTGACTAAAATCTCTGACCCACTTAGATATTATGGAAGAAGAGTTTATATGGCTTCTGCTAACTTTTTTTTTTTTTTTTAAAGGATTTGCATGGGCAACTGATTTGTCTACAGACTTAGAAAGTCAACTTTCAGTTAGTTGTAAATGCTATGAGGCTGCTAATGAAATCTTGCAGTTTAGTGACTTAAAAAGCCAAAATCCGGAACACTATGTACAAGTATTGAAGAGAATGGGCAACATTAGAAATGAAATTGGTGTGTTTTACATGAATCAGGCTGCTGCATTACAGACTGAGAGAATGGGTGAGTATCTTGGGATTCTTCTCTTTAATCTGTGTTCTGTTATATAAGTCATGCTGATTTTATATGGGCTGGCTAAGAACTGTTGCACTTGATTGTTATTAAAAGGAACTCTGTTTTAAAAATCTTTTACTATTAAAATTCTCAAGAAATAAAATAAGGGGAAAACATAATTTCCCTTGGGCTCCATCAGCTCCGTGTCTTCTTTCTTCCCAACTTTTATACTTCATACACATCTGGTCAGTTCAGAAACCACTTGAACAGTGAGCCACGTGCCAGGCTCTGTGTTGGACGCATAATTGGTCCCTCTTCTGGTTGGAAAGCCTGGTATGAATACAGGTCTCTAAAAAGTGCTGTAAATAAGTTCAAATGCAGTACAGTAGGAGAGTGGGGAAAGGAGATATTCAAAGAGGTTGTAGGGTTCTTAGAAGCTGTGGTGGAGGGGAGCAGTGTGTGCCGAGTACACCCCAGCAGGCAAATGTGAAGGAAGAGGGCTTTCCAGATGAGGGAGCACCACGAAAGTGCCGGTGGAGAGTGTGGTGCACCCGAGAGTAGCAGGGCCACGGTGGGCTGTGGGACCTGTGTGTGAAGAGGCCCAAGTTAGAAGTCTGGCTGGGAGCTGCCAGGGCTTCTGCAGCTCCAGCTAGGGCCCTTCCTGTGGTAACGGCAGAGGCCATGTGAGCGGATGACAGCCTGAAGGCTGACAGTGAGAAGGTGGGGCTGGGATGCGGCTGCAGGTGACTTGAAAACAGCTAGGCGCCTGCTGGGCTGTGAACGGAGCCTGTCCAAACAGTTCATTGCAAGAAGAGCCTGTGCAATTAAGGGTATCTGGAGGAGGTGGCCTGTGGGGGAGCATGGGGCTGGCTCTTAGGAACCTAGGACAACTGGATAGAACAGACTGCCCTCGTAGAAGTCCAAGGGACAGCATTTGAATTTGTACAAAATAGCACCTTGCTCAGATGTCTTACCTTGCTTGTCTTAATGTCAGTCCATTAATAATGAGAATATACATTAAATGTTGTACCATGTTACCGGGCTGATATAAAATACACAGACTGTGACTTGAACCTCAGAAATATACTTCTCCTAGTTCAAGAGGCCAGAGCCCAAGATGAAGGTTGGATCCCTCTGAGGCTTTCAGTGGCCTGCTGTGTCCCTACTTAACCCTTTCTGTGTGCACGGCCCTGGCATCGCCCCTCACGTACAGGCACACCAGTCATATTAACTCGGGACCCCATTTAACCTAAGTTTCCTCTTTAAAGGCCTGATGCAAATATAGTCACAGTCTAAGATGGGGGTTAAGGCTTCAACCAGATGGATTTGGGGTACACCCTTCCCTTCATGTCAGTCATGGTGAGAGCAGAGCACTGCAGTGGCCCAGGTAGCTGGCTTTCCACCAGGCTCCTGTCAATGCTGTGCTCCTGTCACCCTCACCTGGAGGGACGGTGCTGGGTTCACACTGACATCTGCTCATGCAATTGTTTTCTTTCTTTCTTTGTGAAGTGAGCAAATCTGTGTCTGCTGCAGAGCAACAGTTGTGGAAAAAAAGCTTTTCTTGTTTTGAAAAGGGGATTCACAACTTCGAGTCCATTGAGGATGCTACGAATGCGGCTCTGTTGTTATGTAACACAGGAAGACTGATGCGCATCTGCGCTCAGGCACACTGTAGCGCAGGGGATGAGTTCAGACGGGAGTTCTCCCCAGAAGAGGGCTTGTACTATAACAAGGTAACCTGCCTGCTTGTGGTGGGCCTGGTCTGTTCACTCCTGGCTTCTGTTTACCTGTGGCTGTCACTCCACTAAAATGTTACACAACTAAAAATAATTGAACCATCGCCCAGGATTTGACATACTTATAGAAATTTGCCTAACGGTGGTGGTGAGAATCTACTGTTGAAGGAATATCTTGAATTGTTAGGGAAAAGATGATTCAGTAAGTTATGTGGGTTATCAGAGAAATGTCCAGTAGATTAAGGATTGACATGGAGAGGGGGAAGCTAAAAGCACCAGAAGAAAATGGAGGTAGAGGTTGGCATGGGGCGGGGGTGGGGGGAGGACTTCCCCAGCATGGCACAGGGAGCCTAAGATGAATTAACTTAAATGTGCAAATGTGCACAGCAGCAGGTAAAGTTAAAGCAGATCATGATCCAGGGTAGTAAGAGCGACACAAATGACTGTCAGGTTAGTACATCCTTACTATATGAAGAATTAAGAATCATTGAAAGGAAACCACTCCAGTAGAAAAAAGGCAAATAAATGTGAACAAAAAATATATACATGTAAAAAAAAGTAAATGGCTAATATGTAAGAAAAACATCAAAATTTTAATTTATATAAAATTTTGTCTATCAGATGGCCACATGATAGCATCCATTGTCAGGCACAGGGAAAGAGCACTTCCATAATTGAGTATTTTTACGCTGTCTAATGACATTTGTGAAAAATGTTCATGGCATAGTAAATTGTGAGATAAAAGCAACCTTGTTTTTGTTTCTCTTAAGTTTTTACATGCACAGAAGGAAACAGCAGAAGTATAGTAGATACTGTGATTTGTTTTAAGTGCAAGAGTCACATATTTGAGGATGGGGGAGATAGGGTGAGAGAAGTGACTTTTTGCAGGAAAATCTCAAATTATTTTCTCCTATTGACTCATTCTACAAACTGTAACTTTTATTCAGAAAGGGAAACAAACTGGAAAAAAATACATCCTTGTGCACCAGGCTGTTAGAAAATAGCACTAAGGACTGACCTGCTGGAGACTCAGATGAAGGGTTTAGTCCACTGTAAATAAACTTGTCAAAATATTTTCATTGGCTCTTTTTTCCTTTCTTCATAATGTTGTCCTTTTATAAGTTTTCCCCGTCATTAAATTAACATCTGGGTGGTTTTGAGTATTTTGTGCCAGACACGGTGGTACACACCTGTGTGCACCAGTGGTTGGGGAGGCTAAAGTAGGAAGAGCACAAGTTCAAAGCCAGTCTCAGCAATTTAGCAAGGACCTACACAACTTAGTAAAACCCTGTCTCAAAATAAATAAAAAGGGGCTGGGGATGTGTCTCAGGGTTCAGTCCCTCATATGAAAAAAAAAGTATACTTTATTTTTAATGCAGTATTGGTATATTTGTAAACAAAGTAAAAAATTCTCACCTTTTCTTTCCTTGCAGGCTGTTGATTACTATTTGAAAGCTCTGAGGTCATTAGGAACTCGAGACATACACCCAGCCGTCTGGGACTCAGTGAACTGGGAATTGTCCACTACTTATTTTACCATGGCAACTCTACAACAGGATTATGCTCCGTTATCCAGAAAGGCTCAGGAGCAGGTCGGGAGGTTTGCTGGATTATGAAATGAGTCTTCAGCCTTATTTATTCCTTTGTTATCTTTTCGACAACCAGTATTTAAACATTGTGAAATTCTTAGTCTGTGATTGTGAGCTTGTCATTTTTTTCTCCCCCTTAAAAAAAAAAAAAAAAACAGATTGAAAAAGAAGTCAGTGAGGCTATGATGAAGTCCCTGAAGTACTGTGACGTTGATTTGGCGTCTGCCCGACAGCCTCTCTGTCAGTATCGAGCAGCAACCATCCATCACAGGCTGGCTTCCATGTACCACAGTTGTCTGCGGAATCAGGTATGTCTGTTCCAGGCTAAGTTGCTTTCCAAGACCATTTACAAGTGTTCCTTGTTATGAATTCTAATTAGCCACTTTAGAAAAACCCATGGAGCAGGTGTTCCTCCTCTCATTTGTGCCATGTTTTTCTCTACTACATTTGATCAGGTCTTGGTTTGAAAATTATACATTTGCTGGGTGTGTTACTTAGTTGGTCTTAAATGCATCAGAACTATAGTAATGGTTCTGAGCAAACTTTGAAGTAACGGTCTCCTGGTTTTTTTTTATTGTGATACAAAGCATGCCTGTGAGAGCACAGGTGGAGCAGAGGTGCAGGTAAAGACTGATGGAAGGAAACCCCTGTGACCTTGCCTGGAGTTAGAACAGAGAGCTCTTTAGAGAGCCCCTAGCACCCTGCTGGTATTGCCCTGCCAGGCACCCAGATTGGTGCAGAGCTGTCTGGTGTCTTGCCACTTGATGTGTTGGGTTTTACGTGGTTGTGAGACTTATGGAATGACTTGAACTGCAAGGATCCTTCTGTGGATTACTGCCTTTTGCTTAAAGGCATGTTTTTGATATCCACACATCAGTGCAGGTAGCTCTTCATTTCACAACTCGGTAGTGCTTGTGCAAGGAAGACAGCATAGTTCAGTTACCCATACTGTGGCTACTGAACTTGGTGTTTTCCAGTTTGAGGAAGCACCTGATACCCAGGTTGAAGCTGCCCTCTTTTAGAGAGTCTGCTTTGCTTCTGCAGGAGACTTGTCCTTGTAGTTGCTCAGTCTGTTGTGCATTGTTTTCCCCTTCCTTGGCTCGATACCTGGACACCATGCTGTACAGTCGCTTGGGCTTTGTTCTCTTCTGGACCCCTCACCCTGAGTATCAGCCTTTGAAACCCAGCTTTACCTGGAAAGGGTTTCTTTCCACTGTGCTGAGGTGCTCCCCATCTGAGGTCCCCTTACCATAGGAGACCCCCACCCCCAGCCAAAATTCAAGTTTGCCCAAATGGCTTAATATCTTCAGGACAAAAGCAATCTGAAGTATGTTCAGGCAGTTCAGTGGGGGAAGACTAGTAGTCTCCTCAGCAAATGGAGCTGGCACAGATGGCTCTCCACGTGCAGAAGAACAGAAGTGGGCTACTGCTTCACAGCATAAGTGAAGATCAACTTTAAGTGGCTTGAAGGCCTAAGTGTAAGAGCTAAAACTTAAAGACTTGTAGGAAGAAAGTAAACAACTGAAAAGCATTTAGTGATCCAGTCAGAATACTTGAATAACTAGTTACTATGAACCCCAAGCCTTAAGAATTGCATTTTTAAATTTTGTTTTTGGTTCTAGGTTGGTGATGAACATCTTAGGAAGCAGCACCGGGTGCTGGCAGATCTTCATTACAGCAAAGCTGTAAAGCTCTTTCAGCTCCTCAAAGACGCTCCATGTGAACTACTTAGAGTGCAGTTAGAAAGAGTGGCATTTGCAGAATTTCAGATGACCAGTAAGTCTGATGTCTCACTTTTCAGATCCGTGTGCACTGGCTCAGTGTGGAATTTTCCTGGAGTCTTAGAGCCTCTGGATTGCTCTTGGATGTAACTGATGGTGTTTTCTTATTAATTTGCCAATAGGCATGCCTTACGCAGGGACCTGGAGAAGTTACTATGCTTTTTTTTTTTTTTTTAAACATTTATTTATTTATTTATTTATTTTTGTAGTTGTAGATGGATAGAATGCCTTTATTTTATTTATTCATTTTTTTTTTTTATGTGGTGCTGAGGATCGAACCCAGTGCCTCACGCATGCTAGGCAAGCACTCTACCACTGAGCTACAGTCCCAGCCCTTTGCTATGCTTTTTGAGGTGCATTTTAAAACAGAGCTGTCAATTTAGACAAATATTTAAATCGGCATGCAAAACTTGGGGATGGAGAAGCAGCAATAGAGAAGTAGAGGTTCTTGTTGAATGCCTTTAAATATGGAACTGACGCTCAGCTTTTTGGGTTGTGGTTCTAGAATAGATGCTAAAATAGAGCCTGATGAAACTTAGGATAATTTGGGATGTGGGGGAATTGTGAAAAGAAGTGGGAGTGCTTCCTGTGTTGCTTCCATGGCCGACACCAAGGGGCCATTCTAGTCAGTGCTTTCTGAATTCTCACCCTCTACTGCTCTCTCACTAGCTTTCTTCTTAAAACAGAGAGGATTTTTGAAAAATACTTTCTCTTTTGTTTTCCCCCCATGCTGGGAATTGAACCCAGGGGCACTTCACCACTGAGCCACATCCCCACCCCCTTTTCATATTCTTATTAGAGATAGGGTCTCACTGAGTTGCTTAGGGCCTCACTAAGTTGCTGAAGCTGGCTTTGAACTCATGATCCTCCTGCCTCAGCCTCCTGAGCTGCTGGGATTATAGGCTTACGCCACCGTGCCCGGCTGAAAAATATCTCTTCTGTGGTAAGGAAACAATTTATTTGGAGTGCAGCAATTCATTTGGCTTCACTTTGGTATTTTGCTTTTTAAATTTTTAATTTTAAAGTTTCAGATTTTGGAGAATTTCAAATTTCTGATTTTGTGATTAAGGATGCTCAACTTATAAAAAGTCTATGCAAATATTCCAAAGTCAGAAGTTTGAAACACAGTAACAAGCGTTTTGGATAAGGAACAGTCAACCCATTTTTCAAAATATATGTGTATGTGTGTGTGCATACATACACATGCGTACCTGTGTCTTAGTGTGTAGGTGCTTAAGCAGCCTTGGAAGGATGTGCCTGAGGAGGGGACTGGGAACACATTCTCACTACCTTCATTCTCACATTGAACCTTGTAAATTTGGGGAAAGTATTACCTTTTTAATAGTTTCTAAAAGTTTGCTATATTTTGCTAATTATTTGCCAACATAGTAATGCATGGTGTGTGTCCACATGGGTTGGTCTGCAGGATCAGCAGCACCTCTTTCTGGGATGGGTTTGAGGTGAATTATGTAGCTTGTTTGAATGCTTTAGAAAAAGCAGGCATCATTTTTTTTTTCCTTTTGTTGGGTGGGGACAAGGTGGGTATTGGGGTTTGAACTCAGAGGTGCTCTACCTCTCCTCTACCATGGAGCTACATTCCTTTTTTCTTTCTTTCTTTCTTTTTTTTTTTTTTTTTTGAGATAGGGTCTCACTAAGTACATAGGCTGGCTTCAGACTTGTGATCCTCCTGCCCCAGCCCCCGAGTCCCTGCATTACGGGTGTGTGCCTTCACACCTAACTTGAGTAGGCCTCATTTTTATAAAACTAATAGATTCCAAGAATAAGTTTGCTAAGATAATGTAACTAATTCTGTTTTTTAAATTTTTTTTTTTTTTTTTAGAAAGAGAAAAGTTTTATAATATTTATTTTTTAGTTTTCGGCAGACACAACATCTTTGTTTGTATGTGGTACTGAGGATCGAACCCGAGCAGCACATATGCCAGATGCCAGGTGAGCATGCTACCGCTTGAGCCACATCCCCAGCCCATTTTAAATGTTTTAATAGCTGGAGTGTAGTTCAGTGGTAGAGCATGATCTCCTGGGTTTAATCCCAGTACTGCCCAAAAAGAAAAAAGTTTTAATAGCCTGTGTACCTTACGAAAACAATTTAAATACTTCAGAAGGTTTTATTAGCCAAGCTTCTGGGTTTTGTAAGCCACATCAATAAAGACTAAATGTATAAAAATTTTTAGTGTATAAAACCTTTCAAAGGAATCACATGACCTACTGTTTTCTTCTTCAGTACTTAGGGCTCACATTTACCTTTCTTTGTCTTCTTCCCTCTGCCCCAACAGCTTTTTCATACATAGTTCAGAGCTTTCTTCCCTGTGTCAGATCTACACTGAAAACACATCTGTCCACTGATATTTTTCCCCCCAGTGCCGCAGTCTGGCTAGGCACAATTCAGGAGCCACTTGTCAAAAGAAACGAACTTTATTTTTAGAACACACACACACACACCGCACCACACAGCTCTTCAGGAAAACCCTCAGAGCCCAACTGCCACCACTGGCTTCCCACAAGCCTCTCAACCTCCCCCACCCCTCCTGCTCTTGAGGCCAATTGGCTGGGTTGCGTGAGCGGAGCCAAAAAAAGCCCCCCAATGAGCAGCTCCGTGGTCTGAAAGGGCGGGAAAACAGCCCAATGAGCATCACCGCAGAGGAGCCAATCAGTTGGCAGCTAGAAGTTTGCTGGGGCCGCTGTGAGCCAATCATCAGCTGGCAGCTGGAAGTTTGCTGGCAGTTGGAAGTTTGCCGGGGTCCCTTTGGCTGTGGCTCTCAACATCTCCCCCTCTCTGTTTAAACAAGCATGTGGCTTAGGGACTGTGACTGCCTTAGGTTGTCCAGTACTACATATGGTTCTTACCCGTCATGGGATGAGTTGACCTCAAGGCATCAGCCTCCTGTCTTAGGTTGGTACCATTGCAATTGGATCTTACCGGTCCAGCTACAGCCACACCTGTGGATATGTCTTTGTACCAGCGGGCGGGGGTGAGGTTCTTTGCCTCACCTCTGTTGGCCCCCAAATTTTAGCTTTTAGCTGAATGCCATCACAAGCAGAAGGGAGGAAGATACACCAAGTCAATTGACGGCTCCTTTTTGGAAAAATTGTACCACTGATGACACCATCAGCAAAAATACCCCAACACTACCACAAGTCGCTGCACCAACAGATAGTTAACAATGCATACAAGTGAGTTCACAATGCATACAAGTGATACATAGTCCAGGCAAGTTCTGCAAGCAGTTCAGTGATAGCTATTGCAGAAGCTGTAGATTGGTTTTATCTTTGTCTTCACTGGCACTGGGATGAAGATAGGAATTCTGGCAATAATGGCTAAAGAAAAAATTATGTAACATTCCAGAAGGCACTAAAAACACTTTTCTGAACAATTTACATTATCTTGAACAGAATTATTAAGTATAATGAAAAGGAAAGGTGAAAGTAAACAAACAGATCTGTTAACCTCCTTTTTTGTTCACATATTAAAACAATCCTCAACAGCTGTTTACCCAATTTAAATTAAACCATTTAAATCACGTGAATAAAAAAAATATTTGGATTAATTTTTTCATGAGCGCTTATCATATATGATGTATGGACATACGTACATACAAACATACAACACAAAACACAAGTGTGCACACATAATACATACAACACATAACATAATAGTAACTTTTTACAGGTGAAATCTCCATTGCAATGTTTAAAAACTCTATAGTCAAAAATAGAACTGATCAGCAAAACATTAACCTAGATCTGTACGAGCTCAAAAAAACAAAATAGAACTTCATGATGTGGGAAAGGGTAATAATAAAATAGATATTGAAAAAAGCATTCTGGTTCTGTTGCAGATGTAAGGGTAGCCAAACTGGAGTTCTGGATATCAGCTGTTATGGATTTGAGCCAAATCATCTTCTTTTTGGTCTGTAGAAATGGCTTTAGTTAATCTCTCTGGAATCCAAATCTGCTGCTGTTCTCCCTGTGGAAACACACAAACAGACCCCCGACTCAAGACAATTACTGGGTCAGGACCTTTTCCCATTGTCCTGTTAGAATATCCTTCCAAAGTACCTTGGGCTTATGTACATTTTTTGGACACATATGCCTTTCCGCAGCACTAAGTCCTGATGAATCCAAGTTTAAAAAGTTTAGAGTAAAAAGGGTTATTTTAAGTTTATCTTTGGGGAATATATACCCCTTCCCAATTCCGTCTTTTTGCTTTAATAAGTACATTTTAATAGTTTGATGAGCTCTTTCAACTATGCCTTGTCCCTGTGGATTTTATGGGATTCCTGTTATATGAGTAATGCCAAATGATGAGCAAAATTGTTTAAAAGAGGTAGAAGTATAACCAGGGGCATTATCTGTTTTTAACTGTTTTGGAATGCCCACAGTGGCAAAATTTTGTAAGCAAAGAGCTATAATATCTTTAGTTTTTTTCTCCGGCATGAAGGGAGCCCATCAAAAGTCTGGAAGAAGTATCAAGTGTAACATGCAAATATTTTAATATTCCAAATTCTGGCAAGTGTGTGACATCCATCTGCCAGATATAATTATTTATCAGACCTTTAGGATTGACTCCAAGATTAACTTGTGGTAAAAAGGTCACTGCTGATCCTCATAAGGTCCCTTTCTTAACAACATATCTAGATTTCTTTGAGGATAACCAGCTGCTGCATTTCGCCTAGCCGTCTCCTTGCAAAATTCCTCATTGGCAACCTTTCATAACAGGTATTGTCCTCCATTTAGCACAGCTTTTACACATATTAGCCCAATCTGCTGGTGTCATGTTCAAGTTGGTAATGGATTTGACCATGCTTACAGTGAAGGGTGCTTGAGGACCATAGGTTGTTACAGCCTCTTTTAGCTGCTTCACTTTTTTGAAATTTAAAGCATGGTGAATTTGCTGCCCTCCTGCCTGCTCAAATACAGGGCATGTTAATATTTGAGATCCTGTCTCAGAATCCCAACTATCAACTGCGGGGGTTGGGGGCCTCCCAGCATATGGAGGTGGTGCTATTGGTTGGACACTTATGCCCTCTGGTGATAGAATGCTGTTAGTAGCAGTCTCCTGTAGAGGTGGCGCTGTTGGTTGGACACTTACACCCTCTAGTGATAGAAAGGTGTTAGTAACAGTCTCCTGTTGTAACTTTTCCCCTGATGGCTTTTTCTGCTCTAAACTTCCTTCCTCTGTCTGACTAGCTCGAAAGACCTTCTCTTTTACTTGAATCATTATGTCTTCTCCTTCCTCTACCATTGTCTGAACTGAAGGCTTTGGACTAAGCAAACAAGATATGAATGTCCACAATGGCAATGTGCCAACTGGCAGAGTTCCTGGGCTTTTCTTTTCTATTCTTTTTAAATCTTCACCATGATGGTTCCATTGTGATATATTTAACAACTCCTCCTTAAAAAGCCATGGGCTACATTTTTTGTATTGTATCAATGTATGCCCTGTGTTCTTGATTTTACTGAGATGCCTCCTTCCTCTAACAATTTACTTAACACTCTTTCGGTTTGTTTTTTACTAATTTCTGATCCCATATTTCTACTATAATACAACCCAACAAGATGACGCCAAACAAAACTGAGACAGAATGAAACAAAAATGGAACAACACAAAATCATTATATCAGCCTTTCTATCCTCCTGAAGTGTCTGTCCATCCGTCCTTTCTCCCTATCTGTTCCTCAGATGCAAATAGTTTTTCCTCAGATGTGAGCGGTTTTTCTTCCGTCTCACTCATCTCCAGGGACAGGCAACTTAAAAGCGAAACAAAAGAAGAATCTTAAAATGGCTACCCATCCTCTCGCCCTGCCCTCAGGGGTGAGCAGTTTACCTTATCACTTACCCTCAGTCGTTCCCCGTATGGGCCACCAAATGCCGCAGTCTGGCCGGGCACAATTCAGGAGCCACTTGTCAAAAGAAACAAACTTTATTTTTAGAACCACACACTACGCACCACACAGCTCTTCAGAAAACCCTCAGAGCCCAACTGCCACCACCGGCTTCCCATAAGCCTCTCAACCTCCCCCACCCCTCCTGCTCTTGAGGCCGATTGGCTGGGTCGCATGGGCGGAGCCAAAAAAGTCCCCCAATGAACAGCTCCGTGGTCTGAAAGGGCCGGGAAACAGCCCAATGAGCATCACCGCAGAGGACCAATCAGTTGGCAGCTGGAAGTTTGCTGGGGCCCCTTGGGCTGTGGCTCTCAACACCCCAGTGCCATTTTTTATTTGTTCTTGTTAGATATACATGGCAGTACAGTGAATTTTGACGTACATATGTGGAGTTTAACTTATTAGGATCCCATTCTTGTGGTTGTACATGATATGGAGTTTCACTAGTCATATGTTCATATGTGAACATAGCAAAGTTATATCCAGTTCATTCTAATGTTTTCCACTGATTTTTTAAGATTTGTTGTTTTAAAGTTTGAGATTATGCTGCAAAGGAAGACAGCAGCAGTTGTCCCAGGCCCACTTTCACTTCTGACACCAGCCTCAAGTTTGAGGGTCCCCATGATTACCCTCAGGCTCAGCAGTTCACTAGGACATCTTAGTTCACTGAAAGCTGTTCCACGCTTGACTGTGGCTTCTAAGAGAAATAGGGTACATGTCAAAATCAGCCACAAGAAGAGGTACATGGGGCAGAGTCCAGGAAAGTGTTAAGCACAGAGCTTCCAGTTATCTTCTCCAGAGGAGCTACAGGTAGAACGGTACTCCCCTCAGTGGTATGGAGCATTATGTGCAAGGGAGCTCACCTGTGTCTTGGTGTCCAGAGTTTTTGTTGGGATTTAGTCACATAGACCTGGTTAATTGCCACATGGCTGACCTTAGTCTCCCCGTTCTCTGGAGGTTGAGCTATTACCATGAGGCCCAGAAGCCCCCATGATAAGTTACAGTGTTAGACTATCTAGCATGGCCCAAGGCCTCCCAGGTAAACAGAGATACTTACCATGGGGGATATCCCAAGTGCTAAGAAAGCATTCTCCAGGAGCCAAGGACAAAATGTAGCCCTCCCTCTGGAGAAGACTAATGGTGTAGTGCATGCCACTGCACACACACTGATGCAAGCTCCAAGAGAGTAGGGTTTAAGGTGCTCTCTGCTTTCTGATAGCTTTAGAAACATTTTAACAATAAACCCTAGAGTAAAATTAAACTCATTCATCCGGTCTGACTTCCTGACTGAACCGAAAGATAACATGTTTACTGTACAAATAAGTGCTAAGTGACTTGACCAATGTCAGGCAGCTGGCAAACAGTGGGACGGCTTTCAACCACAGACTCTTCTTGACCCTAGTGCTCCAGATAGGGCTCCTCTTCCAAGGTGTGTTCTCACCTTGACCAAGTCAATAGTGAGGCTGGGGAACAATTAGTATTTATTACTTTGTCTAGACTTAATACTTCTCTTGAGGGAAAATTAAACAAATTAATTTGCTGGGTTTCTCATGAGTTATCCCTATCACGTTTGAAAACCAGTTTTTCATTACAACATTAACATGGATGAGTTTCTAGGTTGATGGGCAAAAGAAAGATCATTTTGTTTTTACTGTTTTAGGTCAGAATAGCAACGTTGGAAAGTTAAAAACACTCTCTGGGGCTCTGGATATCATGGTGAGGACTGAGCATGCATTCCAGCTCATCCGGAAGGAGCTTGTAGAGGAATTTGACCAGGTAATGAAGAAAATCACCATTTTTATGTGTCTTATGCTAAATGGTGAATGTATATATGATCATATGGCATTCTTATAAATGTGTCTGTACACACCTACATGTGTGTGTACATATATGCTCTGCATAAAAACATTTTAAGAGTGGTTTGTGCATGTCATAGTCTGTCTTGTATTGCTATAACAAAGTCCTGGAGGCTGGGTAACTTACAAAGAAGTATTTGTGGTTCACAGTTCTGGTAGCAAAGGGTCCAGACAGCATGGCACCTTTGTCCTAGCAAGGCCCCCCTGGCTGTGTCACAACATGTTGGAGAGCCAGAAAAGGAACTCAACCTGTACTGAAGGGGCCAAGGACGAGGTGGCTGCTTTCTAGTAGCCTGCTCTTGTGAGAACTAAGCCTATTCCAGGACACCTGACCCACTTCTGAGAGAAGGCATTAATCCCTTTGTAAGGGTGGAACCCACATGACCTAGTTGCCTCCCACTGGACCGCACCTGTTAAAGCCTTGCCAGCTCAGCACCACCACCTGGAGACCAAGCCACTCCAAGGGTGAACCATAGAGGTTATGTCTTCAGGGTAGAACTAAAAATTTTGAATCAGTTGCAAGTATATCTTATATGTATTAAAAGTTTTTTAAGAATATGCTGTATTGATTAGCAAGTTATAAAGGCTCTTCAGCTTTTCTGTTTGGGGTTTATTTTGGTTTTGTTCTTTAAGAGAAAGAAAAAGCCTGAGCTTCTTTTCATAATTTCCACTATACTTCCTGGAACTTTTGAATGGTGAATGGCTTAAACAAGCTCCAGGGGAAGGAATTTCTAGTTTTCTGGTCAATCTAGAACTCAAGCTGCCCAGAGAGTCCTGGGTGGTGTCCTTTCTGCCGTGTTCCTGCAGGGAGTGATGCTGGGGAGTCAGGAGCTTGTTGTGCAGGGTTAAGCACTTGGTAGGTGTGGGACACGTTTATTATGTGTTTTCCTGTATCAAAATGATTTCAGGTCTGCTTTTTATTTTGTTTTGGGGTTTAAATTAATGGATAAATGAAACTGCAGTTTTGTCATTTTGATATGAAACTACAGTTGCTGGATAGCTTAGTGAAGTTTCATTTTGTTGTTTTTAGCCTAAGGGTGGTGAGACCAGTCCAGCTGCTGATTCTTCTCCTAGTCTTAACAGAGAAGAAGTGATCAAACTCCTCAGTATATTTGAATCTCGATTGTCCTTCCTCCTCCTCCAGTCCATCAAACTGCTGTCTTCAACTAAAAAGAAAACAAGGTGAATTACATGGTTATTTGTGAAAAATTCTTTCTCTATGAAAATAATATGAATAATCTCAACTGACATTGTAAAGAAATAGTTGTATCCTTTCTTGTCTTTTATTTGGAAAATTCATGATTTTAAGTGGTATTCCTTTTTAACTTCTTCAACTAGGTGAGAAGTGTCTCCATCTGGCCCACTACATGTCAGTTATATAGGTGGAAAAGTCTTGCTGCCTAGGGGTGGATACCCTATTGTGATCTGTTCCATTGAAAGGATGAATGGCCCTGAGCTGAAGACTCTAGATATTCCAGATAATACTTCTAAATGTCATCTTTAGTGAGAAGTCCGGGCTGTAGTTGGCTACTCTGGGTGAATTGTACCATAAAAGGAAATGGCAATGGTGTAGGCCTGTAATACTGGCAACTTGGGAGGCTGAGACAGGAGAAGCACAAATTTGAGACCAGCCTCAGCAATTTAGCAAAACTTAAGCAACCTACCAAGACCCTGTCTCAAAATAAAAAACTAAAAGGGCTGGAGATGTGCCCCTGGATTCAATCCCCAGTAGCCTCTTGCCAAAAAAGAAAAAAAAAAAAGATGGGAGAACACTGCAGTCCCTCTAAAGCCAGGAAATTGGGAGAAAAAAGGAGTGAACACCTTGGCCAACATGTTCCCAGGTCCCTCTGTCATCTTGTGCAGTACATGGGTTTGCCCGAGCTTTAATTATGAAAGTATTGACTTAATTTGAAATTGCAGTAAATCAGAAAGACAGTGGGAATAGTATACCTTTCTTCTTAAAAATATAAGTGCAGTCTGGCTTGTATTACAAAAATTGGAAAATAGAGAAAAGAACTCTCCCGTGCATCCATTGTTTGTTATCCTATTTATGTTTTCCAATTTATGATACAAGGGTACAGATAATTTTTATCTTTTATTTACAGTGAAATTCTGTGTGGTATACAGTTCTTCAAGGTTTAATGAGTACATAGATGTATGGCAGTCGTATTTGGGACACAGTACCATTCCTTCACTCCAAAACCTATTTCTCTGCTGAAATTATGGGTCTGACCTTGAACAAGACCACATTTTCATTGGAACCTTAGACATAATTGACCGTTGTCATTTGCAGTCCTCTGTGAGCAGTTCCCACCTTGTCATCTGAGTCTGGTTCTGTGGCTCCTTCCTCTCTTGCCAGGATGCTGTTGCCACCTTTCCTTTCACAAACTTAATTATTGAAAACCAAACATCTTGTGTCAGTCAGGAGAGACTGGGGGAAATAATTAGTTTGTCTGGAAAGTTCTTATATCTTTGACCTGCTAGGCCGTTGGTGAGGAGAATTGAGTTCATTCTGTAGCCTGGAGCTGAGCTGCGGTTAGGATCTTTTCTTGTTATGGTCATTACGCATATGCCACAGGCTTAGTTCTAGCAATGTAATCATCCCCTGTTAGCTGTAGTTCCCCTCACTGAGATTTGTTTACCCCCGGTCAGGTGTGGTGCCAAAATACTAAATGGAAAATTTAAGAAGCAAGTCTTTGCACAGCCTTCTGAGTAGCATGATGAACTTTCATTCTGTCCCATCAGGACGTGAGCTGTCCTGTGCCCAGAGTGTGCATGTGTGTGCACTTCCACCCACTGGTCAGCAGCAGCCTCCAGTCATGAGTTTCTCTGTTGCAGTGACTATGCTTGCGTTTCAGTCACTTAGATCACACAGTAATGACTCAGAGCTCAACAGTAGCTGTGGTGGCAACTCAAGATACAAAGAAAAGTCTACGGTGAAAAGGTGATAGTTCTTGACTTAAGAAAAAGTAGGTCTAGGTCAAGGCGGCTGAGGTCTGTGCTCTTTCTGTGCCTAATGTATAATATACACAGGTGTGTATATACAGGAGCAGACGTGGCATATGTGGGGTCAGTGCTGTATATACTTTCAGGCATCTACTGGGGGGTCTTGAAAAGTATCCCTAGATAAGGGGAAATGACTGTACCTGGCATTTAGAGTGGGGCAGGTCTGGTTCTCAGTGTCTGTTTCACTTGGAGCGACAGATCATCCCTGCATGCTGCACCTGGCAGAGTGCCTCTCTACACTGTCACGGCCTTGCCAGCTATATTCCACTGACACTTGTCCTTTGGTGCTTGTTAGTCTGTTTGGGAAAGGAGGGGACCAGTTGGCCAGACTTCTTAGTTGTTTGGGGTGCACCTCAGTCTTGGCAGACTTGTTGTATTTGAATCATTCTCTGTAGCCTGAGGAGCGCTCTTCTCTGGGGAAGTCTCAGTGTAGAGTATACTGCCATCTCACTCAGCCCTGTGGGTGATCTTCAGTGTCTGCCACAGCAGGTCCTGGTACACAGTAGGGTGTGCTGATGTGTTCAGTGAAGTTGGCAGATAAATCCATCTTTTCGAAGAATCAGAAAGGAAAGTAGATAGTGCATGTAGTGACACACAGTTGATAAAGTGATTGTGGCTTTTCTAGCTTGACAACAATAGGTAACTTTAAAATGTTTCCTAGTTTTCACAAGATGGCAATATAAATATATGATATGTGAGAAACAATAATTCATTGATTTGCACAAATTGATGACAGGTAATAGTTTCAGTATTATGATAGTGTTATAACAGTCCTGTGCATGATCTAAATAATTTTTACCTTAGTGGAGGGTTTCCTAACCTGTTTGTTCAAGTTATTAATATTCTGTTGAAGACAGTTTATAATTTAGAGTTTCATGCATGATACATAAAGTAATTAGAAAATTTGGGATATTTTTTTTCAGATTTATTAAAGACTGTTAAATGTTGTTACAGCAAAGCTGAGTACGGTGGCGCACACCTGTAGTCCCAGCTGTTGGGAGGCTGAGGCAGGAGGATTGCGAGTTCAAAACCTGCCTCAGCAAAAGTGAGGCGCTAAGCAACTCAGTGAGACCCTGTCTCTAAATAAAATACAAAATAGGGCTGGGGATGTGGTTTAGTGGTCGAGTGCCCCTGAGTTCAATCTCTGTACTGAAAAAAAAAAATGTAATTACAACAAATATATCGAAGGGTTAGAAATAGAACTTTATTAGTCATTAAGTCAGTGCCTCTTTCTGTCTCACTTCACTAACAGGCAAATAAAACCTCTGATTCTGTGTGAAGAGGCCTCCTGCGCAGGCCTTGTTATTCCACAAAGCAGTGTGGATCCCCTCGTAGATGAAAGGGAAATAAGAATGAGACCTTAAAAGAAAGGAAACATTAATTTGTTTCGGTTTGACTGCTATTCCTCTCCAGCCCCCTAAGGGAAGAAATAAAAATAAAAAGCAAATTGGACATAATAATAAGAAATCCCAATTTTCTTAAATTGCTACAGAATTACAGTGAAATCTAAGAAAATTAAGATGCATTTAATTTGTTCAAGAATTTTTATTTTCAGCTCATGAAGGTACTTCATCATGTGTCAACTGCATGGGCATTGTCCTGCTAGAATAATAGTTCATTAGGTTGTGGGGGGTCTGATTTGTTGTTTTTCTTTTTGGATTAAGAATTTATTTGCTCTTATACTGTACTTTTATATTCATTGCTTTAGAGAAAGAGACCTCTTGACATTTTGGTGGCTTTGGGGTTTAATTTAATGGGAAAAAAAAAACAAAACATGAAAAAGTAGAAGTAATCTCTGCCAATGACACCTGAAGAGAATGGATTCAGGAAGGGCATGATTTGTAGAAACTAAGAGATGAAGATCTAAGATGTAGAAGTACCATCTGAAGAAATCAAAGGGTTTAGAATTTTATCCCAGTGACCATCAGTTATCTTTAGGCACCCAGCTAAAGTAACCAAATGATGTTATTGTCCTCAAAAAATAATTTATATTTCAAATGCCTTTTCTTATTGTTAAATGCTATTGCCTGATTACTGTCAAAAATAATGTGCATTTCCTATAAGGTTATCAGGAGTTCTGATTAGTAATACTCCCCCCTCCAAAAAAAAAAAAAAATAATAACTAAAACACAGCCAGTCTTAAGTCCAAGCACAGACAGTGAATGAATTGTGACTGGTATGCTGTGGCAGGTTTGGGGGAAGAAAGACTTTCCTGATACAAAGAAGTGGGAATTGGGAGGGAGGAATTATCTTCTACAGCGGGTAGCCAGGCTGCAGAAGAGGGATGAATGGAGCCTGGAACCTAGGAAAGAGGGGAACCTGACAGCCAGGCTTGGTGGGGACGGCACTTTAGCACCCAGGTGCTCTCTTTGGCGGGCCCAGAGGTCTCTTGGGCAAGGGGAGAGAATTTGCACACTAGGAAGGAGAAAGAACACAGCATTAGAAATTGGGAAACGAGCCCTGCATGGTGGCACATGCCTGTAATCCCAGCAACTTGGGAGGCAAAGGCAGGAGAATTGGGAGTTCAAAGCCAGCCTCAGCAACTTAGCAAGGTCCTAAGCAACCTAGTGAGACCTGTCTCAAAAGACAAAAAGAGCTGGCGATGTCACTCGGTGATTAAGCACCTCTAGGTTCCATCCCTGGTACCAAGGGGGAAAAAAAGGTGGGAAACATGACGTTTTGACCCTGATCCAAATTGTCAACTTTTGGGGGCCTTATCTTTTACAGTAAAATCAAATCAGTCCTTGCTTTGCGAAGGGCAATGTTGTCCTGTGGAGGTGTGTCACATTTTGCTAGGAGCCGTGAAACTGCTGGCTTGTGAGCTGGGTCTCTTATACATGTAGATGCATTAAAAGGAGGGTGGCTAGAATTGAACTGCCATGTAATTACTAGTCTTGCATCTCATACATTAATCCATTATAAGGGGTAAATATTTTCAGAACCAATTAAACTTTTACAGTGGAGTGGTATAATATGTACCTCAGTGGAGGAGCATCTTCACCAGAAGGTGCACCAGTGTCCTTAGACAGCGTGGAGGTACTGCCATCCTGTGACTCTGCTCGATGTCCTAGGTGGCTCCAGTGCAAGAGCTGGTGTTCTGCAGTTGGTTCAGAGCAGAGGAGACAGGAGTGGTGGCGCAGGCCCATGATCCCAACTGCTCAGGAGGTTGAAGTGGGAGGATCATGAGTTTGAGGCCAGCCTGAGCATTTTAGGAAGCCTCTGATTTAGAACAAAAGGGCTGAAGGTACAATTCAGTGGTAGACTGTGTGTGAGGCCCTAGGTTCAGTCTCCAATACTGCCAAAAAAAAAAAAAAAAAAAAAAAAACAGAGTAGAGGAAAGCCATCTGGCTTTCCAGTGCCCTCAACCATATCAACTCTGTTTCTTTTAGGGGATGTGACAGTCGTCTGCCACTGTCTGTTTTGTTTTCTTCTGGTGCTGGAGGTTGAACTCGGGTCCTGGGGCATGCTAGGCATGCACTCCACCTCTGAGCTGCATCCCCAGCATAGTTGTCCACTGTACATCTTCTCCCAGTGTCCCACCACCACCCCTCACACAAAACAGGGACTTTTGTCCATTTGGTTCACTACCAAGAGCAGTTCCTGGCAGAGGACGTGAACAGATAAAAGGCTTTAACTCAGTTTTAGTTGATGTATTGACATGAGTGTCAAGACAGGTCTAGGAACAGAAGATAGACGGTAGGTATGGGGAGGCACTGGGAGACCTGCTTCTCTGTGTAGCACCACTGCTGTGCTGTTACTGTTTCCAGATCCCTTTACTGTGCCCTTCACCTGTTGTTCTTTTTTTTTTTTTTTTTTTTTTTGGCGGGGGGACCCCAGCAATAACATTGAAGAAGATGGACTTCTCAAATCCAACAAGCAAATTTACTCCCAGCTTTTGAGAGCTACTGCAAACAAAAGTGCAAGTCTTTTGGAAAGAATTGATGTCATCATCCATTTGCTGGGGCAGCTTGCTCATGGGGGCAGCGGAGTAAGCAGCGGTGCCGTTCAGTGACCTCGCGCAGAGCTGCGTCTGCAGACGCGCTGACAGTGCCTTCTGACCACAGGAGTGGCTTTGTCCATTCGGTGCTGAGTTTCATTAAATGTGAGGAAATACCCATTTGAAACAGGCATGCACTTATTTCTCATGACAGACAGACAATGGCGGAGTTCTTTGGCTTCTTCGTTTGAAGTGCTAAAGCCAGAACTGAACTGAAAGCTTCAGCTTTTATTTCTGTGAGACGTACATGGTACCTCAATATTAATAGACTTTCTGTTATGCAATTATACTTTCAGATATTTTTGAAGTATCTTGGATAACAAAGGTTTAAGATATTATTTTGGATAAAATGTTGCTTCCACCAAGAGAACCTTTTATCCAAATGATATTACAGGTTCAAATGGGTTAAAGAAACTTCCTAATATTTCCTTCCAAATTGCACAAGAGCGTCCCCTTTGTGAATTTCAGTGCAGGAGTTTTGAAGATTAGCCATTGTGCACTACTCTATAGTTAATGCATGTTTTGAAGGGATTCACTTTTCTTCAACTTTATATGACAGTTGATCAGGAATAGTATTATTTCCCCTCCCCTTCTTTTTCATTTAAACTTGAAACTGTGAATAAGGTAAAAAACAAAACAAAACTATTTTGAATAAACTATTTATTTAAAATATCTTATTTTCCATTTTTTCATTCCTCACATTAAATTGTGATTTGAACTCAGTTTAATAATTACAAAATAAAGATCATAACATTAAAAGTAAAACTTTGCCATCCACTCAGTTTTCACTGGAATATTTCACTTACTCCTTGCTGTGTGTGGGTCTTGTCTGATTGCATACATACACTTCCCCCCCACCCAAAGCCTCCAGTGTATACAAGGCTGTACTTGTCCCTTATGATCAATACTCAATTTCAAGAAATGTTGTAACGTGGGAGTCGGATTCTTTCATGTGGTGGTGAGAGTCTGGGCCCCTGTGCCACTGACTCTGTGGTTATGACAAGCCTGCTGGCTGGGTTCAGTGGCAGGAATGGATGTCACCTGCCCCTTCAGGCCCAGAGATGGTTGGTTTCATTGTGCAGATCCTCTGTGTTGACCAGCAGCCCCTCCACACCAACCCCACCAGAAAGAATCCAAGCTCCACCACAAAGTTGTCTGGAGTAAACTGGTTTCAAGCTGAATTTTCACAAACTGCTTGTTCCTTACATAGAGAATCCTGAGTGTTTTCATGGAAAATGAATTGACACCTATCAGCTTGGCAGAACTCTTTTGCCATTTGTCTAGTTCTTTGACTTACATCATTCTTGGGACAGATTTGCATCAGTTTACAAAAGTTAATCATTGAAGCATTTAAAGTTTTGCCTAAGTGGTTAAAGCATTTGCTCCAAATCAGCAGTGTCTCCTTCTGGCAGGGCTTCATTCTCTTTCCCTGGCAGCCGGAGTCCACACAGAACAGTGCTGCTTCCCTCTGCTCTTTAGCCCGGGGCACCTCCAGTGGTTATATCGCCCTCTGGGTTCATGGATTCAAAAAGGATTTTCCTTCTTGGGTAGAACGAGCTGGAGTTAGGGATGTTAGGGTTACTTTTCTTGTCTCCTATCCTTTCCCCTTAGCTAAACAGACTTTTAGTTGAGAGGAAAATTGTTTTTAAGCAAGAAAATATAAATTCTGTCTTCTTTTGTCAAAACAATGACATGAAGATTTCTACAGAGGGAATAAAAAATTCCTTTTTAAATATATTTGTAATTTGCTGGTTTTAATTTAGAGCTTCTTACAGTGCCTGTGTTTCAAATGTTCCATTAGGAGAAATGTGGTTATTTGTGTCCTGGTCACTGAGGCTACTGCATCTTTCAGTTAATTTTATTGCCAAATTTTGCCCACATCATTACATATGGGATTATGGTTTTCTTCCTTTTTTTTTTTTCTTTTCCCTGTGTGTGTGTGGTGTGTGTTAAGAATTTAACAGCCAGGGCTGGAGATATGTGGCTCACTGACAAGAGTTCATGCCCAGCATGCATGAGGTCTGGGTTCCATCTCCAGTACCACCAAAAAATATCATATTAAGCATATTAAACTTGAAGGAACATCATGCCTGTCCTAAATATAACTGATATGGAGAAAATAAAACGATCCAACTAGCTCCCAGAGCTCTATTTTGGTGGTTTGACTATCTCACAAGTGTTTGTTGCTCTGCAGGGAAAGTAGAACACCAAATGAATTTCAGCAAGACAAAAGCTCCTCTGTTCAGGACCAATGAGATGCAGGCCTATGTGTGCAAACAGCACAGCTGGCGTCAGGGCCAGAGGCCATCACAGTTTTAAGAAGTAAACTTCAGCATCTCAGGCTGGAAACGTGCACTGTGTCTGTCCTGCCTTGCAGGAAGATTAAGACAGACACGTGAAAACCTTTCATATACTTTCACCTATCATTATGACAAGGGGTGTGTGTGTGTGTGTGTGTGTGTGTGTGTATGTGTGTGTGTGTGTATATATATATATATATATATATATATATATATATATATATATGGCTTTTTTGTTACTGGGGATTGAACCCAGGGGTGCTTAGCCACTAAGCCACATCGTCAGCCTCTTTTTATATTTTTATTTTGAGACAGGGTCTCACTAAGTTGCTGAAGCTGGCTTTGAACTCGAGATCCTCCTGCCTCAGCCTCCTGAGCTGCTGGGATTACAGGCATGTACCACTGCACCTGGTACTTAATTTAAATTCTGTGGCTTTTCTCATCACATTGTTTTAAGTGCAGTAAACATACACCATGGCATTGGCAGCCTCACCGGTCCCCTTGCAGCAGGGCTGGGTGCAGTGTTGGGGTGCAGCTGCAGAGTTCCACACAGAACCGAAAGCAAATGTGAGGCTGCCTCAGGGTGCTTGTTTGTGTGTGGGGGGGAGATTTTCTGAAAAGTTAATAAAATTATTTGGCAATTGATTGGTTTTGCCTGAGCAATTGATCTTAAAACCAAATATTTTAAAAGTTTAAGCAAGTTTTTTTTTTTTTTTTCCCATTGATTTTAACTTGGGGAGCTATATTCACTTCTTTGTAAAAGAAGTCAGACTTTTTCTCTTGGAAAAAAATCTTACCCTGTTTGAGTTTTCCTGTTTTTCTCATTACATGTCCAGTGTGGAGGTGTGGACATCACAAACATCAAACCACTTCTCTGAAATAGACCTTTTTGGAAATACACCATTAGAAGGAAGCCAGGAATTCTGTTGTTTGTCTTTGTCATTAACTACTTTCCAATAGGCATTGCCTTTGAAAAAGAAAATGGAGCCATGTGCATAGGAATAGTAAGCTGAATCTATATTTCTAAAGGGATGGTTGTGTGGTCTTATTGCTGGAAAAACTTCAGTAATCTTCTTTGGATAAGAATTCAGTACTTGGTTTCTGTTGACATCAAATGCAAATACCTGCAAACAAATTAGAGAGTAAGACTGTTCTGAAGTTCATTGATATTTAGGTTAACTTCAGCATTGAGTTAATTACATCCAACTGTGCACTGAGTTCTTTAGACCTGAAATTCTAAATAGTTCTCCACCTAATGATCTGCCACTGCTGTTAGACCTGAAGCAAGGAGAACAGCTTTCAACTGAGAATTTTGTTCATTCTACACATCTCAGACAGGAGTACAGAAGCAGTGCTACTTACAAAGGACACCTTGAAGAAGTAAATTAGCTGTTGCCTTCTGTCATAAAAGGCAGTGTCCAGGGGACTGGGGATGCCAGGAAACCCTTCTGAAATCAGTTTGGGGTAGCTTCTTCCTTCTTCATCTGTGTGGGCCTGGTCCTTGTCACTGTCATATCTCCAGTATTGATTTCCTGAGTGTCAACCAAAAATACGAATATGGCTTTTAAATCACAGGAAACCTGATGGACAGCCTCCTATTCTGCATATGCTCTGCCGGATTCCCAGAGAAAGCTGGGCTTGTGGCACCTACTGAAGTCTCAGTGGTTTTCCCAGGTTTTGGATGACTTCTCAATTTGACCCCAATAACGTTTTCTGTACTTGACACTGCTGCAACTAGATTGTTGATGGTGTCTCACAGAGAGCCCTGATCTATTCACATCGTCCTGTTGGCTCTCAAAAATGACAAAAATGTGGTCTCTTTCACCTGAGCATCTTGATTTTTTTTCCTCTTTCATGGTCTAACAATGTCCTTTTGCATGTTAGTGGCCCACGTGTTGGCCAGAATCACTTTCCTACTCTAATTGATACAAGGTCTCTTGACAGAAGAAATCCCAATGCTTATTCCTGGGTTATACCTTTTCCAGTGCTTTTTAACCATCTGTCTCTCCATCCCCATTTTGCAAATAAGGAAACTGGAGTAGAGCCTCGAAGTGACTTGTGCAAATTCAGAGTCCACCCAGACCCACTATCCTGAGAAATAATATACTCTGGTTAATTTTGTTTTAACGTTCAAATGCTAATTTAATGCTCTGAAACAGGAGAGGATTATTCTAGGCTTTCCGTTTTAGTTCTTAAAGATATGACCTGTTGTCAGCACACAATAGAATAAATAAATCTGCTGAGTTAGACACTTCTGTTTGCACAACTCATGGCGTACTCAAATAGTGACATCCCTTAGCAACCACACACGCACTACAATTGGCACTGAGATGTCCCAGTGGAGCAGCAATTCACTCTAACTGGTATTTTTTTTTAATTTAAAATATTTACAGCAAATTAAAGATGTTTTTAAAGGAGTCCCCCATCATGACCTAATTCTGTACTGACTCCTTGTTGCCAATGTAAGTTCTTTAAAGCATTGAAAAAATCTCGTGTGATATGAAGGGAACTAAAGAGCAAATCTAGACATTGGATCCTGATAATAAAGTTTGCATATGACGTTCTCACAGTTTAGCCCTTGCTTTGTTAACTCTGAGCAGTTTAAAGCAGCATAGTTTCAATCACTGAGATTTAAGTTCAAGAGGTACACACAACATTCCTTCAAAGGAAAGAGCAGGAGCCACAACATCACGTTTGGGATTGGATTGCAGCCCACTGGGTTTTCGAAGCAGCGTGTCTGCATGAGCTGGGTGTGGAGATGCTGGACAGGGTGGCTTGTGAATAAGGAGAACAGCAGCAAGACAGCCCCAACCTGCTCTTCACATGGTCACCCCACCCTGGCCGAATCACCTCCTGCAAAACACTGCTCTTCCCTGTTCAGAAATTGATTCCTTGCTACCCGCTGGATGAAGTCCAGACCCTGGTTACTCCATTTGAGGCTCTCCAAGGTCGGACCACCAGTCTTCTCAGAATCTCATCCCATGTGATTCCACAGATGAGCCTTTTCCATTCCCCACTCCTGCTGCTTGTCTCTGGCCACTGCACACACCCACACTGCAGTTTGGGTGCCCTCCTCTAGGCATTCCGGATCTCTCCCCCATCCTTAGTCCAGGGCAAGTCCTGACTTTTGGAATACTAGCATAGATTCCAGGTGGCAGTGGTCACCTCCCTGCTCGGCCTGCCCCCTGGAATTATGCCTGTGTTGCTAGCCTTCCAGGGCATCCTTTTTCCTCCAGAACCAGGTAACAGTGCTTTGTCAACCACTTCAAGTGTCTAGCAAAGTTCTTTACACATCCATTCAATGACGTTAAGTGCCTTCTTGTAAAAGATCAGGGACAGACCCAACCCCTGTTCCCACAAACCTCGAGGTCCAATGGGGCAGACTGGAATCAAGCAAGTAATTACCAGAGCATTACAATAGATTCCATGATAGGGACTTGGAACATTGATTCTGAATGCATTTCTCTTATAAAGAGAAATGGCAAGGGCTGGGGTTGTGGCTCAGTGGTAGAATGCTTGCCTAACATGTGAAGCACCAGGTTCGATTCTCAGCACTGCATATAAATAAAAAATAAAGTCCATAGACAACTAAAAATATGTTTTTGAAAAAGAGCAATGAGGCCACCCATGAAGAATCTTTACCTTTAAAAAAATAACGTTCGTCTCTTCTCCATGTCCAGATGTGGACGAACGCATCTATCTTTCGTGCTGGGATTCCGTGCCAGCCAGTGAGGATTGGAAGAGGATCCCCATAGCGGGTCCTGTTGTTTCGATTTTCATAAAGCCAGTACCAGCTGTTGCGGAAGAAATAGGTGCTGAACCTCACCATCACCTCACCATATTGGTTTCTCTCTTTGCGAATCCAGTCAAATGCAGTATCAAATGATCCTTCACATGAACCTGAAAAGAAATATCCGGCCACCTGTCACATGGTACAAATGTCAACTTTCAGGTGTGACTGGATAGAGATAATTGCAAATCTGGGGTTTTCTATTGACACACCTTAAAGCAAGACACCATCTGCTATTAGACGTGGGCTGAGCAGGAACAGGGACCCAGGTTGCCTGCAAGAGTCCAGCCACACGAGTTGCTCATAATGCTCTCAGACTTGGTCTGAATGCCAAGTTATAGGACCACCTGATTTCTCTTTTGATGGCCAGTCTGACTTCATTAGAGGAAGGCCCTCTGGTTCTGGGCACACGCTAGAGGAAGAGCTCCACTGGGGAAATAAGTGTGTCCTGGCTCCCATTGTCTCCAAAGGCCCTGAGTGCCAAGAACAGAAACAGGGTGGTCTCCGTGAGGCTCCTTTACATAGGAAAGGGAAGCCTAGCTTTCCTTGCCTTGGGCATCTGTGTTAAATCACTGATCATTTTCATTAAATAATGACCCATAAGTACCTCAGCCTGAACAACTAAATAAAAATTAAAGCTGCAGCTGCAAGCTTAATCAGTTCTTTGCCTTAGAATTGCTAGAAAGCTCCCAGTGGCTTCCCCTTGGTGCTCCTGTGTGACACTGAGGCACAGGTCAGCTTTTCTCCCAGCCAACACAGGCGGCATGTGGAGGGGAGGGCTGGAGGATTGTCCACGGGGAGTGGGCTTTGCCCACCCATGTCCTTCACCTGTGACTGCAGTCAGGGCAGGGCCACATTTAACTAAGGAAATTGTCCCGTGGAGTTAGGGAACTTTGTGCTCCTTGGGGACCTGCCTCTCACTGAGCAGCAAGCAGGGTATATCTTGGCATCCTGAGTGTCCTCTGGGAGCTCTGGGGAGAACCAGCCCAAGACCTGTCTTACCATACAGTCTCTGAATTGCTTTTCTATCTGACCAGTCCAGCTCAAATGCAGGTTTCTGGGGAATGTAATTTGGTTGCATTATGGATCCCATCCTGTAGGTGTGAGGCAGGCCGAGGACATGGCCAATTTCATGGACAGCCACCTAGGAGGGCAACACAAACCATGGGTGCAGGGCCAATCCTGGGCCTTTGAGTACCACTGGGACTGGTCCCTGAATTACAGAGGACAGGCTTGTGCCTCACGGGTGCTGTGCTTTTTTAGGAAAAGGGGAACATGGTGAGAACTAGGAAGCATCCCCAGACCCTCCAGCCACCTCAGGGCATGCACATGCCGTGGTAGGCCCTGGCTTTCAGACTGGGCCCGTGCTGCCTGCCCTTTCCTGCTCAGTAGAGCAGCATGAGCTACTTACTTTGAGAAGGCTGATGCCTGTGTCACTCGTGGGTGGTGTGAAGTGCTCATCATCATCAAAGTGAATATCGCCCAGGTGCCAGGCATGTGCGAACTCCTGTCCGCTCCCATCAAACACCCGAGGACAGCCCAGGTGCCGGCCTGGCAAGGGGACAGAGTGGTTCTGGTGAGTGAGGGGTGCCCATTGCAGATTCCCCACCTAACCAGACAGACTTGACAGCAGTCAGCCTCCAGGAGCTTGCACCAGGGGCAGGAGCGGGCATGGCCACAACTGGGTTAATTGCCACCCAGGAGGAGGAGTGCGGAGCCATGGTCATCTACAAACTCATCATGAAGTACAGACTGTAGCAAAGGAGCAGGTTCCAAAGCTGGGAGCAGCAGAGAGAGGAGTGTGGGGACGGGGAGATGGGTGATGTCTGAAGTGCTCACGGAGGGGAGGGCACTGGAACTGGGTCCTGACAGCTGGAAGGTCCCTGAAGGTCACTGTCCCTTATATGCTTTTTCAACAAACCGTGCCCCATGCACTCTCACTGAGGCACTGATTCACCAAGACCAGGACAGCCAGGAGCTGCTCTGGTTCACACACGGGGCACAGAGATGTTAGGATGTTTGTCCAAATCTACCAGCTAAGAGTTGGTGGTACCTGTGGGTGACCCTGGCTATCTCCTTACTCAGGTCAATGTTATATACCCATGGCTTCTCCACAGGACCAGGGAGGGCGCGTGTGTGGAGTCTTGGTGGCATACTGAATGCTCCAGGTGAGCAAGCTCCTACAGCTGGCCTGCACCCATGGGCCCACCTACTCTGAGGGGAGCAGGCTGGCCTTCATGTCCCCTGTGACCACTCCAGGCACCCTGCTAGGTGACAGGTCCATCCCTTTTCTGGTAAGTTCTAAGATGGTAACATTAATAGAGGGCTTACATCCGCCTCTCCCTGTTGGGGTCACCTCAGAACAAGCCAGGGAGAGCAGTTGTACCACCTTTCTGCAGGTGACTGAGGCAACCAGGGTGGGACTGACTCCAGGAAGCCCAGTGCCCAGCATGCAGGTGAGGACCCCAGAGGGAAAGGCCGAAGGTATGTGCTTGCAGAGTGGGCAGGAAGCGTGGGGGGTCCTGAACCTGCACCCTTATTACCTCTCCCAAAACCCAGTTTTATGTCCACTGTGGCCCCAGGAGCAGTGAGATCCTCCCGGAAGTCCAGCGGTGTCACCTCGCTCCACATCCTGAAGGCCAGTCTGAAGATGTATCTCTGCTCGTCCACAGAGAGCTGGCTGCTGTAGGCCTCGCCCACCAGTCTCCAGGTCAGGGTCTTTTTGGAGAAGGCCCTCATGGCCCCACTGTCTGAGGAGTCCTCCTGCTGCCCACCTGGCCTGGGTAGCAGCATTTGTAGGAATCGCTTTGATCGGGCCCTGGGCTGTGGGTCTGAAGGGGTCGACAGGGCTGGCAGCCGGGTGTCAGGGACACCACAGCGAGGCCTGTTCATGGCCTCCAGGGTAGCTGCATCCAGCTTCCCACTGGCCGGCAGCGCATTCACTCTCTGGAACCTGCGCACAGCTTCGGCCAGGGTGGGGCCCGCAGGGGCTGCTGCTGGCTCCTTGGGATTGGGACCCCAGGCTGAAGGCCCCTCCGACCAGCCATATCTGGATAAGAACTTCTGTGGGAGAGAAATGCACCCAAGTCCAGGGGCTGCCACCTGCAGGGCCTTCCCACTGCCCCATGCCTGCCCTGACCAGGGACTATATGACAGAAAGGAGATAGAGGGAGAAGAAAGAGACAGAGGGAGGGAGACAGGGCGTGGAGAGAGTAGCCAGTGAGGGCAGTGTGCAGGGGGTTGGCTGGGCTGGCTGAAATCATGGCACCGTGTGGCCTGAGGAGGGGCAGAATTGGAGCAGGCCGGGTGGGAGTGGGGATGGTAGGAGGAGAGGCATGTCGGGAGATGAGGGGTCAGGACTGGAGGAAGCGCACCCAGGTCATGGGATATAAGCAGGGGAGGCTGCAGCGTCTGGCCCAGGTGCTAGAGACTACAAGTGAGGGGCCTGGGAGTGGCAAATTCCACCCCAGCACAGGGAAGGGAGGGAGCACCGCAGCCCTTGGTCCTGGCAGCCACAGCAGACCCAGCCAGCCCCCTTCTCAAGACCCTCCACCTTCAGGTACACCAGATCCAGGGCTTAATGTGGGAGATTCTGATCATCTGCTTGTGGAGTATGGTGACCACTAGGACTGCAGGGTCACGCTCCCTGTCCAACCCATGTCATGAAGAAATCTCACGAGAGCCTTTGCCCAGGTCATGGTGGAGCTCCAGCAGAGTCAATGAATGCCACCCTCAGATGGCTCTGCTGAGGATCCTAGATTTTGCAGTAGGGCGTCTTTGCTAGAGCTGCCCCTTTTTCCAGAGAGCGCTCTTCGAACAGTGCCTTAGCCTCTTACTACCTCGCTTGCATTTAGAAAAGCAATGATATTCAAGTCTGTGGTTCTTTTGCACAGGGCAACATTAATCACTGACTAGAGGCTGACCCAGGGGTTGTCAATCAACATTAGGTTGGGTTAGGGCGTGGTTGGTGGTGGAGTGCTTGCCGAGCATGCACAGGGCCCTGGGATCTAGCCCAGCACTGCAAAAACCAATAGTGAACATCAGGTTAAGCACAGAGCCATGTCCTGCTAGAACCATGGAAATCCTGCTCCCCACAAGGCCTGCAGCCATGCCCTGCCTGTGGGCATGTGTCCGCACATCATGTGCATGTGGACGATGCTACTCTTGAGTCTTTCTCCTACCTGAGCAGCATGGAGGTCAGTGATGGGCTTGGCCCTGCGCAGCGGGGATGGTTCCAGGTCCGAGCGGTCCCGGCTGTGGAAGAGGGTCTCTGCCTGGGCAGGCCAGGGGACAGCCAGGCAGCTGAGCAACAGTGTCGGACACAAGACAGAGAAAGCCAGCATGGCCCAGCCTGGATTCTGGCCCTCTTGTCTTGCTTTGTCCCCGTCTCTCCTCCTTAATGAGCAAGGCCTGGAACGCTTTTATGAGCAAACAAGCTTTCTCACCCAGTCTCGAAGTGTGCCCTCTGAGAGGCTTCTCAGCAGCCCTGGCAGGCTGCCTTTGAAGACCCCAGGGCCACCCTTCTTGTTAGCATGAGAACTCTCTCCTCATCCTCCTGTGTTTGCCACATCCTCAGGGAATTCCTTCCCCAAGTTGCAGATACCTGAGAATCTCAGCACTCTGGCGATGTGCACGTGGATGAGCACTGCATTCTCCTGCCTGAAGTAATATCCGGGAGGGCAGAAGTCATCATGAGAAGATGAGATCTGAGCACAGAGACAGGAGGGAGGCGTTCCTGTTCAATCTGGCTTGAAGGTTGCATTGTAGGCAAGGAGCAGGAGCAAAGGCCCTGCACGGGAAACAGCTGGGCAATTCCGTAGCACTCGGGAAGGAAGGAGACAGCGTGGCTGGACCTGAACTCAGAGGGGAGGGTGGGAGAGCAGGGGAGGTCCAGGGGAAAGACCTGTGTGGCAGGGGAGCAGTTTGGATTTTGTTCTAAATTGCATGGAACTTTTTGGTGGAGTGAGACTATGTCTTAAGGAATCTCCTGAGTAGCTCTGTGGAGCTTTGAGACGGGTGGAGCCTGGGTTTCCTAGGTGGAACCTTCCTGGCCCCCTGCACCCTTCTGTGTTGCTCTTATGGCTCTACAGCCCAGGAACCCTCACCGGGGCCCAGGACAGGGGCTTTAGGGGGAAGGGGACTAAGTGCCAGGGGATCTGTTTGTCTCACACTTGATAATTCAGCAGCAAGGCAATACCTGTGACACTGGGAAGGGAAGTGGTGCTCGTGAGGAGCTTGGACACCTCCAAGGTCCATGCACAACTGAGTTCTGACCAGCAGAGAAGATGGAGCTGGCAGTCCCTCCCACTTTGCTAGCTCTGGCCAAAGTCTGTGCTTCTCAAAGTCAGACCTTAAACCCTGCATGACAGCCATCCCTCCTGGGGATAGGATGGTCTCTCCTAGGGCTTGCTGAGGATTGAATGTTTGTGTCCCCTCCTAGATAAACATTGCAACATAACCCCCAAAGCAAGTGTCAAACTGAGGGGCCTTTCAGGGTCCATTAGGCCAGAAGGGCTCTTCTGTGTGAATGGATTGTTATGCTTATAAAAGAGGCTTCAGAGAGCATTGGTCCTTTGCCCTCCCATCCCTTCTGCATGTGAGGACAAAATTCAAGGCCATCTTGAAGAGGAGACCAGGCCTCCATGAGACACTGAAATTGCTGTCATCTTGATCTTGGATTTCCCAGACTCTAAATTTTTAGTATTTAAAAATTACTAAGGTATTTTGTCATAGCAGCACAAATGCACTAAGACAGAGATCGGAGACTTGAGGAATTCATTCCTAAAGAGTCTTGTTCCTTAACATTATTTGTGTCTATGTATGCTGTTGGCCTTGTGCTGCTGTGGATGGCCACACTCAGGCAAGTGTGGCTGAGTATAGGCAGCAGAAGGCATGGGGGAAAGGCTAATCAGCCCAAGGTGGGACACCTGGAAAGCCATGCTTGGGAGTATGGCCAAGAAATTACTTGAAATATTATAAGAATGAGGTCACAAAATTTTTTGATCACTGGAGGAAACATGAAGCAGGAGACTATAGCTGTCTGGGTTGTACACTTTTGAACGCGTGTGTGATTTCTTGTGGCGCCTCAGTATTTCTAACAAAAGTGAAAAAAGAAGCTCTTCAGGCAGGTTGGTGCTGCTCTGACCTCTTGCACGTGACCTCATCTCATCCAGTTCAGGATTCGTCAATCCCCGGGGTGAGTCTTTTGTGGCACAAGTGATAGACTTGTCTTATCTGTATAGTAGAGCCACACTGAAATCTGCAATATTTTAAGGTTGGTTTCACCATCTCTAGTCCCAGAAAGGGACATTAAACCAGGAGAATAGCCTCAAGACCTTGATGCCTGCCCTTGGCACAGTGGGCTCCTGCATAGCCAAGGATGCCAAGTGGCATCATGGAGGTTCTTGGAGTCTGGCCCCTCGATTTCCTTGGCTGAGGGACCTTAGAGTGCTGCCAGAGTCCTCAGCATGGACTGCTGGAGCTGGGTTCTTCCCCAAGAACAGAAACTTCTGTAGAATAGGGTTCCTTGACAAAGGGAAGATTGTAAACTTACTCTAGGTTTGACTTTCAAATCAGGAAGGGGGACAGTTCTGCCTATGTCTGGGCAGAAAACCAGGGGGCATTACAGTGCCTTCGTTGAGAAATTTCTGTACAAGTGTATATGACAAAATGTTAGAGGCAGGCTAACTTTAGAAATAAAAGAGGTTTATTTAGCTCAGTTCTGGAGTCTAAAAGTCCAAACACATGCCCAGGCTCTTACGAGGACACCCTCATGCTACACTGCCTCAGTCGAATGGCAGGGATGGGAAGCCACGCGGGGAACAAAGACAGGAAGCCAGGGAGGGAGTGGGGTCCTGCAACCCCTTTTGAGGGTACACCCCAGTGACCTAAGGACCTCCTGCCAGGACCTGGCTCTTGAAGGTTCCATCAGCTCCCACACCATCATACTGGGGACTAAGCTCCTAACACACGAAGCTTTGGGGACACATTCAAACCATGTCAAGTATCAAGTCACAAGTGTGAAGTGTCAAGTCACACTGAGGTCTAGAGATCTGGAGAACCACAGGAGATGTCCTGGCCCTTGTGCTACATTCATAAATGTCTTTTAAATTTGTCTTTTTTAAAATCATTTATTAGCTATGACCTTGAACATGTATTCTCACCTCTTGAAGAGCCTGTTTTTACACCAGAAAAGTAGGAATGATAGCAATGCCCATCCTCCAAGGTTGTTATGAGGACTGTCACAGGCATAAAGCTTTCCCTTCCCTGGGGGCATGGTAGGTGCCCAGCATAAGATCATTCCAACCTGATCTTTCAAGGAGACAAGAATCCCAAGGGCATAGTGACCTTTTCCACTATAGGCTATTAGAAAACAAATGTGGGTCTCCTTAACCCAGCTCAAATACAGGGCAGTATTAAAGAGTGGAAATAGAGTTTGGAGATAGATTCTCTATGGACACTACATTTCTAAGTAAATCCAGCCTCTAGATGCCAGAGGCCAGCTGGTCTAATTGAGCAGTGCTGTAGTTACATTTCTGAATGAAAAGAGAAAAAAATTCTATTTGAATCCCAGTTGACCACAGCTCACAAGTAGGAACTTGAAGGTTTTTTTTTTTTCATACACAGCAAATTTTATCATTAATACCAGGCTTGCCAGTCAATGGAGGTGGGCATATTTGTTCCCCCCTCTGAACACAGCTTTGCACTGAAAACCACACAGGTTGAGTTGAGACACACACTCGGTGGGCACATGCAGCCAGGGTGCTTTATTTGATTTCCTTCCTGCTGGGCACAGGAAGCTCTTGCACAGTCGAGGAACCACATGCACCTGGCTGGTTTCAAGCTGGACTTCATGGAGGGCAATGACATGCAAGGAGGCCTGACACTGGCCCCGGGCTGACCCCACCTCCCATCCAGGTGCTTCCGTTCAGGAATGAGGTAGGAGTTTGATGGTGGCAGCTTCTCCAGAGCCGCTATCTGATGTTGCCTTCCCCCATGGGGAAGAAGCCAGGTGGAGAAGGCCACATGAGGCCAGGGCCACAGCTGACTCAGCAGCAGCCTTGGGGCTGCAGTGCCTTCCTGATGCCAGCAGCCAGCGCTTGAGGCGTGGGGCTCTCTGCTGTGCAGCTCACAGGCAGGCCCTTGGCAGTCAGAGCGTGGGCTGTGGTGGGGCCAATAGCTGCAAACTGCAAAGAGGGAAGAGACAGAGCCTCAGCCAGCGCCTTTCGGTACATCACGCCTATGAGGGGTAAGCAAATGACAGCACGGCACAGCTCGGCTTTAGTCGGTATAGACCAAAACCACTGATTTGTACACTTTGAAGGTACACATACTAAATCAGTGAAGTAGTGAATGCTATGGTTTTAATTACATCTCAATAAGAAGTTAAAAACATAAGAAAGGAGAAAGAAACTGCTTGAGACTGGAAACCAGCAAGCAGCCAACACATCTCAGCAGAGCAGCTGTGACAGAAGAGTGGCCCATAGTGGCCAACAGCCGGGTTGCAGAGTGATTTCCCACCTGAGCTCTTTTCCTCTGTGGGTGCATCAGTGGTCACAGGACAGCACCCTATGGGGGATGCAGTCTTCCCACACTGGCCCTGGGAAGCCCAGTGCTAACGCTCCTTCCCACCGCTGACCACTGATAGGAGCTGAGTGTGCCAGTCAGCTCCATGTGGCAGTCAGCAGCTTGCTTCCCAACCAGCTCTGCTACCGCCAGCCTGCGACCTCCAGTCACAGAGGCCACCTCACAGGCTGCGTGTGAGTCAACTGTGAGGGGCATGCGGGAAGGAGGCAATGCAGTCACTCTGATTAGTTTGTTGGTGGTAGTTGTTATGAAAGGCTCACCTACTGCTCTGAAATTACTCCTTTGTGGCATTTACAGAACTGTGTATGGTCTTCCCAAGTCACTGTAAGTAGTGAATTCAGGCCAGAAGTTACCCTCTTGACTTTTTGAGATGACCACATTTTGTGCAGAGCTGTATATAAACAATGGGTCCCACAAAGATTCCTTGGGAGAGAGGAAGAATACCTTGCATATCTGGGGCCGAGCTGAGGCAGAAAGACCAAGCCACCAACCCACAGGTCTCAGTGCCTGTGAGCCAGCGCTAAGTCTTAGTGATGAAGGAGTCCACAGATGCACACAGACTTCATGGCTCAGGAACAACCCAGGAACTGTTGACACTGTCATCTCTGTTACTTTTCCTTCCCAGCACTGGCAGTGCTGATGGCCCCAGTGGCATCTAACTACTCATACATGATATGTTGACCTGCAAGGTGACTGTGGTTGCTGAGAACTGGAGGATGTCTGGAGGGGCTGAGAAATGGGCTGTGCCAAATCTAAGTCAGGCACCTTCACCAGGCCCCAGCTGCTGTGTGGTCTTGGATGATGCCAGCAGTAACCTACTCTAAACAGCTTGAGTTTCACTTGAGATTTCAAGGGTCCATTTGTGCTTTTAAACAGGTTTGTTTAGAAAGAGGGTGAAGTGCTAGGGAAGTGCTCTACCACTGAGCCACAACCCCAGCCCTAAAAAAGTATGAATGGAAATGTCAGGTTCCCCATGAAGCAGACAAACCTCAGGAGCCTGGGTGAGTTCTGTGGCACCTTTCTGTTCAGGTTGCCCAGGATCTGGGTCATTTTCGGGGTCCATGAGAGCAGCAGCATGGCATGGAGGGACAAGAACTAGAACTGCGCCAGCGCAGAACAGCTACTGGCCCACTCCGATGTCGTAAGTGCTCATTATGTGCAAGTTACCAACTGAGCACTTTCTGGGTCTTCTTGCTTTCCTCTTTCTAACAGCAAAACTTAGGAATTTTTTCCCTTTTCAGGGACCCACATGTGAGTCTTGGGCCTCCTAGTAATTCATGATACGAGTCGGGCAAATTGTTCAGCTTCTTTGGGCCTTAGTTTCCTTACCTGTGATGAGGAAAATTGCCCAAATCTTCCTGGATACCTGGGCCTGGACTGGCTTGAGAATCACTTGAGCTACACCTAGAAGAGCTTCATCCACCACACAGCAGCCCTGGGACTACCATGATGTATTGCCATGGATGATGCCAGCAGTAACCTACTCTAAACAGCTTGAGTTAATAGCCTGAAACACATCGTCCTGGGTTCCAACTGTGACTCTTCCTAGCGGTGAGATGGAGGGCAGGGCACAGCTCTGACCCTAATACACCACCTTGAAACTGGAAAAGTAGTCTGGAAGCCCCACAGAAGATGCACCTGTGATAGGCAGATAAAGCTCCTCATTTCCCTGACGACAGGGAGCACTCAATGGTGCTGGTAGCCTCTTTCCTCAACCCACTTTGGGCCAATTCAAGGGCAGGTCCTTTATAAACACCACAGGGCTGCAATTAGTTGTGAATTTGTAACAAATACAGTCCCTAAAAAATGTGAATGGACCTTAATTTTATGCATTTAGAGGTGGTGCTGAGAATCGAACCCAGTGCCTCACACATGCTAGGGAAGTGCTCTACCACTGAGCCACAACCCCAGCCCTAAAAAAGTGTGAATGGAAATCCTTAACATTAAAAGACATGAAAAAGGGATTTTTTTTAAAGAATAGGTAACTATTTCAAAATGGCTAGTGGCTAGCTGGGAAAGAAAAAGGGAAGGGAAGGATGCCAAAAGTTGCACCAAGCCTAAGCTCAGCACCAAGCTAAGGACTTCACTTGAACTCTCATTAGTCCCGGACTGGTGCTATGCAGGGAAGAACAATGTCTACACAGATAATGTCCACACAGGCCACAAAGAGATAATTATCCCCCTGTTTCAAAGAGTTTTAGCAATCTGGCAGAGCTCCAGCCAGAAAACGGTATTACCTTCCTAACTCTACAGAGCTCTCTGATGGGCATCTGCTAGGCCTGTCCAAGGTGCTGTGACTTAATATGGAAACCTTATCACAATCAGTGAAGATTCAAAAACAAAGCAAGCCAGGCCTGGTGGCACACACATGTAACCCCAGCAACTGCAGAGGCTGAGGCAGGAGGACAGCAAATTCAAGACCAATCTTAGCAATTTAGTGAGACCCTCAGCATCTTAGCAATACCCTGTCTCAAAATAAAAAAAAAGGACTGGGGATGTATCTCAGTGGTAAAGTACCCATTCAATCCTAGCAGCAAAGAAGGAAAAACAAAAACAAAAATCCCCCAAATACTAATCTTTTGAAAAAGTCCAAAAGCCCATAGAAAAACCATACCTTAATTTGATCAATGCTGTCACCAGACAACTCTTGAATATGCTTGAGGCTGTATGTAAGGCCGGAGGGACTGAAGAACGTGATGCTGGCTGGGACACCCTGGGGGAAGAGGAAACAAGACCCATCCTTTGCCAGGAGACTGAGGGGAGACGATGCCCCTGCCCCAGCTCCATCAGCACTAACACCCCAAGCACAGGCATCCAGCAGCTCCAACCAGGAGTAGTTCACAGTTATGTTGTGATTTTTCTGACCCACAGAGGCAGAATTCTGGTAAGGAACTGTTCAAAGAGCAGGCCGTGATCAGACAGGTTGGTGAACAGGGCCCCTTGGTTGCTCTGCTGGCCCTCAGGGCTGTGTCTGGCCAGAGAACATGGGCACCACAGAGCCCACAGGCCCAGCAGTCTGGACAATGCCCCTAGGGCCTGTGGTCCAATGGCACTGAGTCAGGCTGACTCACTGTCACCTCTCCCTCTCCTCTAGTTGGAGCAGATGGCCTGCATGGTCTCTGATTTGGTTTGTCCTGTCAGGACCCCCAGAATCAGGCAAGGCATCAGGAAGCCTGTCCCAGGAGAGCAGAGGTGTCTTCTGAATACAAATGGTAAAGACATCAATCAACTCAGTCTGAGCTGTCCACTCTCCTGCCCTAGGCCTCCCAAAATCAGTACAGACACGACAGAGGGCTCCTCCCAGCATGGGCTCAGCCTCTGCCCCCACATGATGGAAATCAATGGCAACATCAAGGCCATTATGCACCTCAGGCTTGCATATACCTTGAATGCTGTACAAAGAGGTTTGCTTAAGTATCTCCTTATTAATTATCTCCTTATTAATCCTTCCACAAATTTACTAGATAAGTCTATTCCTTTCACAGACCAAAATGGAGTCTTGGAAAGGCCACTTCCTCAAAGTCTCTTATCTGGGAACATTGCAACAATGTAGACAATCAGCATCTACAAGTTCATGCCACTCAGCCTATACTCTCACCACAGGGGTTGGGTGGGGGGCTGTCCTGCCAGGTGTCTCCCTGGAAATACCACATACCTGCTTGGAATAGTAGCTGTCCAGGTTCACTTGGATTCCTGGGTGTGGAATCGTCTGATAGACAGTTATGCTTTCCATCTGAATTCCTAGGCACAATCAAAACAAGCAAATAGGGGATGGGGTTTTGGCTCAGTGGTACAGTGCTTGCCTTGCATGTGTGAGGTCATGGGTTCGATCCTCAACAACACAAACAAACAAACAAATAAATAGATAAATAAATAAAAGATATCATGTCCATCTACAGCTAAAAAAATATTAAAAAAACAAACAAGGAAACAGACTTTACTGCCCTAGGAACACGGTGGAACCTCTACCACCCAGTGTGCAGTTGGTAGGGATCTCCCAGTGCAGCACAGTCCTCCTGGAACAAAGAGCTCAGAATCTGAGAGGCAGAACTGAGGGCAAGAGGACCAGCTAGTCCTCTGCAGCCTGCTGAACACTGAGGAGCAGCCCCCACAATGGAGGAGGCCGAGAAAGGATAAAGACCCAGAAACTACAGCCTTTGTTTGTACACACAGGTGCTTTTGCTCCCATGTTTGTGTAAGTTTGACAATACAGGATTGTCTCTGGCCACTCCATGAATTTCACACAGATAGGATGCTTATGCCAGGAAACAAAGCCCAAGGACAGCTCTTGGCAGAGACTATGAGTCAGGAGCTCCAGCTACATCCCAGCTCTGCCTCTCCATGACCATGTGCACCTCTTGGTCTCAAGGCACTATCCCCAGTGATGTGGTCAATGTGCTTTAGTCACCTTTGTCCTTCAGCATTTTTGGCAGGATTTCTCTTTTGAGGTTTCCGCAGGGAAAGAGAAGAGGAAATGCTGGTGACTCTCCTGCAAACACAGAACCAGACTTTAAAAAACTTTGTAAAAATTCAGGGGGCAGGCCTGTGCACAGGGCCCGGGGAGGGCAGCTCCTGGGAGGATGAAGGTGTCCAGGTCTCCAGGACCAGCTCTGCTTCTGGATCTCGGTTCTGGCATCTGTAAGTGGGAAGAGCAACTGCTACCTTGCTGACCTTGAAGACGATTATATGAAGATAATGAGAGGTATGTGGTGAAGGTGCTTAGAAAACCAACATCCTCAGGAAAAGAAGCGGCTATTCTACATACTTCCTGCTCCCACTGGTCCTGAAGTGGCTCCCAGCCTGTCAGCACTGTTTAGAAAGCAAGTTTGCAATTTACCTTAGTCAGAAAGGTAAGGATCAGTGGTGTTGGCATTGAGATGATTTTCCACTTCTAGAGGAGGCCTTGGATGGGTCAGCAGGGAACCGGCAGTCAGGGTGCTGTAGCCACTTCCAACAAAGACAGGCTTCCTATCCACTGCTCTCCTAGCTATGCCAGCAGCCATAAGACCACATGCCCAAAGGGCTTAGAGACAAGATGTTCAGAAAGACCCTGCCTCTCACCACGCCCCTCCACCCCATCTCTATTTTGCAAAGACTGAGGACGTTTTTGGCTCTAAAATCTTTGCAGAATAGCAATGACAGCAGGCGATCTGAATGCTGACATGCAACATTTACTATTCAACAATACTAACGGGCTATAGACACCAGAATCTTCCCCAAATATGAAAAAAAAAAGGCATTTTGGTAGAATCAACTGTTTCCCCCACATCTGTCTACCAGATGCAAGAAATTTTAATGGGTGTTGGTCATGCACGGACATTACATATTTTTTCTATATCCTTAGGGTCTCCCTGAACACATGTTTTTTGGTGAGTAGAGCAAAATAAGCTCTCCCCACCCAGCAGCATCTCCATGAAGCAGCAGCTAAGCAACTAGAACATGTATGTTACTCTAAGTTAGTATGTATAACAGCTTCCTACTGCTGGATGTTTTCTTCATCTATAATACTCTGTAAATATCAGTTCCAACATAAAAGAATCAGGAAATTGTTAGGTATTGACCACAGATGCCAGCTGAGTCCTCTTTTCCAGTGTGAAGAAATGTTTCCCACACATAGATGCCATGTTCAGGAGCTGTTTTCTTAACCTGGGCCCAGACATTCCTCCCTGTCTATGTGTGGTGGGACAGCGGGTGCAGGATGCTGGGGGTTACGGCTCTCCATGGGGCAGCAGTGGAAATCCAGTAGCAAAACATGAAGTCTAACTTTCCAGCAAGCCTAGCCCCAAAGGCATGCAAGGGACCTTCAGAAGATTCAAGAATCTCCCTACTGCCATATTTCCTCCAAGGGCCCACTGGAGCACTGAGCTGCTCATTCTTATCCTCTGATTCCTAGATGGCTGGAAGTCCCTCCATGGCACTCAGGAGGTTGGGCTGCAGGGATCCCTGAGGTGAGTGCTTATCTCTCTCACATCACTAGAGGTGTCTGGCCCAGAGTCTGGCTTGCAGGCACTCAGGGCTCCCACAGGTCCAATCAGCTCAGCTGGCTTCACTGTAAAGGCCTGGCCCTACTGACATGATAGAAAGACCTGAGTACGTCCTGGGGAAACTCTTTGTTGTGGAGGGGCCATCTGCTGCAGTTAAATCTCCTGAGCTAGTTCCCCTTGAGGAGTCAAAGACCATCCATTCTTTTTTGGGAAAAGCTTAAGGCCTGTGGACTTGTCTTCAACCTAAACAGGGCAATGCAATAGTAAACTGCTGGTTTCCAATCTGAAGAGACCAACACAATAGCGAATGCCAACACAGAATGGTGACTGATACAGTCCAAAGTCTGCCCTCCCTTCCTCTCACAGGAAGGAGGCCTGGCATTCTGGGTTGTCAGGGCTGAAGGGCAACAATGCTGCAAACTTAGGAGAGTGTTATGAAGCTGAAGGTACAAACAAAAGGTGATGGGTTTTTTTAATAATGTCATCTCACTAGAGAAAATGTGCCTGTCTGTAAAACTAAGATCATCTCCAGGTCTCCAAGAGAGTGCAATCACTGGGCCCTGGATCACAGATAATTGGGATACAGAGATCAGTTGAGGGCACGGAAGAAGAGCCCAGCAAGCCTGCCTGGCTACAAGGTCTTTACAAGTCCAGGAGGACATTCCACATGAACTGCAGTGCACCAGGATTGAACCCAGGGGTGAGTAACCACTGAGCCACATTTCCAGCCATTTTTATTTTGAGACAGGGTCTCACTAAGTTGCTTAGGGCTTCACTAAGTTCTGAGGCTGGCTTTGAACTTGTCAATCCTCCTGACTCAGGCTCTCAAGCTGCTGGGATTACAGGTGTGTGCCATGGTGCCTGACTGTAATGCTTTTGACTCTCCCTCTTCTTTCTTTTTCAAGTTATAACTGTCCTCCAGACTTTACCATTTAACTTGTAATAATTGCTTTTCCATTAGAATAGAGGACCTGGGAGAGAAAGAGGATTTCCACACATTAATAGATTAAATAATTTATCAGTTTCACATGCTTACAATAGTGCCTGTCTCATGGTAAATCATAGTTAAAATAAATAAGCAATAACTAAGAATCAGACTGTTTACCACAGCATTGGAAGTAGATTTTTTGGCTTTTGAAATTGGTCTTCAAAGTTGGAAGAGAAAATCATTAATGCTTTGATAAAACCAAGGTGAAGATCCTCGTTAGCAGTCAACTTGGATTTTATTTGGATATTGTCATTGCAAATGGAAGATTTATCAGGGCCCCCAGACATGCTGGTGATAAATTAGAGGAAGTTAACAAAGGCTTTGCAAAGAATGCAGACCAGTATCACCCAAGATAAGGGCAGAATGTTTACCAAGCCTGTGTCAGTTAATTGGCATCTCTGCCTTTATATTTCGTCTGTCTCCTCTGCTGCTTTAACCTTTGAGTCAAATGTAAACACTTTGATCACTTGAGAAATATTTCATCCAAAACTCCAATATAGGGTTAACATGATTTAGATTTGCCTAGACTCTCTCCCTCTCCCCACTTCAAGGCTAAAGACAATACCAGCCACCATGACTGGAAACATCAGACCATGAAAGGTGTGACAAGAGGTGGCACCCAGTTGCTGGAAGATCTCCTCCTATTTTTCTTTATTAGTCCCTCTCTCTCTCTCTCCCATTATTCCTTTTCTGTATCTGTAACTCAGCTCCCAGGAATAGAGGAGTTGATCCTCTTCTATTCTTTGGCCACTGACTAAAGCCTTCCTCACTAACACTCATCTCTCAGAGATAGTTTTTCCATAATGAGCTTCCAAACCTGGGTTCAGTAACAAAGATAGTAGACAATTTGAGATACTACTCACAAAATGCCAAGGTGCGCCCAACCAGTTGGCCAGGCTGCAGGGACTTTGCAAGCCCAGGAGAACATCTAACACAAACTACAGTGCAGCCTGCCTTTGGTTCTCTCTTTTCTTTACTTGACTTTCTTTTGGACACCCCCTCTGTGACACTGTGGTGTAATAGGAGATATGCATTTGGCCTTCACCCTGGTTCACAGCTTTTAAAACCCTTGGAACTTCCTGAGTGACGGGCATGAGAAGAGTATCTTGCATTACCCAAAGCAAGCTAATGAGGTGACTCTGGGTGGCCCCAGACAGCTTCAGAATGGATGCTGGTTCCAAAGGAGCCAACCATGTAATCAGAGGATTTTCAGTCCCTCACCCTGATCTCCAAGGAAGAGAAAGGGCCCAGGGACTGAATCAAACACCAATGGTCTATGACTGACAATGAGGCCTACACAGTGGAACCTTTATAACCCACTAACTATGGGTTTGGAGAGCCTCTGGGGCCAGGGAACACGTCCACATGCAGAAGGGTAATGTCCCCCAACCTTGCCAGGAAGAAGCACCTGTGTTTGGTCTTTGCTTTATGTGCCCCTTTTTCTGGCTGTCTACCGGTGTGCTTGCGTACTTTATAACAGACTCGTTAACGTAAGTGTTCTCCTGAGTTCTGTGAGTCAATTCTAGCAAGTTACTGAGCCTGAGAAGGGAGCTATGGGAAGCTCTGATCTGTAGCCCAGTTGGACAGTCTTGCAAGACTGAGCCCTTAACTGTGGGGTCTGCACTAGCTTTGGGCAGTGTCCAGCTCATATCTGGAGAGTTAGAGAACTGGTGTTTGACATAAGGAAAAACCTCACATAGCTGGTGTCAGAAGTAGCTTGTGGGTAGAGAGAGATCCCAGGAGTAGCAGTAGCCAAACTAAGACACCAGTTCTGAACAGATGGCATCTGCCAGCCTAGGATCTTGAGGAGCAAGGCCCTGGCTTCCTCTTCAAAAATATAAGGCAAGAGAATTCTAAGTCTCCTGTGGTTGCGTGACATGCTGCAAAACCTGAGTCTGCGGGTGGATTAGATGTATGGGAAGAGAGAAAGGGAGGTGCAATCTAGAGGAAGGATATGTGCACATCCAATCTCTCCATCCCTTACACTACAAAAGTCTTTGCCCCGCCATCCTTCAAAGGCCTAAAGTTAAAGTTTAATCCTCATATAAATGCAAAAATCCCTAGAAACAGCCCCATTCTAAATCCAGGACTACCTACTGCTGCCCAAAAGTGAGCTTATTAAAACAGTCAGCTCTTCACCTGGGAGCAAGTTTTAGTGGGAGGGAATTCAGAGAAGGAAGCAGTACCTCAGAGGACGGGAAAGGACAAGATGGAAAAAAGTCTCCATCTGCACCAGCAGCTTCTGCTGTCTTAGAAGTTACAGATGGCCTCTCTGCTGTTCCCGTTCTCAAATATTATACTATGTGTAATGTTCAAGTTGTCTCCAGTCCTTTGGTATAGAAGGAAGTGGACTAAATCCCAAATTAGTACAGCCAGACACATATAGCAGGTTATGGTCGGGAGTGGCTTACAAGCTGATTGCTAATCAGCATTACTACTGGGAACACACCAGGAGTATTTTTCCCTAGGTGATGGCTGTGAAAAGTCAAAAACAACACAAATGGGCTTCATTTGGGGTGATATTTTTCTACTTACTGGAACAAATATATTCAGCCAGCTTTTCTGCATTTCCACAGTTTTCTCCTTCTACATCCAGGCCAATTTTACTGACTGGAAAACAACAAAGAAATGTCATTTCTTTAAGTGGTTATTGAAGTCCTTTGGTTCCTGTGTTGTTTTTTAGTATGCAAATATACAGACATGCACTTTACAAATAAAAAAAAAAAAGTCTCTTCTCAAAGCCAGGTAGGAGGATCACTCAGACATGAAGGACAGATCATGCCCCTCACTCCTGACCTTAAATTTTGGGTAAGGACTTAACTCACTTCTCTGAAATCCACTTGCCTATCTATAAGAGGTGAAATGTCAACCCTATGGGACTGTCTCAAAGATCAAGTGAGATAATGACAGCAAACTACTGGCATCCTGGGAGGAGCCCAATAAAGGTTGTTTTCTTATCAGCTAGTCAGGAGATGGTGAGCATGTAAGAGCTACTGCTTTTTGCAGGAGTCATTAAACAGCCTTCATCTGTGAAGAAGACAAGCCGCATCCAGAGAGGGATTGTGGGCTGACATACCCAGACAGAGATGGAAGGGAGGTCAGGAAGGGGTTCACAGCAATCTAACAACAGGGACCCACACTCTACAAATGTAGGTCATTTAGGGTGAGGGGGTGTCCTTTTTTTTGAGGCTCATATTCATGAACTGAGTAAAGTGCAGAAGACCAAGGCACTTTTCCAGATAGCAAACTGGTGGCTACTCTGCCGAGAATGATGATTGCTGTCTGTGCTCCAGAATGTGGGACTTCTTGGAGAAAAGCGGTGTGGGCATTCCATTTAGGAGCACAAAAAGGCTGGCCATTAACAAATGAGAGCTTTTAGTTTATGGATGATAAAATCTGCTGAGTCAAAGGGGAAAAATGCCATGCATATGTAAACTGTTCAGGCTGTAGTGTAAACACAGACCCAGTCTCCCACATGTTTGAGTCTTTTTTTTTAATATTTATTTTTTAGTTTTAGGTGGACACAATATCTTTATTTTACATTTATGTGGTGCTGAGGATCTAACCCAGTGCCTCATGCATGCCAGGCGAGCACTCTACCATTGAGCCACAACCCCAGCCCTATTTGGGTCTTAAAGGGCTCAATGCACAAAGGAATCCTAAAAAACCCTAGGAACAGAAAAGAAACCTGAGAATTTCCCCTAAGATTGTAACTTAACACAGCAGATCTGTTCCCTTGCTCTGTCACAGTGTCCTTAAGGAGCGCCAGGCAATAATGAAGGTTCTTTTACTGAAAGATGCAAGGGAGGATTATTGTTGTACTGGAGATTGAACCCGGGGCTTGTGCATACTAGTCAAGCACTCTACCACTGAGTTACATCCTCATCACTTTATAAAAATTTTGGGACAGGGTGCCACTACGTTGCCTAGACTGACCTTTAACCTGCTGCCTTGGCCTCCCAGGTAACTGGGATTATAAACATGTGCCACCATGCCTTGCTACTGTTAACCATTACTGTCTAATTTATAAATTAAATTTCATTATAGGTATGTACATATAGGAAAAAAATATAACCTATGTAGGGTGGGTACTATCTGAGTTTTCAGGCTTCTATTGGTGGTGGTGGATCATATTCCTGTGGTGCAGGGGACTATTGTATTGACATCAATATACATTTGTCCCTTAAGTACTAAGACAATGGGAACCATGACTAGAATACTAATGCACATATACTTTGCTGTCTATAAAGTGAGCACTTGCTCATTTGATTCCTACTACAACACTGTGAACAAGACAATTACTCCTGCACCTGAGAGAGGAGGAAGCTGCGGGTCTGAGCAGTTAGTGGCTCTAGCTCTGTCTGCAAGGCCAAGGACTGGGAATATTTAGTCTGTCCTGAAGCCTACAAAGACTCTTAAATAATGTTCGGAGAATGTGTGTTTGGTCTAGGGCCTCAGCCCTGGGTGTAGAAAGGCTGGATCTGCTCCAACTCAGTTCAAGAGCTTCAACCAACACTTGGGCCTGAACAAGTCCATCTGAAGGGCCTTCCCCAGTCAATGGCTGACAGAGAAACTGCAGATTATCTAAAGTTGCATTAAATAAATAATAAATCCCACCAATCATGGACAAACCTGATGTAGAATATTTTAACAATTGAGACATTAGGATATTGCCACAATGGATCAAAGTTTTTAGACTCGTGTAAACCTGTGGAGTGAAATCTGCCAGCTGATGCCTATACTGAAAAAGTGCCATTTGGAAAATCAGAAGGTAAAATGAAATCCTTGGTGAAAAATCAAAATTGATCAAGAAATGATATTTGAAGATATTAACAAGGTTATGGGTAAGACCGTTAAAAATCTTTTCAACATTTATGAGAAACCATGGAAATGTAAATTATATCTATAGAAAGATAATGGCTTAAAATGGTAAAACATCTGTATGCTGATGCAGTGGGGTATGGTGCTTTTGGAAAAATTCTGTCACAGATCAAACTGGTCAGCCAATGACTGTCTTTGTTTGTGACCCTGGCAAATAACATTCTCCTCCTTAGGCTCAGTTGTTTCATTTTATTTAAATTAGAAAACAGGGCTTATTAAAGAATTTCTTTATGAAAATGAGAAACCATGGCATGGTTCCTGGTGGATAACAGAAACTCCAAACAGTAGGTGTCATGAATGATATTAATAACTGTAGATGACAATGTGTTCAAAAAGTGTAAATATATATGTTTTTCTGAGTTCTGAATTGTTATTGCAAAGTTGTCACCCAGGAGGTCACTGGTCTGGGTTTATAAAACCAAGCAGCAGTGGCCACATGTAGCTCTCAGGTACAACCCTGGGTGGTGGGCACCCTACCTTTGGGCAGCCAGATGGAAGGTGTTCCTTGGGATAGGGGCTGAGTTACAGTGTATCATCCCACAAGCCAACTAACCCTGATTCTTTAAAAAACCCACAAACTTAAGATAAAGGGCTGCACTGGATCATGCACTTGACCAGTCACTCAGCTGTTCTAGGTCTCAAGACAGTTTGCTCATTTTCATTTCATTTGACAGAATGGAAGAGCAAAATGCATAGTGATGCTGCTAAAGTCAAACTGAAGGATATGTGATTGCTCAAAATCTTTATCAGCTAATGTGCAGAAATCTGACTTTAGAGTATAAAAATCCAAGTTGGAAAATTTATAACTATAATGTGTATGGAATAGTTGAGTTTGGGGTAGATGAATTAGTCAGATTTTCATCACTGTGACCCAAATACCTAAACCACTTAGAGGAAGAAAGATTTATTTTGGCTCATGGTTTCAGAAGTTTCAGCCCATGGACTTAAGGTGAGGCAGAGCATCATGGTGGAAGGGTGTGGTGGAGGAAAAGCTGCTCAGTTCATGTCAGCCTGAAAGCAGAGAGAAAGGGGATGGGAAAAGATATAGGCCCTAAGGAACCACTCCCTCCAACTAGGTTCCACCACCTCTCAATAGTCTACACAGATTATTAATTCTTCAGCAGACTAATCCACTGTTGAGGTCACAACCCTCAAGATGCAATTGCTTCCCCAAAGCCCCACCTCTCAACACTGTTGCATTGGGGACCCAAGTCTTCATCATATAAGCCTTTGAGGGACATCCAGAAACCATAAGAGGACACAAGTCAGAAATTGCCTGTATTATTTTCTTTCCTCTTCTCATTAAAAAAAAAACACAGTAAAGTAAAAGCAATTTCTTAACTTATTTTGGAGAACTGACATGGAGAGTGGAGGTGGTTCCTTTGGCAACTAAGTACTGAGTCCCTCACCTGGTTGACTTGCTGAGCTTGTGGCAAGTTATCAGCACACAAGATCCAGGAGTCATCTATAATTAGTCTAACAATTTTCAACCCATTTCGTCCCTAATCTCATTTTGTTCTCTGGAAAATGTACTAATTTCATTCATACCACAATATTTCCTCCAATATTTTTAAACTCATTTGGACAAATGAACTATTTTGAAGCTAAGTTATAGGTTAATTTATTTGCTTCTGGTCAGCATTGTTCTAAATATTTAAAGTGTTATAATATTAACTCTCAACAATTCACTCTATGTGTGTTAGAGAACTAATAAACCACTATGGAGATTACTATTTTAGCCATTTCTTCAAAGAATAATTCATTGGCATTGAGTACATTCACAATGGAATTCATGGGTCAAAGTTTACGAATATTTAAATAAAACTTTTGAATATGTACTGATCAAGAATTTCTTAAAAGATGTACCAGTTTTTAATGTCACTTAGAAATGTTTTAATATATTTATTTCACTGCACCCTATCAGTAGCATTAAATACTTAAACTAATTAATAACTTTGTGCAAATTTTGTAAATAAAAACATTTAAAAACTGAATTGATGTATTTTACAAAAATAAAGAAGGCTAAACCATTTGGGGCACTTTATTTTTACCTGACTTCCTTACCTAGAGAAGCGGTAGCATTTCCAACCACATACACTGACTTGGCATTCCATTTTTCTTTCAGAGACTTTTCCCAGACTGCAAAATATTAAATTAAATTTGATTTGTAAGTACCAAAGTTTTGGATTGCTGCCCAAGGTTGCTTAAGTTTTGGATTGCTGCCCAAGGTTGTTTGTTCACCCGAAGAAACTCATGAGCAAAGCAAACTATTAATAACCAAATGTGAAAGAACAGCATCTCAAACTAAAATTCCATTTTCCTGTTGTTCATATTCTGCAGGGTGTTTTAAAAATCACTTAGGTAAATGTTTAAATATGACTGCTTGAAATAACAATTTCCACAATTGGCACAGAAGCATTTTTTAACATGTACTAGAAAATAAACATAACTTAAAGAATCAATTTGCATGGTGAGATTAAAATTTTTAAAAAATAGACTTTTAAAGAAAACATACTGGTCATTAAAAAATGACATTATTATTAGACTTAAATGTCTAATAAATCAATAGTTATGTTTTATTTGGGAAATAAATTTGAAAGTGATCAACAAAATATAATCTCAAATGAAAGGGTTCATTTACCCATGGTTCAAAGTAGAAATAATAAATTTCACTTTCATTAATAAACACAATATAAAAATACAGTAAACTACCATTTTATGACAAGGAAAGATCTTTTAAAAATGGATTAAGGACATACAAAAAGAAAATGGATCGTGTATATACATATTATATGGCCACTGTGGTTTTAAAACATTTTAAGAAGACAAATAATAGTTTTTTTTTTGTCCTAAAATCTAGTAAGAGCATAATTTTCCCCTAAATTCACCAGTGTTATGGTGAATTTACTTTTTATATCCCAAATGAAATTCCTTTTTAAACAATAACTCAAAATTGAATTTTACCTTTTTTCCTACCCTACAAGTGTAAGTAATATTTATTGGGAAATTATCCATAGCAGGGTAACAAAGTGCTTCTTTTTTTTTTTTTAACTTTCTCAGTTTTTTTTTTATTTTTTTATTGGTTGTTCACAACATTACAAAGCTCTTGACATATCATATTTCATACATTAGATTGAAGTGGGTTATGAACCCCCAATTTTACCCCAAATGCAGATTGCAGAATCACGTCGGTTACACATCCACAATTTTACATAATTCGCTATTAATAATTGTTCTATTCTGCTACCTTTCCTAACCCCTACTATCCCCCCCTCCCCTAACAAAGTGCTTCTTGAGGTTTGCAGCAGAACAGTGATGGAGTGAGCACACTGATGGATAGAGGAGCCTCGCTGCAGAGCCAGCTCTGCCCCTTCAGCAGCTGTGGACCCCTGGCTAGTTAATGTTATCGCCCTATCACATACCGTTGTCATGAGAATCAAAATAAAAACATGTATGGGAAATGCTTTTTAAACTGCAAAGCATGACAAAGTTGCAGGACTCTGGGGTTTTCTCCTTTCTTACAACTTTCTCCTTCTAAGCACATACAAATGGAAAAATACAACTGTAGGACAAGGCACCCCAAACCCCACTGGGGGCAGTGACAGGCTCTCTCTTCAGCAGGAGGCCCATATGTGTACAGGTCTGCAGCAAGCCCAGCTTGTGGAGACAATGACAATCCATCACCACGTGACTCATGATGACTATTCCAGGCAACCTCCTAGATGCCTTCTCTGGGACTTGGACTCTTGCAAGAGTCACAAACATGCAACTTAAGACTGTGCACTGCATTCCTTGTTCTTCAGGTTCCTCATCTTTCAAGTGGAACTACCAATCCACCTCACAGGGTAAAGACCAAGGACAGCAAGTGGCACAAAGTGGTAAGTTCCAGCTAGTGAGTAGAAGAGTACTACTGTGGTGCGAGGACTACTAGGCCTGCTCAAAGGCAAGGGACCTGACAAGCAGAGAGGTCAAGGAGCTCACCAAGCTCAGGATGACTGCACTCCAAAGCTCTGGGCCAACCACTCTCCCTGCTGTCACTCTCCCAAGCCTCTGCATTGTGAGCTCTAAAGTGAGACTGTGGTATTGTATGCCTTGGGTTGTTGTCTGGGGTTCAATGAGATAATGAAGTATTTTACACAGAGCCTGATGCACAACAGGCACTCCATACATGTTAGCTAGGAGGTTGCTCAGCAGCAGTTATGAATAAGGTGGCTGTTCAGTCTGTACCCCAGCATTCAGTGAAAGGGCTGTGCCTTTTTATACTATTGATCCAAAGAAAGGGAAGGATAAAGGGAGAAGGGTCAAGGAGATGGCCTGTCATCAAGGGCCTGACAGGGCATTGAAGATTTTCTCATACATTGCCAAGTTTTCTCATCATTCCTTTGAGAAAAGTGGTATTTATCATATTTTCAGAGGAATAAATTGGCATTCATATGTTCTGAGGAGATACAAATGCCCAGCAAGCTGCAGAGGCACCTTGTCTGCTGCCTTCCAAGAAACATTTGGGACCCAGCACCACCTTGCACACATCTCTGTCAGGGCTCAGCTACTTCTGTCTTTAGTGTCTCAGTGGGAGAAACAGAGTAAATAAAAGCCCAGTGGAATCCAGATCAGACCCACCCTCACCTTCAGTTTTATTGTCTTTCTTCAAACATAATTCCACTGCTTCCACTGCTCTGGGGCTGGTAAAAATGAGTCCCCCGTAACATTCTGGATGAAACAGCTGCACATCAGAAAGCAATAAAGGCATTTTGTATGATAGCTTAAGTTCAACATCTCCTATGGAGCTATGTGACCCAGAATTCTAAATGCTTCCCAGAAGTAGCAGACAAGCTAATTCTTTTCACCCATCCACCACCCCCAACACTTACTGAGGGCTCACTCTGGGCCTGGAACTATTCTAGGCCTTTTAGGATGTACAGGTGAATTACCATAGTACTTCCCTCAAGAAGCTCACAGTATAGGAGACAGACAAGTGCAACCCAGGAGATTGTAGCAGAGGGGGCAGGACCCAGCCTGGGAATGGCTGAGGTGCAGGAAGAGGGCAGACTTGATCTGTGTCTTAATGCAACTGCAATATTCAGGAGGTGATGCCTATACTGAAGACCTAAATTTCAAAACTAGTAATGGTGATATAATGCACTAAAAGTTAACTCCGAAGCAGGCACTGGGCTGTTGTACAGATCTGGTATCACTCAAACTGTGGGTACTTAATCTGTTGTTATGTCTTTTGTAGTGCTGGGCATCAACCTGAGGGCCTTGTACATGCTACCCCTCTACCACTGAACTACATCTCCAGCCTAAAGGCTTTAATCTGAAACATCTGGAAGACTTTACTGGGTATGTATCCTGCAACATTTATTACTCCTACACTTGGATGCAAAGCTGAAGTGGTAGACAGAACCCTGGGTTTGAGTTCTAGGTCTATCTTTGGCTGGCTGGAGGTCTCATTCTCTAAAATGGGGAAAATACCTGTCTGGTCTGCTATGTAGAGGTCTTTCAGGGGAGAATATGAACAGAAGATTCTAGAATTCTGAGAACCACAAAGGTATGGTGCTCTCATAGGCCCTGTTCTTCCTGGCCTACCTCTGGTTATGGGTGGCTTCCTAGAGGATCCAGGGGAGGCTTGGTGAGAGAAGCCCAGGACGAAGCCTCCTGGAGCCCGGTGTGCCATCCTTGTGTTCAAATCTGGTGGTAGAATAAGGGGCTAGGAAAATGTCTCGGGCTGGCCAGTTTCTAGAGACCAAACACTGACAGGGAGTTCAGACAAGACAAGTCTTACCTTCTCAGAAAAACTTGGAAGAGATAAAAACTCAAAGGATAAAACAGGGATCAATGTGGCTTCAAGTCCATACAATGCTAATTCCTGCAAATGAAAAAATAGTTCTGGATTGGCAGGGGCTATTCTGCAAATAAAGGGAATGGATAGTATCATTAACTTTATTCTGTGTCAAGTATGAGTGTTAGCAGCTCCCCTCCACCACCCCAGCTCCAGGCCCTTGATTCCTTTAGCAAGAAATCTCCTGTTTAGGGGACAATGAATCTTGGGCCACTTACCCTGATGTATGGATCCTGGCCACAATCGTCCTCTTTTGCATCTTTCAGTAAAAGAACCTTCATTATTGCCTGGTGCTCCTTATGGGCACTATGACAAAGTAAGGGAAGAGATCTTAATTGGATCTCAAAGAATTTCCCTAAGCAAGACTAGATGGGGGCAGCATGAAAAGGAGGTGATTAACTTCTCGCTGGAGAGATCTGTTCTGCCCACACAGTGACTTGGCGTTAATGGGCTTGCTCTTTCTGAAGACTCCTGTCACTGATAAGGCCAAGGGAGGGCATGTTAGCAGTTGATATCACTTGCAAAGGCAGATGAAAGCCATCAGTGAAAGTCAAGTGTCCCATGTCAGTGGCTCACCATAAAAAAATGCAAACTCTGGGGTGTATCTATAACAAATAGAGAAATGAGCATCTTACATTTATGAAGGTAAATTCATAATTATTTCCATTTCAAGACAAATATACTACGCAGCTTATAAGTATTTTAGGAAATGACTGCATTGGCTTTTGCACTTCTCAAATGATGTTTATAAATGTTGTCAAGTATAAGGAGATAATTTAGCAGCCTGAAGAATTATTTGTAGACACTTAAAGTCTTACAGACTTCATAATCTTTCTTCCTGTAATTTCATTTCTAAGAAGATAAACCCAGACGATACTCATAAATGTGTACAAAGAAAGATTGTTTAACAAAGATTTCATCATCCCACAAATAGCACTAGACCCACAAGTTCCTTAAATGTTGTGCAGTGATTGGTGAGACCGAATAGAGTACACTGTGTGAAGTAGAAGTGTGTTAACTCTGAGAGCCACTAATTATAAATGACTACTAATTATATTACTGGAATATTGGACTATTTACAGGACATTTTAGGAAAATTTGGTTCAAAATGAATTGCTTTGTGTTTAAGCAACCAAACCTAGGTGAATATATTATTATGAAATCAAGTTCTAATTATTGTTGCTGTCCAGGTGTTAAGATTGGGGATTTAAGGAAATGGGCAGTATTTCCTCAAGTTCTCAAAATGTGTTTGACAGAAATTCAGAGCCCAGTTTTCTGTGATGGTCTCTTTTATATGTCACCTTAGCTAGTTATAGTTTCTGGTTATTTACAAGTGTTACTCTAGGTGTTGCTGTGAAGGTATATTGGAGATACAGTGCATCACCAAAGGCTTTCCATGGGCAAGAGCTCTACCACTGAGCTATACCCACAGTCTTTTATTTTTTTACAGTGCTGAGGATTGAGCCCTGGGCATCTAGTATACTAGGCGTACCTCTGCCACTGAGCTCACCCTCAGCCCTCTTCCTGTTTCCTTACGGAAATAGTGTAAGGAGGGAATCATGGTGTCACAGATCAAGCATAGGATTAAGGGCTAAGGGACATGGGCTCTGGTCCCTGCTTTATGACTTACCATGGTTTGACCATGTTTTCTCCTGTGTTAAGCTGGAATAACCTCTGCCCTAGCCACAGGACTGCTGAGACAGCTAGCACATTTGTTGCACATGCCAGGCTTTACATGCATTCAATCGATAAGGTTTATGCAGAAGCTGAGGTACACTTGTCCTGTTTCAGAACGGCTAAGTGGCAGCTGGGGGTCATACCCCAAATTCTGTGTTTTAACTCCCCTGCTGTATCTGCCTCTTATAAACTTGGCAAATGAAAATGTTTAGGAAAGACAAAGGTATGAAGATATAAAGTTATCACTATAGTACCAAGTACTTCATTTAATTATAAAACATGTGAAAGCCAAATCAATTTATCCACTGCTAGCAGAAAAATATTCCTTCTGAGTTCTCTTCTGATTTTCTTAGGATAAAACCATGTTAGCAAGAAGCTTGGGCTTTCAGATAGTAACTATTCCTCACATGTGCTGTAAGATTCAACAAATAGAAATCAAATTACTACCCTTATCCCTCTCCTGCCACTCCAGTATAAAATTAAGGCGACCTGTTGCTGGTGATGCTCTGCTGTGCTGGAGTCCCATAAGTAGGCTGAGAAGTCCAGGATAAGCACATGTTGTCAGGTGAATAAACAGGCTGCACTCTGAACTTGAGGAAGAGGGCAGTGGAGGAGGAGCTTTCCCAAGAGGGCTGAGGCTTGGGTTCTGGTCTAGGCTGCTTTTTTTTTTTTTTTTCCCCTTTAGTACTAGGGATTGAACTCACGAGTGCTCTACCACTAAGCTACACCCCAGTCCCTTTTATTTAAAAAAATTCATTTTCAGACTCTAGTCTTGCTAAGTTGCCAATGCTGACCTCAAACTTGGAACTTTCCTGCCTTAGCCTCCTGAGCACTGAAATTCCAGCTCTGTGCCACTGAGCCCAGCTCAGGCTGTTCTTCTTTTAGTTCCTTCATGTGGGGAGCCATTCTGACACGTGATTGGGTGACTCCCGTTAAGGGCCTGAGGCACTCTGGCTGTGTCGGAGTTATCCCGACCCTTTCCTGATGAGAGAGCCCATCCGTGTGGGGGTGTTCGTGACCACTAACCCTGGAGACCCAATCACTGACCCTGACCTTGGAGTACAGCCCCCCCTCAACCTTCATTGGATGGAATTCTCCCCTGAATCTCGTTTCCCCCAAATAAAAGGCTGATCCCCGGCGTGTTCGCTCTCTCTCTCTCTCCTGCTAGCCCAGAGTAATCCTCGCTGCCCTGCTGGGCGGCTTGAGGCGGGGACCAGGGAGGCGAGCCGTCTCGGACCTAGCAATACCTTCATCTATGAAATTGGCTGAGGGATTCTCAGTGGCTGGATTTTCTGAGGGCCCTTCTTTCCCACAGTAGATGCTCAATACTTTTACACTGTGGGAAAACACTTTTAACTTTACCCAGCATTTCTGAAACAAGAAATGGTTGCTTAAAGAAATAGGAAAGTGACTGGATTAAGATGGTTTCACTGGTAAGAACGAAGCCCCAAACACTTTGTGTGTCCTGCTGCTCTTTGTATCAGCAGTAACAACAGCTGCCCTTTATTGAGTACTTAGTGTTATTTACTATGAGGGTTCTGCAGAGAAACAAAACCAACAGGATATATCTGTATCTACAAAGAAATGTAGGAGAAACTTGCTCATGTGATTACAGAGGCTGAGGAGTCCCACAAATTGTTACTTGCAAGAGTGAAAAGAAAAATTCTGAGATGTCTTAAAGTGACCCAATCCAACAGATGTTCTACAGTCCTGAATTATGTTAAAAACTTGAGTTAAAACCTCTGGGAGCTGACCCCAGGCACCACCACCTCTCTGGCTTCTGGATAGACTTTCTGGACTACTAACCCCAACCAATCCAGAAGTTAACAAGAACTTTTCCTTATGGAATGCCCTCCTATCCCACATTTCCTTTCTCACTTCATGTGATTCCCACCCCTTTTATTTATAGCCAACATAAATTCACTGGAAACAACTTTATGATTTCGTTCCCCAAATCTTCATTATAAAAGTGTTTTGGGCTTTTGTGGATATTTTTTCCGGTTGCTACCTAGCCTTGCTGTGGTAACTGTGGCACTCATCCAGGATTCGGTCCCTTTCTGGCTAGCATCTGTAGCAGCTCAATAATTTTTTTTTTTAAAAGAGAATTCTTGGTCTAGAGACTCAAGAAAGCTAGTGGTGTAGTATGAAGGACTGATGGAGTAGTTTCCAGTCCAAGTCTGAAGGCTTGGAAACCAGGAGCACCAAGGGCAGATGAAGGACAGAGGCAAATTCTCCTTCTCCCTCGCCTTTTATTTTCTATTCAGGCCCTCAATGGAGTAGGCCCACCCACTTTGGGAAGAACAATGCACTTTACTCAGTCAGTGGATTCAAACACTAATCTTCTAAAAATTCCCTCACAGACTCACATTGAAATAATCTAATATATCTGGGCATCCCTTCATCAAGTCCAGCTGACACATAAAATTACCTTATTAGCTATCATACTGGGCTAATAAGCATTTTACATGCAAGACTAAAATCCTCATTTAAGTCTGCAATGTAGATATCATCATCCATATACGAAAGCACAGAAGAAAAAGGCTCTGCAAAGTTTGAGGCACTTGTCCATGATCACACAGATTGTAAATGACAGTCTGAATCCAAGCCTGAAGCTAATCACTCTAGATTGCCTTTCTACTCTTTTAAGGCAAATTCTGTACTAAATAGTAAGATTGAGACAGTGGTAATCAATCCATTCCCTAACTAAGGATGTCCCCTGGGATCTGTAATCTATTTTTCTTGACTATCAAAACCATAGGTGAGCCATTTATTCACATTTGCTACTCTAGTTCATATTCTGACCATGATTTTGAGATTAGGAACCAATCTGGGGGCCCAAAGAAAGACTGTTACTCTCTTCTCTTAGCAACTCATTGTGAAAGTTTTGCACACACACAAAAGCAAAGTTTCTCAAAAAAATTAACAAACCATATGATCCATCAGTTGTTACATACCCCCAAAGAATTGAAAGTAGGAGCTTGAGGAGATGGTTTTATACTCATGTTCATAGCAGAATTATTTAAATAACTAAAATGGTGTCCATCAACTGTCAGTTGACAAACAAAATGTAATATATACACACAATGCGATGTTTTATTATTCAGTCATAACAAGGAAGGAAATACTGACACACGAAGACTACTATATGATTCCAATTAAAAACAATACAAAGAGGACTGGGGGTGTAGCTCAGTGGGTAGAGTGCTTGCCTATCATGTACAAGGACATACTGGGTTCAATACGGAGCAATGCAAAAACAAAAAACAACAACAAATAACCAAGCAGAGAAATTACCCATAATGTCTCAGTGTCATACTATTGTCATGTTTGCATGGTGTATTCTAAGTCTCTTTTCTAATCTTAGCCTTTTTGAAAGGTGCACATTATAGAATTCTGGCACAACTGTGTGGCCCAATCGGGCCACTTCAAGCTACTCCGTCAGATGTGCAGCCCTAATTTTTAAGTATATTAACATTCATCACATGGCCTGGTGGGCACCATCATGAGGACTCTGAACTAGTGGAGACCTTTAGGGTATACTGACTTTTACTGAAGAACCACTGACAAGAAGTTCCCATGCTTCTACATAAACCTCTTACACAATGACCACCTTACTTCTAAGGACAGCTCATTCTGTTTTTCGAAACACATCTGGCATTCCTTTTCAGTGTAAGAAAATGGATAACCATATATCTCATTCTCAAAAAGCTGACGGCTTCCCTAATTAAAGATCTTCTTTCATATAGCCTTTATAAGGACCTGAAAATTGCTACCCCGAGCGGTAATCCCGACTGGTGGACGCAAATTTATTTGGGAATTTTTTTTTCTTTTTAATGAATTTGGATTCCAATATTTTATCGGTCCATTGTAGTTATGCATAATAGCGGGGTTTGTTGTTACATGTTCACACGTGCACACGAAATAGCAATATAATTCGGTCAACAACAACGCCAGTATTTCTCCTTTCCCTGCCCACCCTGGTCCCCTTCCTCTTTATTGGTCTCCCTCTCATTTTCACGATTGGCTTTAACGATCTTATTTCTTGTAAACGTCCGCAACTCCAGCTTCTCTCGAACCAGACACGTGACAACCCGGACCAGTACTTCCACCTGCTCACTGGCGGCCGCTGAGGGGTACCTCTCCTGTTTGTCACAGGCTCAGGCCGTCAATTCGGATCACGTGACCGGCGCCGAGGCACGGAAGGTGGTCTAGAGGGCTTCCAGGAGCCTGGCCGGCCGGCCCCACATCGCTAAGGCCCGCATGCCCGTGTCTTCCTTGGCACCCTGGGCAGCGACACCTACCTCGCGGGCCCCGCGAGGCCCCAGGGCCAAGAAGCGGGAGCCCGCCCAGCGCCACGCGCCGCACTCGGCCCACACCGGTGGGAGGCGGGACCCCGCGGTCCCAGCGAAGGCGCTCAGGGAGACTGGCAACAGAGTGGGCGCCCCAGGGAACTCAACACCTCAGCACCAGCCCCCGGTCCGCCGCAGTGCACAGGTGAGCGGCCGCGCGTCCGCACCGGCGTCCCGGCCGGCGGAAGGAAACCGGCCCGATGGGTCGAACCACTGCGCGACAGGGGTAGCCTTGGAGGGACTGATGAGGGAGGGAGGACGAATGAGAAATAAAGGGCCAGGCTGGGATTTATGATGGATGTGACTCCGGAAGATCAAGGCTGTGAGTCCAGAAGGGTCTCTGGTGTTCATACAGGTCCAGTTAGCGCCGAGGGGCTTCGTAGTCCCCCACCCCCTCGGCCAGTAGGTGTCGGCCCGGAAGGGCGGGCCGTAGATCTTGCGCAGGCGCAGTGTGGACGGCAGCATGGCGTCCCGGGCCAAACGACGGGCCTTGGGGAACGGAGCCCCGCGGCCTCCCGGAGACCCCGTCCGGCACGACGAAGAAGAAGGGGAGGATGAAGTCGAGGATGAAGACGAAGACGATGAGGATAGTGACGAAGAAGAGGACGAAGACGACGAGGTCCTTGACGAGGTGAGAAGCACACGCGACCCCCGTGTTTAAAAACTCCCTGCCCACCAGAGCAGGGTGAAGAGCGTGTGAGCTGCGTGGACTGGTGACGTCCCTGTCCCTAGGCTCGGCAGGCAGAAACGGGGGCGCCAGGTGCTTGTGGAGTTCCCTTCCTACGCCGCCATCGTGGCGACGGCTCCCAGCTCCTCCTCGCCGCTTAGCCGCCTCTCCCCTGCGTCCGCCCCCCTCTTGGGTCCTTGAACTTCCCGCGCTGTTGTTCCAGTCTTTCCAGAGGCTCTTAGTCGTGCAGTTCTCCTTCGTGTTCAGAGCTCGACTAAGCGGCATTTTCTGCCTCTTTGGTTCTTTTTCTTTTCTTTCTCTCTCTCTCTCCCCTCCCTCCCGGGATTGAAATCAGGGGCACTCAACCACTGAGCCACATCCCCAGCCCCATTTTGTATTTTATTTAGAGACAGGGTCTCACCGAGTTACTTAGCGTCTGGATGTCGCTGAGGCTGGCTTTGAACCCATTATCCTAGTGTCTCAGCCTCCCCAGCCTCTGGGATTACAGGCGTGTACCACCGCGCCAGGCCATTTTCTGCCTTTTTGGGACAGCTGACCCGGTCAGATGGTTTAGCCTTCTGAACTCAGAACTGGTTTCCTTTCCTAGTGCCCAATATTATAGACATTTATTCGTTGAGTGAATAATGAGTAAGACTACTGAATGTCTAAGCAGGTGCATCAAACTTAACTATCATAGTTTGTAATTCATGCCTCCCTCACCTAATCTTCAGCATTCTGTAAATGGCCCTAAATTGACCAGTTTCTCACACATCAAATCTAGGAGTTAACTCAAATCTCCTGTCTTTCCTCATTCCACATCCAGTCTATCAGTAAATTCTTCAGTGTCCAGACACTTCTCATTGATTTTGTAACCATCTTGGTCCACACTGCCATCATATCTTGCCTGGACTACTGTAATATAATAACTGACTTGCCTTTTCCATTCTTGTTCCTTTATGGACTATCTGCTTACAGCTGGAGATCTTGTAGGTCTGTTCTCATTCTTTTGCTCAGAATACTCCCGTGACTTCCTATTTTATTTATTTAAAAAAAAAAAAAACATTTCCTCATGGTTGGCGGGCAGAAAGGCAGCAAGAATGGCTGAATCAGAATAAAGAGGAATGGGAAATAAAGTCTAAGAGGTAAGCACGAGTCAGATTGAGCATGGAAAAGAAGATACAGAGAAGTGTGGATGCAGGGTTAGGGATAAGACTGGTGTAGGCATATGACACATCTTCCCAATCAGATCAGCTCTTTACTTTGCCTGCTTGCCTTGTAATTACTATCTTACCACTTTTCATTTGGAAAAACGTTTGCTATTTTTCTAATTTTGTGTTTGTAGGAACCTGTGCTTGCATTAACATGGAAAATCTAACATACCTCCAGTGACTGAAAATGTGTTTACTCTAATAATAGTGTAGGAAAATAGGCACTTACATATACAGTTGGTGGGAATGTAATTGGTACAGTCTCTTTGGAGGTAATATGACATTGATTAGAATTTAAAGTGTTTACATCCCCTGATTCATTAATCCTACTTGTAATAATTTACTTTCCAACAATAGTAATAGATCCTGTTCTAGACTCAGCATTTTATTTTTTAAAATGTTTTAGGTGGACATAATATCTCTATTTTTATGTGGTGCTGAGGATTGAACCCAGTGCCTCATGCATGCTAGGCAAGTACTCTACTATTGAGCCACAACCTCAGCACACTCTGTGCATTTTATATTAACTTATTTAATACTTACATCAGTCCTATGAAGTTAGAATTATTGCTGTTTTACAAGTGAAGCCACACAGCAAATTAAGTGACAATAACATGTATATAGTCTTTTATGTGGAGATTATGTGTATGTTTGACATTAACCTCTGGAGAGTAGGAGTAGGTGCTCTAAGGAGAAGGGAATAAGGGCTTTAAATCTCTAATGCACCCACTGTAGTTTTTACTCTGGGAATATATGGCCTTTTTTGGGTTTTTGTTGTTGTTGTTTGCTTTAATTGCAGTTGGACACAATACCATTATTTTATTTATTTATTTTTATGTGGTGCTGAGGAGTGAACCCAGTGCCTTGCACGTGCTAGTGTTATAAAGCTTCGTCCCGGGGTTTCATAAACTGACTTCCAGACCACTCACGTATAATCGAATCAAGCCTTTATTGAAGCACACCGGTGGCGGCTGACCAGAACATAAGGCTGTTCCCCTGATCAGCCCTGAACAATTACAAGGGCGCTCCTTATAAGCCTGAAAACTGCAAAAGGGATATTCGGGGATCTAGCCAATGCAAGCAAGCCAAGTTACAGAAGCAGGAGAGTGCAGTCAAGCGGCAGGAAGCCTAACCAATCACAGTTAGCCCAGTCACCCCAGTTGCAGAAACAGAGCCCCATTACCCGAGTTACAGAAACAATGCCCCATTAGGTAGTTCATGTTCTTAAAGGTTTCTATAGCAAAAGGAAAAGAACATCTTACCCCAGTCATGACCCTTCTACTTGGCATGGTTGTTTTACAGGATGAAGTCATAAAACAAAATGGAGTCACATTTGCTTCTACTATCGCACTAGGAGAGCACGCTAAAGCTGAGCCACAACTCCAACCCCTATGTATGGCTTTTTTTTTTTTTTTTTTTTGATGGAAGAAATTGTTAAAGTTTTCAGGGCAGTTCTCCATGCTGAAATACTGAGTGGATATTTATCTCTTTGTTTATTTGAAGAAGGCTTTAATTTCTGAGATGTTCACTTATTCACAATTTATTTCCCTTATGTAGGAAACTATGAGAATTATGTTAAATTCAAAATCAGACTCAGGTCTTTTTTGAAACAAGATGGTATATAAGGACATCTGCAAATAGTCTAATTTAAAGAATAAGGTGAGGCAGCTAGCTGAGCAGCAATAGAAAGTGGTTTTTCAAACTTCAAGAAGGAACAGTGCTGATAATGAAAAGATGAGAAGAAAAGGCTTGGGCATATTTATTAAGGTTCTTGTGATCGTGTGGTTAGGACTGTTGTTTGTGCATAACAGAAATCCCTGCAGGATCACTTCAGCCGAGGGGAATGTATGCTGAGGATGCATAGTTATCTTAATTATCTCCAAGGGCAGGAAAGCCAGTGAGCTTCAGGATTAGACTGAGTCCCTGAGCTTGGAGTGCTATCAAGAACCTTCAAAGTCTTTCATATTTGTCATCCCTGTCATACTCTTCTCCACTGTATTCTTGTTTTTCCGTTTCTACTCCATATAACAGAAAATCAAAATGCCAGTAGCTCCAGAGTTTCATTAGAAAGAGCAAGAAGGCTAGAAGCCACAGTCTAAAATCTGAATGCTGGGGAAGGGGGTGAGTGATAGGGCTGTTATACAAAGATGGCCGTTTTTGCTGAAACCATGTAAAGGGGAGCCTTATGCAGGAAAGAGGTGTGGACTGGTAATTTATTTGGTAGCCATTGCAATAGCTATTCCATAATAGTCCAAGATGCAGGTCTGAGACTTCTATCTAGATAAGGAAGAGACACTAGAGAGCATTATTTAAATAATTCTAAGGAATAAAGTAAAGACCTGAATAATGACAGTTTGTCATTTGGTTTAGTTTGATCCTGTTTGGAATGCTCCCACCCAGTCTTCTGGGTTTTGCTATTTTTGTAATCTGGCTTACTTCAGAGACTGAGATTTGAAGTGTACAAGCTAGACTTGATGTCTGTGCCCTGGCAAGTTGACAGTCAAGGGAGCACTTAAGTGTATGCACAGTTAGGATGACAAGGCAAAAGTAGGTCTGTTTTGTCTGCAGAATCCTTCAGCTGAGACCCAAATTCCAAAACCTATAAAACCTGAAGTGCATGTAAATATATTGTATCATCAGAGCTCATGTCAAGGTATGGTTTAAGGTATGATTTAGATGCATTTAAAAGCATCAAAGATTTTGTTGTTGGTGTGAAGTAATAGTTTCATTTTTTTGTGGGAATATTTCAGTAGAATCTTGTTAGATTCCGTTGTTTTGCACAGATAGGTCAGGGAGCCCAGCTCCCCACTTGTTCTTCTAGTCCTTTGGACTCACCATATTACTCCTGACTTAGGGCCTTAGTATGTGCTGTTCCCTGTGCCCCCTTTGTTTGTTCTCAGTTCCTGGTTTGTGCCACTTTGTTAGGTATGCTTTTCTTGACCTTCTCACTCCTCTTTTTCAAGTGGTAGCGCTACGTCCCTTTCTTTAATGGCACAAATAATTGTAATTGTAACATTGCATTTATTTGTGAGTGTCTCCTTAGTGTCTGTATCCCAACTAAACCATAAGCTTCATTGGGAGCAGGATCATTCATGTCTGCTTCCCTAGCCAATTTATCTCAAATGCTTGGTGCCTGGTGTTATTTAATAAATAAGTAAATGAAGTATAGCCTCAAACCCATGGGCTAAATCAAGCTGTAGGCAGTACCAGGAACTTTTGAAGTGACTTTGTTTTTTGGGTAAATGACAGTTTCTCCTTTGTGACGGCTGTGGCTGTTATCTGAACTAGATTTTCTCAGCATTTAGACTAGGTCATTCAGAGTGTTTTGTTTCCTCAGGCTTTTGTGTCACTTGAGGAAATGATATGAATGTCTTTGTAATCTGTACAGGTGACAGTCTTAGCAGTGTTTGTTTGAAAGCCTAGACATTTATAGTTATTCAGGTGACATCTTTCTCATGTCTTTTTTTTTTCCCCCTTAGCATCTTCTGTACATGACTAAAAATAAGAACCTAAGAGAATGGAAGTTGATGAAAAAGAAAAATTTGCAAAGTGGAAAATAATGCCTGAATTGTCTTAGGAAGTTACATATGATGACCTGTTTTCTGTGTTCTTTACAGGAAGTGAATATTGAATTTGAAGCTTATTCCATCTCAGATAATGATTATGACGGAATTAAGAAATTACTGCAGCAGGTATTGTCTTTTACTTATTACACATAAATTTGCTCTTCTCAGAAAATGCAGGTTGTTTGATACAGTCCCTTTCAAATTTCATCCTTTCAGAATTCGCATTTCCATCCTCTTCACTTTGCCTGGAAGGAGGAATTGTTTCCCTTTAAAGTTTTTTGTGTCCTGAAATATACTCATTTTCATCTGTTAATTGCTTGAGCTACTGTTCTGTTTCCTTTAATTCATGTCCATACTTTGTGGGGTAAAATAATTTTTATATAATAATCATTTTAACTTCACCTTCTGGTGGTACAGTGTCATTTTTGCTGCCCCTACTTATCCCTTTAGCCATATAATACGGCTTTGGTTCTCTAACCTTTATAGCCTTCAGTGACCTGTCAGTAATTCTTTGACCCTATGTCCATCCTTCTCCGCCCTTGCTTCCCCTGCCCCATATGCCTTATTACCACTGACTGCCTCTTCTCAGAAGTTTCCTAACGCTTAGGTGCTTTAACACTCCTGGGCTTTTCTCTTTGTCTTGAAGTTGCTTTTCTAGATCATCAGTTTGGACAAGTGATTTGACATTTTTTTTTTCAATTAAGGGATTTGAATTTTTATTAGAAATCATACTTTGATCTTAATTTAAAATATATATTTTTTTCCTCTTAGCTTTTCCTAAAGGCTCCTGTGAACACTGCAGAACTAACAGATCTCTTAATTCAACAGAACCATATTGGAAGTGTGATTAAGGTAAGCAGGACAGTTGTGTTCTTTTGTTCAGCTCCAGCTGAGAGGAGGTACCACTGGAGAATGCCTCAGAAGGTCATTGTAGTGATCTAAGGTTATTAAAAGCAATAAACCAGGAGGTAGCAATGGACTCAGGACACTTGGGAAGTGAAATATGATGGGGCTTAGTATGTGGTTCACTTGAGAGTGAGAAAAAATGGAGTCAAGGATGAGCTCCCAGGTTTCTGTTTGGAGCAATTAGGACAGCAGACATGGAGGAAGATCAGGTTAGGAGGGGGGACATGACTTTGGCCGTGTACATTTTAGTTTGGGGGGCCTATGATGAGTGCAAGTGAGATACTGAGCAGAAGAGGGAGCCTTGGAGACTTGGGGGGTTTTCTACCCTGTAAACTTATAGTATCTGTGCAGATTCTCTTACCTTGGTGTTGGGCTTCCACACCCTGCTGGTGTCTCAGGATGGATGCTATTGCAACTATAGGTGGCGGCGGTAGTAGCAGGAGCTAACTCGAGATAGCAGAAGAGGTGCCCCAAGATGGATGCAATTTCAGAGATGGGGCTGAAAGGGTGGGCGTTACACTGGCTTTGGGATACCCGTTCCAACATGCAGTTACTTCTTGGCCCTGTCTGCTGCCCCAAGGTAGAGGCTAGTGCGTGGGGAAGGTTATGGGGATGGCTGTGGTGTCTCAAGATGGAAGTGAATTAGACCTGGGCTCCCAGGGGGTGGTGATGGGGCAGACCCAGGCCTACACTGGGCCTGGGCTCCTGTGCAGGTCCTCGGAGGGACTGAGCTCTGGCAGGGGTCTGCTGGTGGGCAGAGGTGATCCTGGGCTGGGCCTCAGCTCTGGCAGGGGTCTGCTGGTGGGCATAGGTGATTCTGGGCTGGGCCTCAGCTCTGGCAGGGGTCTGCTGGTGGGCATAGGTGATTCTGGGCTGGGCCTCAGCTCTGGCAGGGGTCTGCTGGTGAGCAGAGGTGATCCTGGGCTGAGCCTGAGCTCCCACCGGGGTCTCAACTTGGGGGTTTTCAATGGGTGAATAGTCACTGGAGTCATATGAGTGATTGGGATTGCCCGGGGAAGGCAGGGATAGACACCTAGAACTTGGATGTGGCAGGAGTACCAGAGGAGATTGACAGGAGTGATTGGAGAGGTGGAAGGAAAAGCCGTGCAGTGACCTTGTAAAATCAAGGGAGGAACATTTGAAGGAAGAGGGAATTGCCATCATAAGTGTCATAGAGAGTTCAAGAAAATAAAGTCTTGGTTGAATCCTGGCTCTGCTGCTTATCTCCTAGTGGCTCTTTTCATTATTGTTTGCTGCGTAACAAGTACCCTATAGTTTAATGTCATAGAATAGCAGAGGGGATGTTTGGCTCATGTAGTTTGGACAGAGCTCAATGGGAATGACTAATTTTTCTTCCTGCTCTGGGTCATATTAGCTGTGGAGGCTCAACAGGAAGCTGGAGAATTTACTCTCAGGGTGGCTCACTCTGACTGGTAAGTTAGTGCTGGCTTTCTGTTGGAAACCCAGCTAGGATTCTGGGCCAGTGGCCTCTGTTCCTTTCCACATGGACCTTTCTACACTTTGGTTGGGTTCCAAGAGCAACTAGCCCAAAAGAAACAGGTAGAAAATAGCATTTTATGGTATAGTGTCATTTCCTTTATATGTTTGATTTGCATGGACAAGAGATTTTTCTACAGGAGAAGGAAGGCCTAGCCAGGGGTGGATACATAAAGCCCATCACTCAACAGGCAGTGTGAGGTCACTTTGTCAGAAGAGAACACAGGATTCAATATGTCTTTGGAGCCATTTATGGAATATGCAGTCTTTCCCAGAGACTTTAATCCATCTCTGTACGTGAGGATGATCTATGCACCTTCCTTGCAGATAGGTGAACAAAATGAGTTGCTGAGTGCTTCGAACAGGATCTGGTACATGGAAGAGCATATATAATCTCTGTTGATATCTATTCCCATTCTTGGCACCTATACTCTAGGCTAATGTGAAAAAAAATAAGAACTCCCAGTCTGTGTCCACTCTAATTGCTCACTTTTAGCGGTTTTGCTTTGTCTTCAAAACCAAAGTACTTGAAAAGTATTCTCAGACCATGACCACTACTTCTCCTATTCATTTCTTCAAGCACCCTAATCTGGCTTTTTTGCCACTCCAGTTCTGACACTGAATGATAGGCTTACCAACATCTTTGTTGCTTAATACAGTAGATACTTTTAGACCTTCTGACAACATTAGTAATCTCTAATGCTAAATGTAAAGAAAACAAGAAATGAAACCTGTGCCAGTCATATGAGTGTGCCCTCTGAAAGTGAGTCCTCCAGCCCTCTGAGTCTCCCCGGCTGATATGACACGCAACAGGTAGTAGGAAAAGCAGACCACTTGCCTGTTCTTCCATCTCTAGATTATTTTTTTTTTTTTAAGAGAGAGAGAGAGAGAGAGAGAATTTTTAATATTTATTTTTTAGTTCTCGGCGGACACAACATCTTTGTTGATATGTGGTGCTGAGGATCGAACCCGGGCCGCATGCATGCCAGGCGAGCGTGCTACCGCTTGAGCCACATCCCCAGCCCTCTCTAGCTTATTAATGTCTTTTTTTTCTATATTTATTTTTTAGCTTTAGGTGGTGCTGAGGATCGAACCCAGGGCCTCATGCATGCTAGGCGAGCATGCTACTACTTGAGCCAAATCCCCAGCTCTCTAGCTGATCAATGTCTTATAAGGTCTGATGGATGTGTATGAGAAGCAGTTGCCTTTATCCTTGAAACAGCTTGACATGCAGTGGGATTTGCCCTTTAAATGGATAGACTTCTTGTTCCTAGGAGCCTTGCTCGGAGCATTTGCTGGATCCTTGGGGATTAGGTGGATGTGAACTCTAATAGAGAGGTAGTCTCTAAGGTCTTAGAGAAAAGGGCAAAGGGAGAATAGTAAATTGCATATGCTTGAGTCTGAGAGAAGCTGGAGATGAAGTAGTATCATTCAGTTTTCCTTGGCTGTCATGAATTCCACAGTACTTAGGTGCTAAAAAAACTGTTGAGTGTCAGGCTTAGGAATGGGGATGGGATGGGGCAGGAAATGGATTTAGCAGGGAGAACTCTTTTGCTGGAGAGGCATATAGTTGTAGATGTGATTGTGACTCTAGGCCCATGGAAAGGCAACTCCTTTATGGTCCAGCCTGATGGTTGACAGAGCCCCTTGTAAGGAGAGAACAATCAGGGTGAGCCAGGGGGAGTCCCATTTACTTCCCCTGGTCTTTTGTCTGCAGTTATTGCATAGGTTTTGCTGCAATAGCTGGTGGTCTGCTGAAGTGCAGGAAAACTGTCATGTTGATCTTGGAGGACCAGGGCTGTTTGTCTATTCCTTTTTTCCTGGACTTCTTTCCCCTTTCTCCTTTATGAGCTAACATTCCCTTGTTCTTCTCACTGGAACTGTCAGTCTCATGAATTACCTTGTCAGTCTCCATTTTTGTGTCATCTTGTCTTGTTGAACTTAAGACATCCTGCTTAGGACTGTGAACAATAGTGAACAATACTCACTGAACCAGTGCAGGATGCTTCCCCTGAGAACAGGACCCTTCCCCCCAGAACAGGTCCCAGGACATGGGGCACCTCTGCTGTCCTTTGGTATGGAAGCAGCACCCTCCTTTCCTTCCCAGGCATGTCTCACCTGAGTACTTACTCTGTGTTGGGCTCTGGGCTGGGTATGGGGATGGAGTAAACAGGCAACACATAGAAGAAAAACCGAGGACAAGGCTTTGAGGCCTCCGGTGGAGGGGCCATCAAAGTAGGGCTGGGAAGTTCAAGTTGGAGTCAACCATTTCATTTGTTTTCTTAATTTATCATTCCCTTTCTTGCTTTTCCTTCTCTCCCACCCAAGGTGGTAGGTATAAGGTATTAGGTATTAGTGAAGAATCTTGTTCCATATTTCACTGATGGTCAGTACTGGCAATTATTGTGGAGGCATGAGTTTTAGATGGAACAGTGTCATGGACCCACAGAAAAATAAGGGCTGGCTCCAGTGTGGTAAAGGAAAATGTCTTAAAAACCTTGAAAAGAAATTTAGCTGGGCATGGTGGCACATACCTGTTATCCCAGTACCTTGGGAGGCTGAGGCAGGAGGATCACAAGCTGGAGGCCAGCTTCAGCAATTTAGTGAGGCCCTGAACTTAGTGAAAACTGACTCTCAACAAACAAACAAATAAATAAGGGGGATTGGGGGTGTGGCTCAGTGGTAAACCACCCCTGGATTCAATCCCTAGTCCTCCCTACCACCTCCCGAAAAGAAGAAGAAATTTAGAGCAGGATGAGCTTGAGCAGAATGTACAAAGAGGAACAGTAGAGGGGGGTTAGGTGAGAAGCGCGTCATACAGGTTAAGATATGGTGTGTTCTGGGTCACAGTAGGAAAGCAGTTTTGTTTTTGAAATTGAAAAGATAAAATGAGACAACCAAATATGAAAATTTTTTCTTTTTCTTTTTCAAATAGCAAACAAATGTTTCAGAAGACAGCGATGATGATGATGCAGATGAAGATGAAATTTTTGGTTTCATAAGCCTTTTAAATTTAACTGAAAGAAAGGTTAGTTTCACCGGGTCACATCTGAATGGTTGTTCCTTAGGCCAAAACCACTTTGACTTCATGCATGGTAGAAGTCAGACAGTGATATTCAGCTGTAAGGATATGTGCTCTCTCAGAGTCTTACTGAATCCTTTCAATATGAAGGTGTTGTTTTATTTCTGAATACCCAGATGAAGTTGTGTACTCCCTGTGCTACAGTGTCTGACATTGGTACCGGCACAGAGTTCTGCTGTGTCTGCAGCTGGTCTCTTTGCTGTTTGTGCAGTGTGGCTGTTCTGAGGCTTTGCTGCTTCCAAAGTTGAGGGCACTTACTGATATTTACTTGTTTTGATTCATCTCCTTTTGTTGACTCATGATGAATTCTAATGGAAATTATGCCAGCTGCTTACTCTCTTGAGAATAAGGCCACACTTAATAATCTTTAATTTTTAAAATGAACTTTTCAGTTATTTCCACTTGTTTTTGTGAACAGATATAACTTCTTGGTGGATGAGTATTAATTATAATTCTGACCACTAGTCATGGATTGATAACTTAAGCAGATATAATTACTTTTCTTTCTTTCTTTGTTTTTTATTTTGTAATAAATAGTTAAAATTTTTTCCACATTTTATTGGTGCATTATAGTTGTATGTAGTAATGGGATTTGTGTTACATTTTCAGTCATGCACACAATATAATTTGGCTAGTATCACTCCTTAGCATCTCCCTCCTCTCCCTACCTCCCTCCTCTGCCTACTTCCCAACCCCTGGATGTATAGTTACTTCAAAAGTAAGATGCAGCAGATGTTAGAAGCTATGGCAGGAAACGCCCCTTGGAACTATGGGATTAAAAAGCCATAGCTCTTGCTCTCGAGTTTTCTCCTGTAAGCAATGGCCTGTAATAAAAAGCAAGTCTTATCTTTGCTTTCTAGGGTACCCAGTGTGCTGAACAAATTAAAGAGTTGGTTCTAAGCTTCTGTGAGAAGAACTGTGAAAAGAGTGTGGTTGAACAGCTGGACAAGCTTTTAAATGACACCACCAAGCCTGTGGGCTTTCTCCTAAGTGAAAGATTCATTAATGTCCCTCCTCAGATTGCTTTGCCCATGCACCAGCAGCTTCAGTAAGAGACTTCTGAAAATACCTTCAAACAGTAGCTTGTTTGTTTTTTCCCCCAAGTAGACTCAGAAATGTGATTTAAGTGGAATATGTAGGTACAGAAAGAGCCCTGGCCTGGGTTGAAACAAGTATAGTGTGGGGAGGATAGAAGAAAGAGTCTAATGGCTGGCTTTTTGAAGAATTTGAATTATTTGTGACAGTAATTTTCATATTTTTTAAGATTTTAAATGGAATAAGGTGGATGAATTTCCTTAGACTTTTTATCCCATTTGCATGACATTTTTCTCCTAAAAGATTTCTGTAGCATGAATAAAATGCTGAATAATGACAGCAATAACAAAAATGAAGTGAAGTTCCTAGTTTCTGTTGGTTTGTTTCTTACCTAATTGAAGCATAGTTCTGTTACTGAATCTTGCTTCTCAGCATTTTTGTTGTTTTTGTTTGATGCAGAAGTTTTAAGCTACAAATATGTTAATCTCAGAACTGTAAAATCTTGCACACTAATGAACTAGGCACAGTGGCCTGTGCTTTGAAATAAACGAGGGAATACAGACAGGTCCTTTATAGAGTATTGCCTCCGCTGGCAGCACTTGTGTTGTTCTCCAATAATAGCTGTAGGACTGAAACTACACTCTGCAAACTTTGTTTGCCATTTTTGCTTCTTGTTTCAGTGTTTTTTAGTTTTATATCCACTCTTCTATTCTCTACCTTCTCAGCTGCTACTCAGATTACACTTCTTTTGTCAATGGTTTTTGTTGATCGAGTTTTGCTTTTTCTAAGCAGTTGCAGCTCATGTTTGTTTTCACAGGAGAGTGATCTGCTCTTTTGATTTTCTATTAGAGATGACTTGGGTTGTTTTTTAATCTACACCTTTGTTCAGGGGTAGCCAGATGCATAGAGCTGTGTAATTTTTAGGAGGAAAAAACGATTTTATTACATTTCATTAACTGCTCTAGAATTTAGGATCTCCATGTCCATGAAGCTTCTGCTGTGTCAGAAATTAGTCCCAAACTAGTGATTAGAGACTGTATAGTCATCATATGCTATAGTGATGTTGGTCATGTCTCTCTATAAGTTACATAGTTATTGCTTTTAAAGTTCAGATTCTTAGATATTTTAAGTTTGCACAGAGTAGCAGTACTGAGTGAATTTAAGATTCATTTACACAAACTTGGATTCATCACATTATTATAAAGTGGTGGCATGATTATTCTAAAGTGTAGTTGACTGCATAGATAAAAATCACTGCTTTAGGAGTGGGGCCTTGGTGCTCTGGTTTGTGGACAGATTTAACCTGTCTCACCAAGTAAACGTTGTGTGTGCGTGTGTGTGTCTTTTAGGAAAGAACTAGTAGAGTCACACAAAACTAATAAGCCATGTGGGAAGTGCTCTTTCTACCTTCTGATTAGTAAGACATTTGTGGAAGCAGGAAAATTCAATTCCAAAAAGAAATGGAGCAACCAGAAGGATGAATTAATGTTTGTAAATGCAGAGGAAGAGTTTTTTTATGAGGTAAGTAAGACTGTCTTGTTTGATCTATTTGGATGTTTGATCATCAAGATTTTTTATTCTCCCATGTTAGGTCAAAGTCCTTTAGGTATGGCCAGTCCATTTTTCTGTGTGGCCACTGACTAGCCACTAACAAATATAGTACCTGGCACACAGTCGGTACTCAGAAGGCTCCACCACCTTCCAGCCCATGGTAGTGACAGAGTATTTGGGAGGAGGAAAACGTGATGACTTGTTCTACCTGATCAGGCTTATTCTGAGGTCTTAATTCTAAAACCACGTCATGAGGTACACAGGATCTGCTTTGCAAGTAGGATGTTGGGTGTAGGGAGATGTGGGAACTTACCTGAGAAGTATACAGGAAGTATACAGTAAAGATAATCTTTAAAAAATGTGTGCCTCACACCTCTGACCATTTCAGGGTTGTGTGTGGGTGTTTCAAAGTTGGTTGTGCATATTGAATCTGTTCATAAAATGGCCTTATGCTAAGGAGTGGCAGAGGGAGTACGGAAAGACCAGCATTTGAAGATGACTCTTCTTGTGGCTGTCAAATGTTAAGAGTCTTAATCTCACTTACCTGCACAAGATTACTTTGAGAATTAAATGAGATGAATGAGATTGACTTTGGAATGAGAATTCACAAATGGATAAAAGTACAATTATCACTTAGCTGCCTGTTTACCTCTTAAAAATGCCATACCTCAGTCCCTGTTCCCAAATCTATTTGGAGAGTGTTTCATAATTTCTGCCTCAGTGTCCCATCAGAGCATATTTTATTCTGAGTTTTGTTTCCTTTAGCTGTCATTCTTACTCAAATATATGCCAAACATACTATTGTTTATTGTAGATTGAATGAATTTTGCCTTTGGTTTGTCCACATTTTTAATTCTTGGTTACTTTTTGCTGTAGAAGGCAGTCCTGAAGTTCAACTACTCAGTGCAAGAGGAGAGCGACACTTGCCTGGGAGGCAGGTGGTCTTTTGATGATATACCAATGAAGCCCTTGCGAACTGTGATGTTAATTCCAGACAGCAAGATGAGTGAAATTATGGATAAACTGAAATATCATCTATCTATCTAGCCCATTTTTCATGGACATTGATGGGCTTATTTTTGTAAAATTACCAGAAAACCCAGTGGAGATTTACTGAAAAACTCATGACTTTATTCATATTTAAGTCCTCTACAAAAGTAGGGTTCTTTTCCATATGTCTATGACACATTCACAAAATATCTTTTTTTTTTGGTCAAATTATGAATGGTTGATTAAAAACTTCCACCAAGAAGAAAAACATGGAGTAGTAATTTGAAGAATTCAATAAAACTCCTATTTTTTATTTTAAAATAATATACAAAGTGTTATTTTTTTCAAGACTATCCTGTGGGGTGGGACACCCATCCTCATGTTAAGCATTCATACGTGGCTTTAGTGGGCCCACTGTGGGCTCACTCTGGAATCATTATTGCACTTTGTTTGGCAGGCAAGTCACTGAAGAGTGCATCTCTGCTCAGTAGTCTCAGGGCACTTTTCACACATTTTCTGTTCCTTCTTTATAGTTGAAATGGGGGACAGGTGATCCACAACTTGCTGTAGAATATCCTTACTTTCACTAGGAGGCAGATTAGTGAAATAGTATTGTGGTGCCAGCTGCATAAATCTGTTTAAAACAAAACAATTAGATGGGGACAAGGTATGACAGATATCAAACCTTGTGTCTGGGTCCTTCCCAACCCTAGGGAATCTACTTACAGAACTAGTATTTAATTTGAATTCTCCAGCTGGACACAGTAGTACATGCCTAGCAACTCGGAGAGAGAGAGAGGAGGATCCCAAGTTTGAGATCAGCCTTTGTCACTTAGCAAGACCCTCTCTTTAAAAAAAGGCTGGGGATCCAGCTCAGTGGTAATGTGCACCTGGGTTCAATCCCCAGTACAAAAACAATAATAATTTGAACTCCCATCTGCCTTCGTAGAATACGTAGTTTCTGGTTTTCATGAAACCAATCCAATCCTATTTCTAGAATAAGCTTCTCTAGCATTAGGCCAGATGATGGAAGTACTGCTCACCATTGACCCCTGGTAGAAATAGGTACTTCCCCTAAGGCCCAGGATCACATGAGAGGGATCAGATCTGAAGCTCGACAGAACTTTGGACACTTATGAAAAATAATCTCCATTGCTGCTTTGAACATCACTTTGCTCAGGCAGTAGTGGTACCTTTACCTTCAAAATGGATCCAGAATTTGCAGTAGCCTCAGAGAGATTTGTCTTCATTCTTGATTGCCCCCCGCCCCCAATCCATCATCTGTTTAGCAGCCATAGAGATGCTCTTGCTTAAAACTCCAATTGTTATGTGCTGCACTTAGGATAAAATCCAAACCATTTATCTGACCCACAAAGCCCTACACCTGTGGTACCTGCCTGTCTCTTCAACCTCACCATCCCTCCTTTCCCTACCCTACTAGCTCCAGCCATGGTTGTTGTTCTGTTCCTAAAAGACAGCTATGCTCATTCTTCCTCAGTGAACAGTGCATTCTCCAGTAGCATTTTGTTCCTCTTAAAGATAACATCATGCTTTGTTTAATACTTCTTTGTTCTCGTCTCTCTTTAAGCTGTGATCTCAAAAGCAGGAATGTTTCTTAGGTATCATCCACACAGTTGCCTGTGGTAGGTGCTCTCCAGAAAGTAAGAAAGTTACCAGTATAATTTTAGTATAACTGAAAATGAAATAAAACCCAAATTTGTCCTTTATCCCGACAGGTATGAATTCACAAGAATCCCCTTTCTTCTCATTAAACTTACAGTTCAGGAGAGATTGCGGAGGTGACCCTGATGTAGTTGTTCTCAGATATGCTGAACTGATGGAAGAGGACCCACTCGGGCATCTTCTTGGTGATGGAGTAACCAGACAGGGGATGCAGCTGAGCTACCTGCTTATGTGTCAGCATTAAGTAGTTACCTGACCCATCCACATCCCGAGCGATCTAAAAGGTGTGATTTTAAAAGATTTGGCATCAGTATGGAGATTAATACACAAAAATTTCAAAGTATGTAATATAGAATAGTTTAAGATTTAGCACTCATGTTTCCTGTTTTCATAGAGAAAATACCACATAAATATGTTTTGCCCAGAACTATTTTTTTTTGAAGATTTTTTTTTTTAAAGATGGACACAGTATCTTTATTTATTTTTATGTGGTGCTGAGGATCGAACCCAGTGTCTCACATGTGCGAGCAAGTGCTCTACCCTGAGCTATAACCCCAGATCCCTTGTCCAAAACTTTGAGACAGTGATGACGTTAGCTAACTTGGGCAACTTCAGGGCAGCATGCTTAAACTACAGCTGTGAGGTGAAAGTTCTGGTCATGAAGTTAAATGGCATGTCACCTGCCATATTATGGAGCACACAGAAGCAGATGTCAGAGGCTTCGCCCTTGCTATGGAGCATATAACTATTTTTTAAATTAATTTATGTATTTTAATTAGGTTATATGATAAATGATCTTTATCATATAAATTATGATAAAGAAGGAGTATATTATGGGTCTCTTAACAGGACCCATAATATACTCCTTCCTTACAGATTGGGAACCCATACTGAAATATCATTTTTCTTCATTAAGATGACATTAGAGTTTTATGGAAATACTAGTTTGTGAGGGGCATACCGACTTCTGTAATGTGCTTTGATTAGTAACCTTCACTATGGGAAAAGACCAAATAAGACACTACTTTTATTTGTTGGGCATTTGTATCACCACTGAAAAGGTGAGATGAGGGACTGTGCCTGATGTTCAGCTTCCCTCTGGAGTGAAAAAGACTTTGCCCTCCTGGACAAAGTTAACATTTTTCTTGCTTGGCCTTTTATTTCCTTATGAGGAAGTATATTTAAATGTCAAGTCTTAAATAACATGTACTTTTAGTATTATTTAAACTTCAGGTCAATAAAACCATCACCCAGTGTGAGAGACAACTGGCCAAAAACACGCAGCATTTGCTACAGCCCTGCCCACACGGCCCTGGCCTGCTGACCTGCATGAAGTAGCCGGACAGCAGTGCTTTCTTGATGTTGAGGTTGTTTTCCTTGGAGCCAAAAGCAGGTTCTGCATAGGGAAGCTCGATTCGCTTGATGATTTCTAAGAGTTCAGCTCTGATAACATCTGCCATCCTGAGAGCGGAGGAGTTGAGGAAGTGATCATGACACCACTTTTCCACACAGTCTAGGAGGGAAAAAGGAACAAAGGGGTATTTAGAAGTGATCTGTCCTAAGCTTGAAAGAGCCCAGGCCAGGCTGGTTCTGTCCCTAAATCCTGTGTACTCTCCCAAGGAGATGTTCATGTGAGTGGGTGGCAGGAAGACAGCAGAGACAAAGGTCTCTGATGGCTGTGGGATTGGCTGTCGAGGTTCTGCAACCCAGTGCATTGGGGAATAGCACGTTCCCAATGTTGATCAAAAGTGTAGTCCCCTTAATCCATGATGGTTGAGGCAGAGATTATGTTAAGATCTACATTTCCATCTCGTGTGCACAGTAAGATGTACGTGGCCACAATATTTAATCAAACTAGGAAGGAGAGACAAGTTCCTCTGATTCATGCAGATATTTCATATTTTATTTAATAAGAAAAGGATTACTACCAGGCTGACTTGGGAGCTAATTATACTACAGTTAAGCTCATCTATCTACCATAGCTGCAACTTTTTATTAGAAGTCACTTACCCGGTTGACTTTGGTTACTCTTTAATGCCACTTCTAATTCTTCAAGCTTTGCCTCAAGCTGGGAGTGCACACGGCCTTGGCACAGAGGGCAGAAGGCCCTCATTTACTGTGTCCTTTCCACTCAGGCCTGCTTGCTGCAGTGAGAGCCCACATGTGGTCAGACACTGGCACCTGTCCTGATTGTTCTCAAAAGATGCCACCAAATCTCCCAGGTACTTTCTGGCTCCACTGACAACTTCTCAGCTCTGAGACACTAACTCTAATTATGTAGTTCTGTTGCCTTTCACTTCGCTATCATCTCCCCGCATCATTTCACATAGTTTTCAAACCAGTTTTTGAAGCAGAGGAGGTAAAGATTCCTTACGGAAAACAGTGAGAAAAGCCCTCCTTCAGGAGAGGAGCTTCTCACTGGCTGCCTTTGTGGGCTTCAACCTCTGCCATGCTGTTTTGCCCTCTGCCTCTTGCATAGGAGCTTCTGGTTACTTGGCATTAGTACCCTCCTGTGGAATTACTGTAACTACTGCCATTCAGGACACAGGCTCCTGCCTCTGTGTCTGCACACACCCTTCTGCTTTGGGTGGCACCCTCCGGACAGATCCTTTCCAGCTCCCTCAGCACAGCAGCCTGGTCTCCACTCATGCCTTGAGCAGGGTTGGTTTTCAGTGCTCTGTGTCTTCCATGTGAAGAGTGAATGTGCTAGGCTATGCAAGAACATGGCACAGCTCTGACCTGGGGGGTACCTAGAGATGTTTGTTCCATGTTGTCCCAAGTCTCTGTGTCCCTCTGTCACTGCACCCCAAACAAATTTTATCTGAAGACTGGCTGAGCAGAGTACCAAAGCTCTAGAAACAGGCAGGCATGTGTGGCAGCCCACCCGCACCCCATGGGATGAGAGCCCACCACTCAGCAGGAAACCACAGGTGTGCTGACAGCCCACCACTCAGCAGGAAACCACGGGTGTGCTGACAGCCTCCAGCAGTGCTCCCCTAGTGGGCCGTGGGGCTAGAAGAGAACAGTTGTGGATGAAGCACAGCACTTAAGAACTCAGCCTTCTATGGGAAAAGATGGAATTAGGAAGTAGAAGCTGAGAGCCACCACCATCCACTTACGCTCACTGGTGGAGTTCAGAGAGGTGTCTTGGTAGGCCTTGTAAATGTTGATGAGGGTGAAGTGATCTCCTTCAGGGTGTAGAAATGTCTCCCAACAGGTCATGGCAGCCTCCTCGGCTCCGTGAGGCAGATGTAAAAAGCAGCTAGGAGCTTTAAAACACAAGGATCACACGGTCAGCAGAAATGAGGACATTCCATCTTGGCACAGCATGCATAGGGGCAGGGTCACTATTGTTTATACAACTTCATCTGTCTTGGATCTCTCAATAAATATGTTATCTTGTTTACTTAGAAGTCAAAGAAATTTAGAGCCAGTCATCCTATAATTCTCTCTCCTGTTTGCTAAGGCCTGCATAATAGCTTTGACACCATGCTTATATTCCAAGGAAGCTGGGAAGCCCTATTGCAGGACAGGATTAGTATTAAGGACTATGTTTTGCTGCAGCCCAGAGGCTGGTCTGTGCTGCCAGCAAAGGAACACACACACACACACACACACACACGTATTTGGAGAAAAACTTTTAGTGACACTTTATTGATCTGCGCAGAGCCCTTGAGCAAAAACAAATTTGGTATATTTTCACATGCTTGATTAGGAAATAACTGGATTTTTATTTAGATTTTTCATAATAAGATCATTTTTAACAACTTTTCTTTCTTAATCTACTAAAATACTTCACTATTATTTCAAATGATTGGATCTCTGTACTCCTGGAATTATAATTTCAGATGGATCATTTAAATCTATACCTGATACAGATTCACAGTACAAAAGAATAGCCATCAAGGAATACCTGTTACCATGGCAGCAATGGTTAGCATTTCATCTACACAGTCAAATTCACAGGATGCCAAAATAGACTTCGAGAGCTGTGGATCCAGAGGAAACTCTGACATGATGATTCCAAATTCAGAAAGATTCCCATCATTATCCAGTGCTGCCAGATAATCTAAGTCTTCTAGTGCCTGCATCAAACTTTCTGGTGCTAGGAAAGAAAAAAAAAAAAACCCAAAGTCTCATACATCTAAGATGGAACTGGATTTGCTCTCCTGCATAAAACAAAAGTGAACGATGGGCAAGATAGGTAAAACAACAGGTAGCAGGATGCTGAACATCAGGCAACCATGGACAGTAATTCCTGAGTAAAAATTAACAAGGTGAGCTTGATGGTAGTCCACATAATGCCTTGACAGTTTGCAGGGAGGGGAGCCCTGGTGGAGCATTGGCCATGGCCCACAGATAAGAGTACCTGTCTACAGAGACAGGAAATGGGGCTGAGAGTCCTCCCTGACCAGTCAGCAGAGTAAGGTCCACAGACATATGAGGCACTGCTTCAGGCCAGAGGGGGAGTCGTGAGAGAAGACTAGAAAGAATGGTGCCTGGTACCCACACAGAACTAGGCTGGGCCCTGTGTTCATGAGCCAGATCAGAAAATCTGATTCACAGGCACAGAATCATGAACCAGATGAGCACTGCTTTGGTGCTACCAGACAAATCTACCAAGCAAATCCTGAAAGGTTCACATTGCAAACTAGGGCAAAGCTCACAAATATTTGTAGAAATACAAAAATATTCAGTGTCCAAGATAAAATATACAATACCTCACATCCAATGAAAAAATATGCATAAAATCACTCCATTAAAAAAAGAGAAAAAGGAAAAAAGAACTCGGATGATAGAAATAGTAGACAGGATGTTCAAAATTAATTGCCAGTGCAAATAAAGACAGAAAACTGACTTTCTCCATTCCTTTCTGTTTTAGATTTATATAACATTGAAAATGGTATGGTGTTTATTATACATGTTTAATCTCCACCCAAAATCCATTGCTTCAAAGCAATCTATTCTCTTTGTTCTTGTAGAATCATTATATTAAAATAAATATATGTGTTTTTTCACCTGTTTGGTACTTGGATAGCAGCAAAGTCCACACAAGGAAGCAAATCACACAATATAAAGCTGCTGTTCCAGAAACTGAAGAATTTATGAGAGGTGCTGGATTGCTTTCATTGGTCTCAATCCCGGTATGTGCAGGGTAGTGGGAGATGAAGACTGGGGCCCTGAGAAGCAATTTAACCTGTCTGCATTTGGGAATTCAAAGTAACAGATAGTAAAAATGTATTTACTTGTTGCCCAAACTTTGACCATTAAGCTATTTATCAGAATTTTAGGCAAACTGAGTAATTCAAAACCTAGTCCAGGCTCTGAGCTGAGCAGATCCCACCACTGACAGACCAACAGCAAAGCTGTGGAAGCCACTAGTGTGGTCTGAGGAACAACAATAACACTGTGCTGCAGCTCACCCGAACCTTTGGCCCTGCTGGAGGAGAGCAGAGCCACCAACAGAGATGATTTCAACCTCTGATAAACTAGTTGGAGCAAGGTATCAGTGCTGGGAAAGCAAGGGAAGGGCCAGAGGGCAGTAGGAAACCCACCTGACACCAGCGGGAAGACCGAAGCACAGCTTGAACCCCCACCTGGGAAGAAAGATGCTAAATATCCCTATTCTGATTTTCACATCAGAATTTTAAACTGAGCAGAAATCATGGCTTCTCAAGAACATTACATCATGGATTTGGCTGCCCTCCTGCCTGGGTGCTGACATGGAACACTACTTCATAATCTTGGGGGCCCTTGGACTAACCAAATTGGTAAAGAAGACACCTTGAAAGGCTGCAACTCTGGGAAGGAACAGTCGAGCTACTCAGAAAAAAAGTTCAGGAGTCCTGTAGGGAGCCAAGGGAGACATGAAAGGGAAGAGCTGAACTATTAGAGAAGATGCAAGAACAGGTGCAGGAATTAGCAACTTAGATTGAACAGAGTGAGGGGGCTGGGAGTACAAAGTTAATCTCTGAAACAAGTTTCTATAGATCAGCAAAATGGCTGCACTCTTAAGTTACAGGATCTTTGGCAATTGTTCTTATAAGATTCTGGCTTGACAACCAGGCTCTGTCCCCACTATTCATATTTATTCCCTGGAGTTGAGTTGGCTGCATACAGAGTTAGGAACAGAAATGACTTCATGATTCTGCTCCTGTTCCTAACGACAGAGAGGATATTTATGTTTTTTTTTTTTCATTTCAGAAAGAATGAGTTAATGCAGACTTGAAGGAACCCTAATAGATACCTGAGCAGGATTTGCTAATATTACATTCTATATTTTAAGACATCTGGTCATTGTGGTCCATGAAACTATGTTAGCTAAAACGCAGAAGGGTTTAGAAGAGTTGCGGTATGACAGTAGTCCACACACAGTAGGTAATGGATTATAAAATAGGCAGCATGCCTCCTCTTCTTCATGGCAGTACAAAAGCAGACTCGTATTCCAAAGGCAACGTCAAACAAAACATGGTCTTCATTCAGCTATCTTGGCAACAGCAGCTGACTGCCTGTGGTAAAGCTCACTGCAAGGTCAGGCGCCTTGTCCGCTGCCATCGCTCACAGGAACTTGAAGGGCTATCTATCATCACAGCATTTCTTTGCTGTTCCGTGTGTCCTTTCTTCACAGAATCCCAAATGCCACCCTTCAACACAATTCTGCATTTTTCTTCCAGGGCATCAGCAGAAAGGCTGCAACAAGGCTGAAGCTCACAAGCAGCTGAGGGGCTGAGGCAGGGCTATCCTGGAGCAAAAGCACAGGACAAGTGAGGGGTCCCAGGGCTGCACTGTCACAGCCTCACACAGCAGATTTCCTGTGTTCTTGAAACACATGCCAAAATTTTAGGTGTGAAATGGGAAGGATCCCAGTCAGGCCTCCTCCCTTTTGCAGGGGCATCTGTGCCCTCAGGGGCTCAGTGGGACTCCTCCAGCTAGGTCACCTTTGCTATGACAATCTCTTCTACCCTCACTTGCCAAAATGACTCAGTTCCTTTCAAGGTAGCTGATACTATGCAAATTCATGTCAGTAACTTTATAAATGTAAATGCTTTAGTCTACTATTATTCCTGGGAATATACTTGGCAGGGCACCATGCCTTCTCGTGTCTGGAGTGGGCAAGCATTTCCAGCCATAGGGCAAGGAGTCTCTTGGTGAGTAGTCCCCAAAGCCATAGCTGTCCCTCTCTTTTGGCCATCTTCCTTAGCCTCCTTTTTACTAGCAAGGGCAGAAAATTAAGGCTCAATCTGTCATTAGAGATGGAGAGGGTTTTATGGGTAACGTGGCCTCCAATGGTAAACTGGAGAGAAACATTTTCTACACCCTGATTCTCAGAGCCAGAATTCTTTTGTGTCCAGCCCTGGCCAAGCTTAGCTGTGCCCTGGGAACCCTCAGGTGCCAGCTTTGTTCCTGCCCATGGCATGGAAGAAAACATGAGCAGACAATAGACAGTCATGGGCAACTCCCAGAATTTTCTTTCTCTGCAAGCCACATCACCAACCAGCCCAGGCCTCAGAAAGGACCACACAGGCAAGAAAGATGCTTAGTTCATCTCCCACACGTGTCTGCCTTTACTGGTGTTCTTGGGGGAACTACCAGCCTTCCACAGGGCACACTTCTGTCAGTGTTCCTCAAGAACAGGGCACTATGAATGCCGCCACTTCAAAAATTACAAGTGGCTCCACCCCCAGTAATGGATACGATAGCTGTCCCCTCTTTTAGGAACTGCACTTCCACTGCACGTCCCATACAAGGTGAAGCCACTGTGCATAAATGTCTCCTCCGTGCCTCTCAAAAACCCCATGATGCAGGTGGGCAGGCGTTTCACTTTCAGTTTATAGCTGAGGAAAAGGTAAGTGACTTGCCAAAGCCACGTGGCCAGTCAGCTATTGCCTTACTTGTGAAATGAGGACTTCATGTGAGGTTTCACTGGGAGCTGGCAAAGCTGCTACTGGACCCTAGTAGGCCCCAGGGCCCACGTGTTTGCTGTCATCCACCACAACTGTCCCTGGGCAGCTTCAGAGGTGATCTGGTGACATCTCCTAAGACCCATGGCTCACTATCTGTTTCCCACAGCCATGAAAATTGCCCTTCTGTAGCTCAGGGCCTACTGGCCTTGCACTTCAAAGCTCAGAGGGGAGTCACTATATGCCAATCACTTTTCTAAGGGGCCTACATATGTTAATTAATTTAAACTCTGTGAACCAATTACTTTGATTATCCTCATATTAAATTACGTCCACTCTGTGCCTTTTAAAATCCCTGCCAGATTGTGTTTTTACTTTCTGTAACATTTCTCAACTGATTGCTTCTAAGATGCTTCCAAACACTGGCTCTCAGAAACTATGTTAGTGCATACTTGCCTCTTTTTCACACACACAACCCAGCTGAGTATGGCAATAAGTTCTGTTTGGCCTTTAAACAGATGATAGTATTTAACTTAAAAACCCAGGTGTGGTCTCATCAGTGCAGTGGTGGAGTATCTGCTTAACTCTAGGTTGTGGGTGGTGACATGCAGGTGTCCTGCCTGCAGTCAGGAACTGCTGCAGCAAGGCTGTGGGCGAGGGCCACAGTGGAGCCTGTGTTCTCCCATTCTCCTCTACGTAGACTGTACAATTTTAAAACCGCTCTAAGTTTCAAAGCAAATCCCCAAGTTTCTAGAGATTTGTAAACATGCACATACAGCTCTCTAGTGTACTACAGATGGCTTTTGGCATGACAAATATGATTCCAGAGAGTCGTGGTTAACGGATCTATGAGTCCTCTGGTGGAAAATCTGCACCTTGCCCACAGAGGAAGCCCCTGCAGATCTTCCCTCCCTTTACCCACCTGCGCCAGCTCAGGCCCCTGCAGCCCCAGCCTCCGTCTGCCTGTGCTTTCCCATTTTCAGGAGGCCTGGTCTTGTCTTACATGCCTGGCAGTTTATGTTAGGTTCATTTTTCTTTTCAAATCCAAGGAATCAGGTTCCAAAGCCAGTTGTCAGGCCACCACCAAAAATTCTGAGTCTGATTACAAAGACAATATCTGGTGTAATCTGATACATTTTGGCCCCTTTTCTCTGCAAATTCCTGACCAGGTATCCTTGCCTTCCAAGGGTCCACTGAGATAGCCAGTTGATCCTGAGCCTCCTAACCCAGATCCATTAGTGGCTGTGTCATTCATGATGGAGGTCAATCCTCATGCAGCCAGGGAAGAAAAAACCCTGGTTTTTAAAAAGAGGTCCATATCAAGGGAATTCAATTAATAGCCTGTAGCCTAGTTATGCCAAATTCATTTTCACATGGTTCATGAATCCAGAAAAGGGTAACAAGTTTGCTGTGTTTGTGCATTTCAATTATATGTTGAATTAAATGCAGCAGCTGCAAGCATTATTTATTTATTTAGCTTCCAAAATGATGAGTCAGACTTAATCCAGTTGTATTTTCCCAAGCACAGCAGAAAATAGTTGTGTGGGTATTGTCAGAGGACAAAAATAAATGGCCACCGTGTTCCTTTTGTCCCCAGTTATCGGCTTAAGCCTCAGCGAGAAAGCAGCACAGAGGGGCCCTAGAGAGCACACAGGGGTCCCCTAGTACCCCCACAGCTGGGCTTCTAGGAATGACATTTGAGCCTGCCTTTTCCTCTCCTTTCATGACAGTCCACCAAATATCCCCTTTCCTGAGCAGGAAGAAGGCTGGGACATCAACAGGTTGTGATTCCTGGGCCTCGGGACGAGTAGTGGGGTTAGAACAGAGGAGGGTCCCTGGATGACTGTTGTGGCAGATCCATCGACTACAAGAGCAAAGCACTGGAAGCTCTGTGTCACCAGCGAGGCAGAGGGAAGGTGGAAGAGACACCCCGGTCCACCACAGACTCCTTCTTCAGGGCCAGGAGAAAAAGCTGAGGGGGTGGCATTACTGTTTAAAAGCTGAAGCCCCACACAGGAACACTGCTGTCCTCATCTAGCCTACCTGGGTCACTGACCCTTCCACCATGTCCCTACCCAGCCCCGAGAGAATTTTTAATATTTATTTATTTTTAGTTCTCGGCGGACACAACATCTTTGTTGGTATGTGGTGCTGAGGATCGAACCAGGGTCGCACGCACGCCAGGCTAGCGCGCCACCGCTTGAGCCACATCCCCAGCCCCAGAGAGCGCATATTTCTTGCAGGACCACTGCCCACGATCCTTTCACTGCAAGGACTGATAGTCGGGTGGGGGGAACAGCCATTGGAAGGAAGTCTATTTAGAAGAGACAGGAGCTTGTCTGGTTCCAGGAAGCTACTGCTAATTTAGGTAATGACCCGTTTTGAAGATTCCAGAGTCTCCAAAAGTAAATTTGAAAATCTTAAATTTTCGAAAAAGATTCTCACCTAGAGGAGCAGTGGCTTCTTGGAACATAGTAATGGTTTTTCAAGACGTTTATTAGGAGAATTCAATAGGGAACTCCTTGGGGGATTTGGGGAGGACTGGGCACTGTTGAGGGGCAGGATCCACTCTTGCTGGCCTGGCAGCTGCAGCTGTTTCCTGGGCCCCTCTGCAGCAGGCACCAGCCTGAGGACTTCAGCACTGCTCTTCCTCGGATGGTAAACTGTCTGCGCTCCATCTGTCTTTTTACTTTTTCTTCTTTTTTTTAATATATTTATTTCATTTTTATATGGTGCTGAGGATATATACTAGGTGAGCACTTTACCACTGAGCCACAACCCCAGCCCTTTACCTTTTTATTTTCAAAGTCAGCATCCTTAGGTGACCCTCTTCTTACTAAAAATTGGTGATTCCCAAGACAACCATAAGCAGCATGTCTTTGTTGTTTTCTGCTCAGAAACGGACATTCTCTGCTTGAGCCTTACCCTGCTTTACCCGACTCTCGCCTAGCTTACACTTCACCTTCACTTATAAAATTCTCTTGTATAAAAAAATTTGTCCCAAATTCTACCAGTATTGTAAAAAATTTTTTTTTGAGAAAAAGTAACTCTAAAATCATTTACATTTTCTTGAGTGCCCCTAAATCCTACTCGTGCCACTGGGTAAATGATAGAAGAGAGGCAGTGCAAACAGGTAGAAATTGTACAGCTTCTACCCTAAGGACCCTCTGATTCCAAGGCCTATTGCCAACTTCTGTCCCTCATGCAAAGTGACAACTGACAAGAATACCACAGGGATACATATTGGTTCAACATATGGAAATCAATAAATGTATACATCACATCAATAGACTTAAAGACAAGAATCATGATTATCTCAATAGATGCAGAGAAAGCACTGGACAAAATACAGTACCTCTTCATGTTCAAAACACTAGAAAAACTAGGGATACTAGGAATATACCTCAACATTGTAAAAGCTATCCTTGCTAAGCCCAAGGCCAACATCATTCTAAATGGAGAAAAATTGAAAGGATTCCCTCTAAAAACTGGAACAAGATAGAGATTCCCTCTTTCACCACTTCTATTCAATATTGTCCTTGAAACTCTAGCTAAAGCAATCATATGAAAGAAATTAAATTAATACACATTGGAAAAGAAGAACTCAAACTATCACTATTTGCCAATGACATGGTTCTATATTTAGAAGATCCAAAAAAATTCCACCAGAAAACTTCTAGAACTAATAAATGAATTCAGCAAAGTAGCAGGATATAAACTCAATACCCATAAACCAAATACACTTCTATACATAAGCAATGAATCCACTGGAAGAGAGATTAGAAAAACCACCCTAGCCTAAAAAAATAAAATAAAATATTTGGGACTCAAAAGAGGTAAAAGACCTTTACAATGACTTCAGAACACTAAAGAAAGAAAGTGAAAAAGATAATAGAGGATGGAAAGATCACCCTCCCATGCTCTTGGATAGGCAGAATTAACATAATCAAAATGGTCATACTATCAAAACTATTATATAGATTTAATGCAATTCCTATTCAAATCCCAATGGCATTCTTCACAGAACTAGAAAAAGCAATCGTGAAATTCATTTGGAAAAATAAGAGATCCAGAATAGCCAAAGCAATCCTCAGCAAGAAGAGTGAAGCAGGAGGCCTCACAATACCAGACCTGAAACTGGTACCAAAATAGACATGTAGACCAATGGTACAAAATAGAAAAAACAGAGACAAACCCACATAAATATGGTTATCTCATACTAGATAAGGATGCCAAAAACATTCACTGGAGAAAAGACAGCCTTTTCAACAAATGGTGCTGGCAAAACAGGAAATCATACATAGCAAAATGAAATTAAATCTCTATCTCTCACCCTGCACAAAATCAACTCAAAGTGGATCAAAGACTTAAGACACTAGAACAGAGACTTCTATTAAGAAGAAAAAGCAGGCTCAAATCTTCATTATGTTGGCTTAGGACCTAACTTCCTGAACAAGACTTCTAAAGTGCAAGAAGTAAAAATCAAGAATCAATAAATGGGACGGATTCAAACTAAAAAGCTTCTCAGCAAAGGAAACAATTAATAACGTGTGGAGAGAGCTTACATAATGGAGAAAATTTACTACACGCACCTCAGGTAGAGCACTAATCTCCAGGATATAAAAAGAGCTCAAAAAAACTTAACATCAAACAAACAAAAAACCCAATCAACAAATGGGCTAAGGAACTGAACAGACACTTCACAGAAGAAGAAATACAACTGATCAACAAACATGAAAAAATGTTCATCATCTCTAGCAAGTAGAGAAATATGAATCAAAACTACTCTAAGATTTCATTTCACTCCAGTCAGAATGGAAATTATCAAGAATACTAGCAATAATAAATGTTGGTGAGGATGTGGAAAAAAAGATACACTCATACATTGCTGGTGGGGCTGCAAAATGGTACAACTACTATAGAGGTATCTCAGAAAACTTGGAATAGAACCACCATTTGGCCCAGCTATCCCACTCCTTGGTTTATACCCAAAGAATTTAAATCAGCATAGTATAGTAATGCAGCCACATCAATGTTCATAGCAGCTCAATTCACAATAGTTAAATATGAAACCAACCTAGATGCCTTTCAACAGATGAATGGATAAAGAAAATGTGGAACATACACACAATGGAATATCACTAGCCTTAAAGAAGAATGACATTATGGCATTTGCAAGTAAATGGATGGAAATAGAGAATATGATGCTAAATGAAATAAGCTAATCCCAAAAAACCAAAAGCCGAATGTTTTCTCTGGTAAGTGGATGCTGATCCATAGTGGGGTGGGTGGATGGGGAAGAATGAAGGAACTTTGGTTTGTGTAGAGGCAAGGGAGGGAAGGGAGGGGCTGTGAGGCTGGGAGGGAAGGTAGAATGAGACAGACATTATTACTCTGTACAGGTATGACTACACTCCTGGAGTGACTCTGCACCATGTACTGCCAGAGGAATGAGAAGCTGTGCTCCATTTGAGTACAGTATGTCAAAATGCATTCTACTGTCATGTGTAACTAGTTAGAACTACCACAACAAAAAAGTTAGCAGAGCCCCCAGGCCAGGAGGCTGTCATTTACATCTTTGGTAAAGTGCAAATTACAACCACCAGCTTAAAGTACTGACAAAATTAAGGATGTTCCTTTAACATAGAGCCCAAGTGAAAACTAACATGACAGCCAAGGACTGCCACACTCAGCCAGGGGCCTTCCCAGGAGAAGCCACACCCCTTAGCTTTACTGAGGTCAAGCTGCAGGTCAGGGGGCAAAGTGGCAGGCGCAAGGGTATGGGGCCTGGGGCTAGGGGCAGGCGCAAGCGGGTGGAATCCAGGACCATGGCAACTAGTGCTCCCGGGCTGTGTTGAGGAGGACCCACGGGAAGCGCCTGCTGACTGGGGAGTGAAAGGAAGGGAGTGCCAGGGGACTGTCCCAGGGGAAAGAAGCCTCGAGCACCAGAAGGCTCCAGGACACGCCAAAGGGCTTTATGGAGACAGGTGGCAGTGTGGTAGGAGGGCTCTACACTGCCAGGGTTTGACGTTCACCTTCTTCAATGGCAGTGGGTTACCTCCTTTCTTGGTGACTCAGTTTCCTCATCTGTAAAATGGAGCAAATAATAGCCCTCCCTTCGCAGGGTTGCTATATTAAATTCTTTCACATGATACTAAACACCAGCCATATAAATGTCACTGTTGTTATTCCTGCGGGGACAGGCTGGTGTTGAAGTGGATAGGAATAAGCACAGCATTGCTGCCTGCAAACCACCAGCTGGCTGTTGACATTTAAAACCAAGTGACCCCATGCCAGGATGCTGTGCAGAGAGCTGAGGGGGTTTACCCAGCACAGGCAGGTCAAACCACGTGGGAATGCGCGGGAACCACCGCCTGCTTCCTCCCCCGAGCACCCTGAGCCACTCTGGCCTGGGTGCTGCCTGCTCTGGGGGTTTTCCTCAGCATTTGGTGGCTCTGCACTGCACAGCCAGCAGTGGCCAGCACAGGTCCTGACAAGGCATGGACTCAAGGGACAAAGCCAAAGGTGTGCTAGGGCAGGGCTGTTCTCAGTGTGCCCATTAGATGCCAGGAGGAGCGTGCTCAGAGTGTAACTCCACCCAGAGTTTAAGAACGTCACCTCCCTCGAGTCGGAGTTTGACCTCAACTATAAAGGAGTGGAATTCTAGTGGCTCTTCCTCAGGTGACAGCATGGTTCATAAGGAAGGACATCCCTTCCAAGAATCTCTGAGCCGCAGGGGTGCTGTCTCCATCTTCCCCTGCACTCCGAGACTCCACTGCCCCACCTGTTTCTCAGGCCTAGACAGTCCAGTGGTCAGTGGCAGATATTACCCAGTGACAGCAAAGATGCTGCCTAGAGGTTTGGGCGCTTCTGTCAGAGAATGTTGCCTCTAATGGGAAAAATGCTTTGGACCCAACCAGATGCCTTTGCTGGCACTGCCAGGTGCCATCCGTTCTCAGAACTGGAGAGGGCAGGAGATCAACAGGTAAGCTGTGGCCCCCAGGTCCCACTACCTGGCCTGTTCATGAAGTCGCAGTGGCCCAAGCCTGCGATGTCGATCCTCTTCATGAAGAGCACCATGCTGGTTAGGTTGGCTTCTTGCATTTCTGCTGGTTTCAGTGGCCTCATGTCTTTGGAGGCAAATTCTTCAGTGTACAGACAGAAAAGTTTCCCTATAAGAAACCAAGGAAAGTGACTTCAGTGCCTCTGTGTGGCCTTCATCTAAACATCCGCATTTGGTTTCTGTGTCTGCAGTGCTACCTGAAGAGGATGCCCCGAGAATCTGCTTGCGAATCTCCGCTTGGCTTTGGCTGATGGGCTGTGTGACGAGGGAGTTGGCTCTGATCCTGGGGTTGTACACCTTTAATGGAAAGACAGCAGCGTCAGCCTCAGGCAACTACCATGCCAAGCTGCACGTTGCTGTGAGGACGCTCATACAGGTGCCTTTCCTTTGTCTGCATTTACTATTAGTTCACTTCCATGAAACAGGAACTGCAAGTGCTTCAACACGTGGCTGGAAGGTTGTCTGCTCTCCCTGCGGCTTCCAGAACTTGGGGGCCTTTGCGCCATCTGCTGAGATACTGGCGCTGCTGACTTTCCAGCCACATGGAGAAAGCGCTGCTGCTCCAAGTGCTGATACTCTGATGTACCGTGTGCTCTGAGCTTCCTCAGGCACAACACCTACTATAAAAGACCACAGACAGCACGGACAGCAGGTTTTACGAATGACTTCAGGGACAAGCAGCACTTGGGTTCTCTGAATGGTGGATTACTTCAGTCAAGATCAACTCTAACTGGCTCCAAGGGAACCTTCATAACCTTTGGGACTAACACAAGGATATTTAGGTGTTCAACAGCTAATAATGGTAAATGAATCAATATTTGCTAATTCCCTTTCAGCTCTCAAAGGCTATGGTATCTTTAGTCCCAGTGACTTTGGAGTTTGAGAGAGCTTATTTTCATTTTCCATATTTTTTTTTTTATTTTAAAGGGATTGATAAAGTTATCTAAAAATAGCTTTATTCAAGCAATATATGTTCTAAAAAATTTAGTACATTGCAAGCCAATATTTGCTAAAATTAAAGATGGTGCACTTCTGATTTCTAGTAAATTCCTGGGCAAGATGCTAATTGCTTTGATAAAGGGGCTACCAAAAATTATGTCGATGTACACAGGAGAAGATAAGTTTAGGTGTCCTATGCTGGGACCTTATCAAAAGAAAACACACGGACAAAGAGAACTACTACCCTCATGCTAACGTTTTGTCTTTTCTCCAAGCCTCCTCTGGTACCTCAATCAGATTAATTTGTTTCCAGACTATCAACATCACTCTTCTTTGCATGTGTGACCAAATTTAGAGAATCCAGGACACAACGCTGCATTCTCACTTTCTGGCCAGCAAAATGGTGGAAACCCAAGAAAGTGGATCTTCGTGATCATCAGCACATTATTTAATCCCCTTGATGATAATTACCCTTCTTCTCTCCACACCCACATCAATAACAAATCTGACTGTGTTGCTCCAGATCAGAGATTCCCCAGAGCTGGTGGTCAACACCACTCTTCTTGGATAAACTTGGCAATTCTTCTCTGTTTCATCCATTGGCTTGAATAGTGCACACTTTTCTCTGGGGTATAAAGGAACCACCACCAGTTCTCCAAGGTCTGGGTTTAAGTTAGACCCTTCTTGGCAGACAATCTCATAGGCTTTTCCAATATCCTAGCATTAAAAAAAAAAAAAAAATCACCCATGAGAATAAGTATAACACAAATTGCTAGTTTTTAAAAAAGTCAGAATTCAATAAAATTATAACCAATTCTGTATAAAGCAGGCAGGGAAAGAAATGCCTTGGTTGTTGCCTACATATATCTTTAAATAAGATATAACTGGAGAAGAAAATTTCATTGGGGTCATTAAATATAATTCATAAGTTACTTCATTGCTTTTGGTCCAAAATGGGTTTCCTCTTGTGAGATGTACTATCTTTGCCTTTGCCTCATTATCTGGCTATTTCTCCAGCTTGATGAGGCTGCTCATATCTATAAGCATATCTATATAGACAAAACTTATTCTCGTATCAGTGAGGATGCATTGCTGCACTTTAACACTAGAAGACCTGGGAATTACACACTTGCTGCACATTTCCAATAAAGGCACATAGACAAATATAATCAGGATCCCCATCTGGATCATTCTAAAACTGATTTTGACTCATTAGCCCTCTAAAGTAGCAGAAATATAATAAAGTACAGAGCAAATAGTGCTACTGAACATCTTTGCATGATTCAGGTGTCTAGAAATATGTTTAAATACATGTCAGATAGAACATGGGGGAAATGTAAACTATGGTCGGGCATGGTGGCACATGCCTCAAACCCCAGCAACTCAGAAGCCTGGGGCAGGATGTCCACAAATCTGAGGTCGGCCTCAGCAATTTAGCAAGACCCTGTCTCAAAATTTAAAAAAAATAAAAAGGGCTAGGAATGTACCTCAGTGGTAGAGCACCCCTGGGCTCAATCCCCAGTACCACAAAAAATAAAAAATGAAAATAAAACTATCTGCCATAAAACTATGTACAAATAATTGACAGAAAATGCTTAAAAGGTAAGGCATTTTAGAGAGTGTTTTTTTAAAAATATTTTTTTAGTTATACATGGACACAATATCTTTATTTATTTTTATGTGGTGCTGAGGATTGAACCCAGGGTCTCACATGAGCGAGGCGAGCGCTCTACCGCTGGGCCTCAACCCCAGCCCCAAGAGAGTGTTTTTCTATTTTTCAAATCACACCTAAGTTTTTAGAAAGTCATATAAAAAAGATGTCACACTGTAATTTTGACTCCTCTTTATGTTTCCAAACTTTTAACCTTTTAAATGGTCTAACAAACTACCAAGTGAAAGAAGCTTCACTGACTTTGTTAGATTCCATTAAGTTGAAAGATGGCTTCCTGTGACCCTTAAAGTTTAGGACTTAACTGTACTCTGTTTTTCTACCTTGCGATGCCTTCCTTTCTATACCTTTTGTAGAATGGGATTGAGTTAACTCAAGGGTTTTGGAGGAAGACAGATCTGCCTGAAAAAAAGGGTCAGGCTTCACAGATCTCTAAGAACTTGGGTAAGCTACTTTTTTTCTTTTCTTGTTCCTTTAGGTACCAGGGATTGATATCCAGGGGCTCTTAACCACTGAGCCACATCCCTAGTCCTTTTGATTTTGAGACAGGGGCTTGGGAAGTTGCTGAGACTGATTTTGAACTGGTGTTTCTCCTGCCTCAGCCTCATTGGGATTACAGGCATGCACCTCCATGTCTAGCTGATTTTTTTTTTTTTTAACTGAACAAACAGCATGACTGTTGATCATAAATAAATGAAAACTTGCCAAATGGAATAGTAAGAACAAACTATTTTTCCACTTTTGCAATTCTGATCACTTCATTTTATCTCACATATTTTGTGAGGACAGCCTAGAAATTAAAAGGAAAACAACTGAGCCCTGAGCTACTGGACCTTGCTGGGGCTGGCCTGCCCAGAGACCCACCACTCCTCCCAAATGGCACAGGTTAACACCCTGTGGGATGGGAAAGGAGGCTCGATTCCAGGTACTCTAAAATATTTACTCTTAGAATACTGTTGAAAGAATAATTTTAATAATTAATTTTTAATTTGCTTTTAGTTGTCAAACTTTTTAGTTGGGAATAGGTTCAAATGTTGAATTTTGTTCCAAAGTGGGATGGGGGATAAACCCTTAGTAGGAAAAAGCAGAATGAGATCTAAATATATATTATATAGGGGCTGGGGTTGTGGCTCAGCGGTACAGTACTCGCCTAGCACATGTGGGGCACTGGGTTTTATCCTCAGCACCACATAAAAATAAAAGTATTGTGTCCAATTACAACTGGAAAGAAAATATTTCTAAAAAAACTCTCTCTCTCTCTCTCTCTCTCTCTATATATATATATATATATACACACTATAAAAGTCAGACTTGCTGGGCATGGTGGTGCACACCTGTAATCCCAGAGGCCTGGTAGGCCCTAAGCAATTTAATAAGACCCTGTCTCAAAATAAAAAATAAAGAGGGCTGGGGATGTGGCTCAGAGGCTAAGTGCCCCTGGGTTCAACCACTAGTACCAAAATAAAAATAAAAACACACACAAAATTTAGAGTCTTCAAGCACAGATGATAGAGAGCTTTGAGGCCATAAGCTTCAGAAATTTAAAAATGCTTAAAACACACCTGGCGCCTAATACCTTTTGTTCAATCATTTCCTTGAATCTTCTTACTCCGTGTGTCCAGAGCCTTTGGATATATAGGACGTTACCTGTATAGCTATGCAAAACGGCAACATCTACTGAAGGATAATATTCAGTAGATGTCCAGCCTCCAAAATGAGAGGAGACCCTCAACTGCATAGAACCAGAAAATGCCAACCTGCCAACAGCTTCTCTGACAGTTTGTCACTGCAGGGTACTCTGGCTAGACACCACCATAAATCTCACCCTACATTTTCTACTTGTTTCAGTTTTTGTTTTCAGGCTAAACGATAGCTAAGTGATAAGAACAATACCCTGTAAACATTCAGGGCTGTAAGTCTCAGGTGCCAAGACCCTGGGCAGCAGGTGAATTATGGGATTAATTCACAGCAGATGTGACACTAAGCAAGAACTTTGAGAAAATGTCACATACCTAATGTGAATGCATTACTGACTCAATGAAATCAAAATGTTTCTGCAATTTGAAATGTACTTTTTCAATAAAAAATCACAGCGAGCACTATTCCACTAAACTGCCTGGGTTTGTTCTCATATGCTACTTAAGCACTATGGAAGGTTTTAAAGCTTTATATAAGAACCAAGAAAGCTTCAAATAGCATGGTGAAATAATGATCCACAGCTGTGAACAGGGATTTCCAAGCAAGACAAACCTTTCCAAGACCATCAAAGAGGAATATCTTAACAGTGATGGAATAAGAGGGGTAAAAGAGAAGCCCATAACCACACTGTGCTGCACCTGTTGGGTGGATGGGGAAAGGAAGCCAATGACACCTGTGGACTGTGGGGCTGAATCACCAGGAACAGCCAGCTTCCAGGGAAGGTCTGTAGGAGCCAGCAGAACTACGGCAGCTACTGCCTATGGACCAGAGGGTCTCCAGCGTCTTCAGGGATCCTACTCTCAGAGGCCAGAACTACAAAATCCCCCTGCAGCTATCTGTGGGAGACCAACCTTACACGTGACTGAGTCACACTCCCCGGCTGGGTGCTGAGGCGCTCAGTCGCAGAAATGTGGCAGAGCTTTCCCCACCCTTCTTGGGTGCGAGGGTCGGGGTCTCGTGCAGGGGTGTGTCTTGCTACAGCCCCATGGGTGAAGCTATGCTCACCTGTTCCTTTGTAATATCACCCCTTGCCCTGTTTAGGATAGAATCTTCCATGGAAGTGCCTTGTGTGTGTCCCCTCCTCTTACTGTGCCCTTGGGTGTGGCCTACCCAGGTGTCAGTCAACCTGCTGACAGTGGACATCATGAAGATAGACTCAGCCCCCTGAAACCTGACCCCTTGCCTCATTTGAATAGCTTCTCCTCAATAAAAGGGGTCAGCGCATGCTCTCGCTCTCGCTCTTGCTCTGGACCCTTAAGGTCAGAGGAGCCGTCACAGTGACTCCAAAGAAAAAGGTATTTGTCTCTCTTGTGTGGTTATTTCGTGCAGCCCAGTTAGCCCAGTTCAACTGGAGTGACCCCTGAGCCTTTAGTCTCGAGAACAGAAACCCGGCAGCTATCCTAGCATATAATTTTCAAGATCTTCAGATTGTAAGACTGAGGGTTTCCTGACAGAAATACCCTGGCAATCTGGCATCCTGTGGACTCGGTTTCCACAACCTGCCTCAGTGAAGTTTACCTTCTGAAGTCCAGCAGGTCGACAGTCACTGCCGCCGTTAGTTTATAGCTTAGGTTACTTACAAGGATCAAATGCTTTAAGACCACCATTCCAATTCTGTTACAAGCTTTTATTTTCCAAAAGTTCATTTTGAAATTTTTGTTTACGTACTTGAAAGACAAGATAACCGTTCATCCCTTCAGTCTTAATTACACTTTCTCCTTTTGCAGAAATGCAGGTCTGCTTTTTCACCTGGCAATTCTATTTGCTTTAGATTTCTTATGTTGCCATTTTTCCCTTCCTTAGGTTCACTCAGTGACACTGGGGACCTCTGTTTTCATAGATTCTCTGCCTCCTTAGTCATTTTATTATGTTCCCGAGGACTTTTTTGAATATCCTAAATCATGCAAGGTTAGGACATGACAATAGAATAAATCACTCTCATAGGTTGATTACTATTCAAGAGAATATTTATCATCTTTGTACAAAAAATTGATAAATACACTGTAGAACATACACATTTAAGATTCTAAGTGACTTTCTTTAAGGAACAGGTAACATTTAAGTTGTAAGAAAACTGTCTCAAGTTCCCAAAGCTAGGAGGACCAGTGTTCCTCCTGCCCTGAGGGGCAGGGACTCTCCTGGGCCCTTCCTGGCAGCACAGGAATGTGCAGGCAGAGGCTCTGACAGAGGAGCAGATGCTCCTCTCTTCAGCAGGTGACGCAGCCTGCAGTGAACAGCTTCCTCCTCGGGTTCTGTTAAATCACTAGAACCACTACCTGTTCGGGTCATGGTCTAAGAACTAGTACTTTTACTCTCTAAGTGGACAGATTTGAAGGGAAGAGGACCAGGCAACCAGTCTCTAAGAAGAGGTGGGATTCTGGTGATCTGGGGGCTTTTAGATTCTGCCCATGAATCAACGAAGAGTCAGTGTAGCTTCAATAAAAAAATGAAGTAACCCCAATGGCAACTCGCTGTAGAAAAGCAACCAAAAATGGAAAAGAGGCTCAACTATACATTTCCAAGCATTCTTTTGAAGAGAAGTTTGCAAGAAATCCAAGTTAAGGTTTTTCCTCCATCTTTAAGTAAAGGAGGCTCATTCTAGGGAGATGGCCTTCTGGGGAGCACAATCCACCATTTCTGACTCGCACCCCACTGTCACAGGAACATTTATGGGAACTTTGTTGCTGCTGAACTCCATCCCAAGAGCTTAGGTTAGATTTGTGATCTCCACAAATGTGCCTGGGCACCAGGGAGCAGTCGAGAGTCCTTGTGTGTCTACTGCACAGACAACAAGGAAGCCAGCAGGCCTGGGCTGGGCAGCCCTGGCCAGGGAGCTGGCCTGGAGATCACTTCCACAGGCACCTCGCAGCCTCACTTTCTGTTTGCAGAACAGCATGTGACTTCAGCAACACTTCCCTGTTCCCCTCTCAGTGCAGGTTTTATTTACCCTGCCAAGGCTTTGGAAGTGTCAAAGAATGAGGTGTGATGGAGCTCAATGTTTAAACAGTTACCCGGCAGATGGAAACCGTGTGTTAGTTATTAAAAGCTTCCCAAATGAAATTCCTCATTACACACTGCTGGGTCAAAGTAGCACTTACTTACTTGCTCACAGGCCAGAAAGACTACAATGTCGCCCTCCTCACCCGAGTGGTGAATTTCAAAGATAAGGCGTAAAATAGACTGGAAAGAATCCTTTTGAGCCCCACTAAGGTACACAACTTCCACAGGGTGCTTATTTTTCACCTCTATGAGAGGCACGTTTCCATAGTAAGAGCTGAGTTTGCTGACCAGGAGAGGGGAGCAGTTAATTATGAGCTTCAGCTCTGGTCTTGCCAGCAAGACATCCTTGAGAAGTCCGAGTAACACGTCGGTGGCAATGCTGCTTTCATGGACATCATCCAGGATGACGACCCCATAGCTACCCAAGAAAGGACTGGACATCATTTCTCTTTGCAGCATGTCGTCAGTACAGTACCTGTAAAGAAGGCACATTGCAGTTAGAATATTCTGAAGAAAGTCATGCAGAGAACTTTCTACAACAAACACGCCTTTCCCTTGTATCCTTTTCTTTAAATCAGTGGCTCTACATCTTCACTGGGACCAGGAAACTGTTGAGGTGGTAGAATCTACAGGCCTCCAACATGGGAAAATAGACATCAAGAAAATTTACACCCAGTTTGTGTGTGTGTGTGTGTGTGTGTGTGTGTGTGTGTATATTCATGGGTTCTCTAAGGACAATCGCAGGTTGAAGACTTCTGCCTAAATGCTTATTATAAATAGTAACAAGAGCTGTGTTTAACACGGACCCAAAGCTTTATAAATAAAAAAACTTTACCCCCAAACACCCTCACCAGGTAAGCATTGTCCCTTCCCCTTCATCAGTGGGAGAATTCTCCGTAACAGCATACGCTTTCCAGGCTCGCAGCCAGCTCCCACAGGGAGCTCTCCATCACTGGTGGTGCACGGTGGAGTGTGTCCCTAATATGTTGCCGTCAATAAGCTTGGGCTCTCACTCCAATACTAAACAAACACAAGTCTCTAAAGATAATCTTCATATGAGAACAGCATGCAAATTGGCCAGAATGCCTGGAGACAGCAGGAATCATTAATGATTTTAATGGATTTTTTCAGCAGTTCTTGGGATTTTATTTTTAAAAATAATAAAAAATAACCTATCTGTCACTCAAATATCTTTCTGACATATATTTACCTATGTGTTGCTTAAAGAAAGCAATTTTACACATTTTCTAGCTATTTAAGGTATTTGCTATTGTTTGTCTTTGTACATAATGGTTCTGAGACTGCTATTCTCAGAAAGGACTGATTGCAAGGTTTTTTCTCACTAGCATTTGGAAACTCAGATTTGGGGAGGGTTTTCACCCTTTCTTCCCAGAACTGATGGCTCTGGCCCACTGTGCCTAAACCACACGAGCAACAAGACTGAGGCTGCCCTGGTGCCTTCCTCCGGGGGGTCTGGCAGCTTGCACTGTACTAAGCAGAGGGTGCTTATGTGACCATCCTCCACTCAAACCCCTGGGCACTGAGTCTAGTGAGTTTCCCAGGAGGACACCACTTTGCATATTGTCACAACTCACTGTGCTGTGTGACCCCTGGGAGAGGACTCCTAGAAGCTCATGCTGGTTTTGCTTTGTATCCTTTCACTAAATATATCTTGATTGCTATACATCTTAGGTGTGTGTAAACTATATTCTGAATCCTCCTGGCAAATCATCATACCTAGTGGGTCTTGGGGACCCTGGCACAGCTCTCAGTTGACCACTTTAAAGGAAGAAAGAGAAGAACAGAAACACAGTTTTAGCTCCTAGTGTATCAGGAAAGCTGCCAGTCCAGGGCAGACGGTTTCTCACTTAACCTTCAGAATAAATCTTCAAGGTAGATTTATTACCATCTCATTTTTATGAATGAGGACCTGAGATTCAGAAAGGCTAAACACCCTGTCACAAAGCCAGGCACAGAGTCAAGATCTCACCCTGAATACCTATCATGTCTGATGCCACTGTTAAATTACAGATTGTCTCCCTGGCCTCTACATCTTGGGGATAAGGTTCCTGCTTTTCTCTGTTGCTCTGTGGGATCAACGCATTTCCTCTCGGCCTTCCTTTTCATACGTATTCTCGTGTCTTACCAAACGAGCAGTGACAAACTGCAATCATTCCTTTCCTCAAACTTAAAGAAGAAAGTATCCTTTGACTTCTTCAACATTGCATTTTATTCAAGATACAGATGAACAAATGTAGGCATGCAAAGTTTGGCCTTCAGGTCCCCTTTTGCTAAGGTTAATTAGTAGGATACAATGCCATCTTGTTATTGGTTCATCTTAAAACAAATCATTTTAATCTATGCTACTTCTTTAATGGTAGAAACTGAATCTCTGTTCCTTTTTCAGCAAAACCCATCTCAGCACTGCCGCTGCAGGACACAGAGCTCACCGTCAGACAGGAGGCATGTGTGTTACGTAAATACACCTAGGTGTAATTAGAAAAAGAGAAGAGGGTGACCTATTTAAAACTCAGCAAGCAAGGCCTGGCTTCCAGATGATCATATCAAACTAAAGGAATCACAAAGGCTCACCCTAAAACTTACTACACAAATCTTTAATTTTTTCTGATATGGATATATTTCAAAGATATATTTCTTACATTTATGATAATAAGGTATCATGTATATAGTGCTTTAAAAAGTGCTGTTACTGATAACCATGAAAAACATATAGATACACTGCCAAGGTTTCAGGAAATGCAGTACAAATTTTAAATTCTTAAGACTGCTGGGTGCCGTGGTACACCTCTATAATTCTAGGTAGGTAGAGTGCCCCTAGGTTCAATCCCCAACACTGCAACAAACAAATAAACAAACAAACAAAAACCCACTAAGACTTAAAAATGCTAAGAATATGATAAAATATTTAAAAGTTTTATTAACATTAATATTTTCTAAAATTTTATATGTTGAGTTTGATCTTAATGGAAATTTGAGAACTTTCAGTTTTCAAAACTGAAAAGGTCAGTATTCAAAATCCATGTGTCACTTCTACAAGAAGACTACTTTGGGTATATAATATTCAGGTGTCTTCTTTTTTCAAAAAACGCCAGAAAAAAAAAGCTTAAAAAATGAAACTGTTATATATAGCATCAAAAAAAAACAAAAAACAAAAAACAAAAAAACAAAGAGGACATAAGATGGCTTTTCTGAGGCCCACTATGTGCCTGATGGATTAGTTTTCAAGGAGTTATGAAGAATACTGCCTCCTCTAATCAACAATCAACCTTAAATCCTTTGCCTTAAGTAGCAATTCAATCTGAGCTTTTTCAAAATTATGGCTAGCATACCTCCCCAGGAAAATGAATCTGGCTCCAATTATAAAAATCTAATTAGAAATTTAATTATAATTACAAAATGGCTACCACCTACATACACTATGCGTTGGTCCCATATATGGACTCACCCAGGCCTCACAGTACCCCTCTGAGCAGGTGCATCAGTCATCCAATTTTAGGGATGAGGAAACTGAAGCACAGAGGATAGGTTCATTATATAGCCACGCTGCCTCCTCCAGAGCACAGAGCTCCAGGAGGAAAATAAGGTATTGTTTTTGCCTCCTACTCAAGACTGTACCCCATTCACAGCAACAGCAAGCAGGACATGTCCTGACTCTGCTTGGGGGAGGTCAGGGTGAAGAGAAAGCCCCAGGTCCCAGCAGCAGAGCTGTAATATGAAAATACAAAAACATGAGTGGCCAGCAGCCAGCATGAGCCGCAGCAGACCTGCAGCAGCTAAAGCAGGCTGTCATCAGAGTGCCTTGCACTGCAGCCCCACTCACCCAAAGCTCTTGTCCCTATTAAGAAAGGGACACTTTAATGTAAATTGTGGACCTTCCTTTGGCTGTCAGAATTGAATGCTTGGGTTTTGCACCCTGAATAATCTCACAAAAGCAAGTCCAATATGTGATAGATGTTTAAATGGTAGGAATGTCTTGACCTACTATCAAATATGATTAGATTTCCAATTATTCATCTTTGTAGCTTTCTTTTTTTTAAATATTTATTTTTTAGTTGGATACAATAGTTTTATTTTGTTTATTTTTATGTGGTGCTGAGGATCGAACCCAGGGCCTCGAAAGTGCTAGGGAAGCACTCTACCACTGAGCCACAACCCCAGCCCCTCATCTTTGTAGCTTTCTAAAAAAATAAATAAACACACACACACACACACATACACACCTGATTTCATATTAAGATAAAACCATTATTCTATTTTAAAAATGACTATGTCCAAGGGTTTGCTGATCAAATAATTTTCAAAGTCTAAATGGCATTAAAGATATAAAAACACAAGCACTTACTTCAGAACCTTTAGAACAATCATTTAATTAAAATCATGATGGTGGCGCATGCCTGTAACCTCAGTGGCTCAGGGAGGCTGAGGTAGGAGGATCACGAGTTCAAAGCCAGCCTCAGCAAGGGCGAGGCACTAAGCAACTTAGTGAGGCCCTGTCTCTAAATAAAATACAAAATAGGGCTGGGGGCATGGCTCAGTGGTCAAGTGCCCCTGAGTTCAAACCCCAGTACAAAAAGAAAAAAAAAAAAAAGGCTACTTTAACCTGTAAAAGCTGAAGAATGACAGCTACCCCTAGGGCTCCTCCCTCTTTCAGCATTGTATGTCGTGCGTGTCCAACTGTGCGACTAGTCTGTGAGCTCCCAAGAGGCAGAGAAGGTTTCCATTTCTTGTCAGTCATGCACCATTTACATAACAGGAACTTTATAAATATTATTAGAAATACTAACTTGATGACTTGGGCCAGCAGGGCTATATCACTAAGGTAATGTGTTCTCAAGAAGTTCAAGTCACAGTGCTTTTGGTGTGAAGATTCCCCATAGCTTGACCCTAGCCTGAAGATAGAGTCTTCTATTTCTGACGACAGCCATTTGCAGGAAAGCAGCTTAGTGCAAATGAAACAAGTCACATGGGCTTTTTGAATGGACACGGAGCCACATTCAAGTCTGCAGCAGTGGTTGGGCCAGGACACTTCTATTTCCTCCCACTAGCAAATTTGCCAGCATCCTCTGTGGGACAAGCACATTGAACGCTGGGGATATGAGTGTGCAGAAAGCCATCTTTGTCCTGTTCTTCTGAAGCATAGCTGCCTAAACGGCATGCCATGACACGCTGGCATGCCACATAAGTGGGTTATGGATGTGCAGATACACTAATACTGATCCCAGTATATGCAGAACCCCTCAGTTCCTAGAGAGGCAGGCAGCACCCAGGCAGCTAGAGCCTACAGGTGGTCACCTCTGGCTGTAAGAAGCACCCACCATTTCCTTGAGGTGCTGGACAGATACTATCACTGTCTATGAGGGCTATGATATAAAACTGCTCAAGAAGCACTGGTCCAGGGCAGTAACTTTTCTAATCTTCCTACTTCCTATTTCCTTTCCCTTTTCTCTTTTCTTCTTCGTATCAAGCTCTCAGAAGCCTTTACAAGAAATCTCACACGGAAGCTGAACACAAAGAAGAGGTACCACAACTTACAGTAGCACAGAGAAAGTTCCTGGGATGCCTTGAGACACTGAAAAGGAAAGCTGCAGAACACAGATGGAAAGGGTGTGGTGGAGGCTGATGCACTGGAGCCCATAGGGTTTCAAATTCCTATCAGCAGAGGGTCAGGAAGCCTCCTGGTGTGGGTGACTCTCCCACTGAGTCTTGAGTGACTGGGAGGAAATAGCTATGCCCACAAGAGGCCTGGATTCTCTGCATAGGGAAGCACAGGTTAAATGCACAGACGCGTAGAGGTCCCCACACCCCACAGCTGGCACACAGGCGATGAGGTGGGCGCATGAGCAGGCAGAGCTCTACAAGTATGAGCTTGAAGGTCTTTGGGCACCAACCTAACAAGCTGCAACTTTTTCCTGAGGATTATGGGGAGCTGTGGAAGAAGTTTTGGCACAGAATCTCTGATGGTGCCAGGGTGGGGACATAGCTGGTGCGGTCAGGCTGGACACTGAGACACAGTTATTGTTACCCCAGATGCTCAACCCACAGAAGTAAGAATAATGCTCTTCCAGGATCACAGAGCCCAGGCCAAGAGTCATCAGGGAGCCGATGAAGCCTCCAGAACTAACCTCAGGATCGTTTCACTGGTACAGCAGTTTTCAAAAGGGATCACGTAGCCAACTTCATGCCCGATGTTCACATCCATCTCATCCGCTACCCTCAGGGCGAGCTGGACTGCAGTCTGCTTACGGACCTGAGTGCACACCACGCCCCCATGCTGGTAGTGAACGGAAAGGCAATATTCAGCACACCACTGAGGAACCTTAACAGGGAAAAATGACACAGGGTCAGCTCCCACTATGACAAACACGACAACCACAGCAGCGACAGCTCTGTTGTAGTAGGGTCCGACTTCTAAGGGACTTTTTCTTTCACCAGTCACCAAAGGACTGTACTGAATCTTCTTAAATGGAACTCTGATCAAGCTGTTATTATGTATGCACTGTCATGAATTAAGAATACACCAGAGTTAGTAGGGAAATTGAAGCTATTTAAGTTTGACTCTCAAAGAAAGACAAAAATAAAGAGAAAAATAAAAAAATATGCTTAACCTAAGCTATTTCTGAAAGGCTAATCTAGTTACAGATTATTATTTTCTTCTGGTGATAAGAAAGCCTCATCAAAAATATAGCTTCTGGCATCTGCTATTATGATTTAAGAATGTAAATATTAAATAGCATTTAAATGAAAATGAGCAACTCCAAGCATTTACTTTTAAATTTAAATGATCATAATAAATAACTAAGTAAACTGGGTGACCAACCATTCTTCTGGTATGAAGACTAAAATATTCTGGTAATTTGTTATCTAAATACAAATGATTTCCCACATAGATTTGGAAAGCAAAGCTGCTTAGAAAATACTTTTACCTAAAATGTGTTGTATTGGGGCTGGGGATATAGCTCAGTTGGTAGAGTGCTTGCCCTCCATGCACAAGGCCCTGGGTCCAATCCCCAGCACCACAGGAAGGAAAAAAAAAATCTGCTACTAAAATGTGTTATGAATCAATTGCTTTTTATCAAGTTAATTTGTGTAAGAATTGTTTTAGCAGAAAAGTACTGAATTTATTTGTAAGCTACAATCTTAAGATACTGTCAATAAATTATGCCTTAAATGCATTAAAAAAATCATTCGAAGAGTATTTTTAACTAGATCTAAAGCATCTGAAAGTTGCAGAATTTTTAATGATCTGAGGTCTCCTATTTACTAGTCTTATTGTGGAATTCTTAGATTTTAATCCTCACTATAATTTGAAATATTAGTAATTTCGAGATGAGTGAGTGTGGCTGGCCCTCACTTGTATTGAGAAGAAAGAATGCACTCCCTCCATCTGAAGACAGGGGGCAGCCTTGTCAACGGGTTGAAATTACCAATAATTATCTACTCAGTGTCTATTTTGTTCCACGAAAGAAGCAGGTTTAAGATGGTGTGCTCAGGAAATCTGGAATCAAGGCAGAGCCAGGAAATCACAAAGCACCTATGGGGCCAAAGCCAGCATAGGTCTGGCTTGTCACTGACCTGACCCACATCAGCCACAAGTCTCCCAAGCTTCAGCTCCCTTGTCTGTGGGGGAATGTGTTGAATGGATGAGAGCTGTCCTTCAGGCCTGCGCTCCATGGGCTTTGTCATTCCCAGGCATTAGATCCCGGTGCATTTCCTAACCATGGCAGAGCTGCCACCCCCCAATTCCCCAACTAGACTCTGAACTCTGAGAGCAGAGATCTGTCTGTCTTGGTCACCAAACTATCCTAGTGCTCAATAAATGTATGATAAATGAACCAATTACTTACTTATACTTTCTAGAAATATTTTAAAATTTGATGATTCTACAGTCTAGAATTGTTTCACAATCACCAATCTGAGAATTCACATAACATTTTGTTTCCCTCGTTCCTTAACAAATATAAATATGTATAAATAGGACAAATATAAATATACATATATTTATATATAATATATATGATTATATATTTGTTTCAGTCATATAGAATTATAAAATATATATTTTTATAACATTTCATATTATAAAATATAGTCATATAAAATAAAATCATAATATATATTTATAATATTATATATATATATCCTAGTCAAATCCTTGGTTTTTAAAGTGACTTCCTTCATGTAAGGGTCCATAATCCAGGGTCCCTAGTGCAGACCTCAGGTAGCACTCATGTGAAAAACTGCATTAAAATCACTTTTTGAACTTTGTCTTCCCGTTAGACTGGAAGATCCTTAAACTGTACATGTATGTTTTATATTCGTCCTCAATATTTAATAGAGGACCTGACACATGGAAAATAAATATTTGGATGGATGAATGGATGGATCAAAATTGAAAAGAAGGCAGAGAAAGGCTGGGCTCAGGACTAAGCATGAGAGACTAAGACCTAGGAGAAATAGGCAGTACCCATTTACTAATTATGCATAGGAAGAAAAAATAAATATTCCATGGTTTCTAATATAAAACCCCAGAATACTGGTATAAATTAGCAACAACTGTTAATTAGAAAGTAAAATAAATGAGTGAAGCAAGATAATAATACTAAGTTCTATTGAGAGGAATGTGGAGTTAGGAAGGAAAAGAGATGGCCTTTGGGACTGTCAGGAAGATGGTCAGTATGACAGTCCCTGACTAAGTGACAATGAGACACATTAGGTGGAGCTGTCCTGAGGTCAACTGAGAAGCAGGCCTGAGAGAGAGGTCGGAGCTGGACACAAAGGCATGGCAATCCTAGAATTTCAGAGATAAAAGGAATCTCTGGAAGCCGTGTAGGCCAATCCCCTCATTTGATTTACTTGAGAAAATAAAATGGGAACAGTCCTTCCATATGTCAGATAATATCTAGGGCAAGGCTGAACACACACGATTAGTGGCCAAGTTCCTAGCTATATAGAAATTACAACTACTTTCAGAGCACACACTCGACTAGGGTTCTGACTACATAAGATGCACCTCCACTTTGGGCAACAACTGTTTGTGAGTAGGAACAGTAAGAGATGAGAATGCAAACTGAAGGGTCATTCCTGAATATAAAGGAATGAGACATAGAGCTAGCTGTCCTCTCTGTATTAGAATTCCTGCATGTTGTCATGCCTTGGAATCCCTCTAGGAAAGCAAAGGTGCATTCTGAAGTTTGATTCCTCAGCAAATTCCAAATATTGGCGTAAAAAGTTATGATGCAGCAAATGCTGGAAATTTGGATATTTTCTACTTTTGAGGGACACTGAGGCTATAGCTCTTTAAGGAACCCTGGAATTCTGTGCCATAATTAACAGGAAGCCTACTGCTGGTGTCTGTGCTCCTTGTCCTGTCTACGATTCTCCTCTGAGTAACCACTGTGCAGCTTTTCCACTGTCCCTCAAAACACCTTCCTCTTCTCACTACTGAATTACCTACCAGATAGAGGTCTCGAAGACATTCCGCATCAGGAAGTGTTCCTCTGGACAGGTTAGTCGCGACGTTGACTTTATGGGAACTAGGAAGTACAGCTAACTGTGTCTTTCCACAAATTATTTGGCTTTAGCTGTCTTCAGAGAAACACTGAATCCTGGGCCATTTTGTGACTTAAATGGCACTGAGCATTTAGCAAAAGTTATGCAATATAGTGATAAAAATAGGAAATTGCTCCTTTAACATATGCAAAAAATAATTTATCTACAAAGCAACTTGCTGGCAACTTTGGCAATAAACAACTCCCAAGTTTATATGTTGGGCCTAGAAACTCTCCCCAACTAGAAATCAATACTTTAAATTTTTCTTTCTAAGCTTGCCTAATAATTTCTCAATTCATTTTATAGATGCAATTTCCTGTACTGTATGATATGCCAAATATGTTCAAGTCAGAGCAGTGAGGTGTGCCTTATGTTATGCCCCAAAGCCTATGTCCCAACCCTGAAGCCTGCAAGGCAGGCAATCAGTGTTAAGCAGAGACCAAAATGTGCATCCCAGCCTTGCACCTCCAACCTGGAGGAAAATGGCTAGGACTTAGGCTGATCTGCTGCTGTGAGAATAGGAAACAGAAGACCCCTGGGTGACTAAAACCCAATCCACGGATAGCCTTGATCATTTTTAGTTACTGCAACTTGTACCAATTCGGAAAGTGAAGCAAAGGCGCTCCATTCCTGACTTTGAGCAGCATGCACAGAGGATGGGTTACTGGATCCTGGGGGAGATAGAATCCAAGGTCCTTGGGTTGGCTGCAGATTTCCTGTAAGAATCTGCAGCCAGCTCCAGACGGGAACTAGAGCATATCAGCAGCAGCAAGCAGCAAGCAGCAAGCATGGTCTTATCACTGACGTGTGCAGGAGGATATCCATGTGAGCTGTAATGGTATAGAACCTTCTGCTTGTTCATCCACAGCTAGAGATTGCTTTACCACATCTTATGGCAAAATGGTTAAGTAAGAATAAAGAAAGTGAGAGAAAAGACCTGTCTCTGTGAAACAGGATACAACTACTGTTCTTTTCAACACATCCTAGTCCCAAAGGGCCCAAGCCTTATTTTTAAATCACTCGTCTGTCCATGAGGCCAGACTCCTTTTCTGCTTTCTTTTCTTGGTGTCACTAAGACCCCCAGTTCTGTGGCAAAGTGCCAAGGTCCCACTCACTGACTCATATTTCAGTACCAGAATCACAGAATTCACAAGGTAAACGACACTCTGAGGACCACCAACTCCCCAAAGGTGTGACCCCCTTCAATAGGGTCCTTGCAGAGTACCTGTGCCTAAGGTGGCTCGTCCTGCCCAACAGAACTCTTTACAAAGTGGTGGGGCCCTTCTGAATCAAAGGTCACACACCCCTGGGTATGGTAATTCACACACATCTTGATTTGGGGTGAATACAGGCACAATCTACCAGCAGAAAATGACGGGAAAGTTCGCCCAGTCAGTAGGATGGAGATGTTCTATGCCATCCAGCTTCTGAAGTTAGATCTTTTATTTTTTAATTTATTTTTGCATTATAATTCTTAATATACCATTATACCATAATTTATCATATCTCTGATTATATATAAGGTATGTTGAAGTTAGATCTTAGACATTTCATGCTTATTCACTTCACTGACCCATCCATTTGTGGGGAATTTCAGGACAAGTTAGAGAAGAAGCAAGCAAAACAGATAGTTCTAAAAATGTTTCACTTTCTTTCAGGCTCTTTCACAAGCTTGCCCCCAAAAAACGTAATAGGGAAAGGCGGTACAAACAGATGAGACACTGTCCTCTTTTCCCCTAGGGCAGTCATAAAATAGCCTCCATAACATCTGCACCAAACAGTGATGGAATTTTTAGGACCTTTGGAAGACTTGGCTCTGGAGACAGGCTTTTCTTTGAAAGGTTTTAAAACTGTGAGGAATAAGGAAATAGTCTTAGAACCTCTAAAAATAAATAAGTTACCAATCTATTTTCAGAATTAAGAAAACAACCAATGAACAGACCCATTTCTCATCATTTGAGTACAATTTTTATTTCTCTGAACCTGAAGATACACGCTGCCTTCCCACTGAAGAGAAAACAGGCGTGATTTATTTAAGTTATTGGGAAGCTAAAAATATCAGGAGAAATCACGGCTAGGTATTAATGCATTCCAAAATACTTAACAATTTCTTCTCTTAAAGATCACAAATTCTGACAGAAAACTCAAATAGTATATGGGAAATTAAAAAAAAAAAAAAAACCGTAGATGTGGGTTAACAGTTCTGAAGCTCTGAGTATTCTAAGACTAAACAAGTAATAAAAATATTGTAAACAATGAGAGCCACGTTTCTCATGGAGAAGGGAGTTACAAAAAATATGGAAACTGGGAGGGCTATGATGGGTCCTGTGGTGCTGAACTGGTATGGGAGGCCCCACTAGGAACTCATACTGAGATAGACAGACAGACAGACATGAGAGAGAAACTTTTTCTTTGCTTTATCCACCAACAGGGCTTTGAAGAAAAGACAAACCAATGGCAATGGGCACAGCTAGGGTCCAGGTCCTGGTTTCTAAATGCAGCTTGCTGCTAAAAGGAACCAGTCTTCTTGAGAAGAAGGGCTGTTGCCTAGACGGGCACAGGGAATATCCTGGATGAGCCTGGCACATCTCACTGGGCCAGAAAGCAAAGAAGTATTCGAGACGGATGCAGATAAGTCAAGGACACAAAGTGACTTTGATGTTCCCACTGGGCATATCAGGGACAATTTGAGTAACAAAAATAAATTGGGAGGGCCCACCATAGCCCTCCCAATTTCCATATTTTTTGTAACTCCCTTCTCCATGAGAAATGTAGCTCTCATTGTTTACAATATTTTTATTACTTGTTTAGTCTTAGAATACTCAGAGTTTGAGAACTGTTAACCCGCATCTACAGTTTTTTAAAATTTCCCATATACTATTTGAGTTTTCTGTCAGAATTTGTGATCTTTAAGAGAAGAAATTGTTATGTATTTTGGAATGCCTTGTAATGAACTATAATCAATAGAATAAAAAATATAAGAGTCTGCACTGACATAAATAACTAAATAAATAAAGCTGATAAATTCTAAGTAATAAATGTAGAAGGGATGTTGAAATGAGAAAAATCATCATCGGGCTACCACCAGAGCAGTCTTGGAGACGTCAGCCTCAGCAAGCACACTAGACCTGGAGGTGAACGCCAAGAAGCGCATGTCACAGCGGCCTCCAAGTGCAGACCTACTGAGTAAGGAGGGGGACAGTAGCGCCACAGTAAAAACCAGGCAGGCACCACCTCACCAATGATCGGATGTAACACCCCCAGCCGGGAAGAAGCCACATGTTAGGCCTCTGATAGGACTCTCTGAGGGGGTCACGGGGCACTTCTGTGGTCTTCCTGCCACAAAGGCAGAACCTGAATTCAACCCTGGGGATATACCAGATCATTCAAACAGGGGAAGTTCCACATGAGATCTCTCTCCACAAAAGTCAAGGTCATGAAGGACAAGGAGATGCTGAGGTGTTGTTACAGACTCAAGGAAAAAAATTAAATAATATGGAAATTACAACACAATTTTGGATTGGATTTTTGAACTAGAAAATAATTTTTTAAAATAAATTTATAATTTTCCCCCATGGGTAGAAAATTGATTAAATGTGAATGACTAGAAATTAGATAATAATGAGAGGTCAGCAGTACACTCCCTGTTTGAGTAATTACATTGTGACTATGCTCTGTTTTTTAGTACTTGCTGAAGTATTTGGAGGCACAGGGCATTGTGTGATCAACCAGTTCTTCAAACTTTCAGCATAAAAATGTGTGTGTGTGTGTGTGTGTGTGTGTGTGTGTGTGTGTAACAGGGCAGGGGGAGGGAGAGAATAATAAATCAAATATAGTAAAATATTATTCTTGGGGAATCTGAGTGAACAAAATATGAAAAAAATCTCTGTACTATTGGGAATTTATTTTTTATAAGTCTTAATTATCTGCAACATAAAATTTAAAAAATTTTAAACTTGCCATTTGTTCACAATAACCAGGAAAATTATACTCATTTAGTTCTACTGAAGACTTGAAAATGAACCCTCATGACAATTAGCTTCTTGTGGTGAACTGAAATCAACCGTTATAACAATAATTTATCATGAACATAATATAATAGACTCTTGATATTGGCAGTTATAAACCAGATTAAAAACACCTATTATCCCACCTCCTCTCCTAATTACATTTAAAAACAAGTAGGTGCCAGTGGTCACAAACAACTTGGAAGTGATTCCGTAGAGTGGAGAGTATTCTTTTCATCCCAATTCAGAAAGCCACATGACATGAGACAGCCAATCATCAAATTCTTCTTAGCTACAGTTTGTCATCTGAAAAGTGACTTGGGCTGGATTGGAGTTGTGGCTCAGTGGTAGATCTCTTGCCTAGTATGTATAAGGCACTGGGTTCGAGTCTTAGCATTACATATAAATAAATAAATAAAATAAAAATCCATGGACAACTAAAAAAATTGTTTTTAAATGACAGGTTTTTAAAAATATTTTTTCAGATGATTTTTGTGTTCTATTCTAATTCTTTCATTATAAATATTTATAGTTTAAGAGTGAAGCATAGCTCTCACTTAAATCAAAACTCAAAGTTCCACTACAACAGTAGCAACCTGGACAGTAAAGATTCATTAACTCTTTAGTTTTGGGGCTGAGAACAAACCATGCTAAAATATGACTGTAGGAGGTCAGAACATGCCACCCCAAATATGCCACTCTGGTGTATTGATTATCCTGAGCCAGCTTCACCAACCATCACAACCACACATTTTGATTATCAGAACCCTGGGCACATACATGTATCAGTTAATCCCCAAATGCCTGGTGGGCAAATAACACCTACCATGTCTTTTAAAATATAACATGCGAAATAAGATAATTTAAATGGGTTATTCTAGAGATAATTCAGGGGTTCACTAAACACAATCAATTTCCATACAAGTATCAACTGTTATTCAGTTGTCATTAGTAAACTAAAATAAGTTGACTTAATTATGATATCTGAATTGCTGATGCTTTTTTGTTTTAGCTATTATTGTTATCACAGCAGAACAGTATATTAAGCACACACACACACAACACCTAAAGCAAATTGTTTTTGTAGAAGTTACTCACCTGAGAGCTCTTGCCACATTTAGCATCTCCTGAAATGATCACAATTTGATTTTGAAGCAGATTCTCCATAAAGGAGTATTTTTCTTTCCATATTGGAAGCTCTTCTCTTTCTTTCAGAAGTTTATAATAACGTGATGAATATGGCAATCCATCAAAAGGGTTCAGTTCCAAGTCCTCACAGGCCAGGACCCCTTCCTCATCCCCATCGCTGGAATCGAGGGATTCAGGAAAATAGCGCTTTTCCGAGGTGGAGTTTGGACACTCCAGTTCTTCCTCTTCCATCTTGTCCACCAATGAGCGCAGGCAGCCGGCACTCACAGTCGAGCTTCTCCTCTCAGTGGCCCATTGCCAAAGGGTCCCAACGCCTCCTAACACACACGGGGATGTCCCAGTCCCTAGGACGCAGTCCCAGGTTTCTGGCAAGTGAAACTCCTCAAGCCGGCACCAGTTCCTCTTGCTGTGGACCCACTGTGCTGGCCTCTTCAGTACTCTTCACATGTCAGATGACTGTCGATAAACCATGCTAAAAAATAAGCACACGAAAAAGAATGCAAACTCAGGCATACAAATGAGAAGTTAGAAACTACAGGCATTCGAACAAAAAGCAAGATTTTTTGAGCTCACTTGCTACAGTCTGTCATTTCTGCCACTTGCTTAAAAGACCATGAACAATTTTGGCTGGCTCTTACAGGTTAGTGGGCTGCAACTTCTCCCTGGCCATTTTGGAGAATGACTCCCAGCAGGCCTGGAGCTCTTGGCCTGAGCTGTCACAGGCCTCTGCCTGCCCTCACCGCCAACGGAAAGCTGCAGGGGGGGGGGGGTACAGCTGTGATTGTGAGGCTGATCAATCACTGGTGACCTAATCCCATGACAAAAGAGAGCTGTGAAGGCCTGGTGGGGGTTCCCCTGATGTGGGCTGCCAGAAGTCTCTTATTATTCAAAAATCCTCTAGTTTAAAGAAAGGAGGTTAAAAAAACTTTTCATTTTACTTTTGTTTGTGCCAGTTTGGAAAGTAAAGTGAGGGAAGTGAAGGTATTTCTTTCTTTTCCTGTGTGGTTATGCCAGCCTTCACTAATAAGGTCTTTTGCTTAATCAAATCAGAAATTTCCTGCATATTTCTTGAGATTTTTGGATCTTCAGCTCAACGTGTCAGATCCAAGAGCTAACAAAGGACAACCTCTAATTTAAATGAAGAGAAATTACCTAAGAACTGGTAAGGTGCACCAGAAACTTATCCCCCATTGTCAGGCAAGTGGTCTTTGTTCCTCCACACACTCAACTGTGATTAAAAAAGGGGAAAAATCCAATCAGCATTGCTGGGGGTTGAAGGGAGTCCCTTCTCACATTAACCAGGTAAAAATTAAAGACATAAAACTCAAGAAAAAAAGAACAAATCGTAAAATACAGTTGTGATATGCTTTCATTTAATTTCTCTCTCCACACACCACCTGGCTTAGCTATTGCTTCAGGCAGTAGAGCCAGGGGCTAAAAGGACTAGCTGGTCCCCAAGGGAGAGAAAAGCCCTCTCCATTGGCCAAGTGGGGCTCCAGGGAATAGTCACTCAGGAAACATTTGCCTTTGTGGCTTAGATCGACAGATTAGGGGACACACACACACACACACACACACACACACACACGCAAGCGCACGTGGGTGGGAACAAGAACAAGGTAGAACTTTCATAACCTTACACATGAGCAAGTTGAGAGGGAGAAACTAAGACTTTTTAGCTCTATGCAGGTAGAGTTCTTAAAAATTCATTCTGAAAGCCACTGTTTCACAATTAAAATGGAATTATAATGGTGTGTGACACAAACACCACACATGGCTTCACTCCAGATCTCGCTGCCCCTGTGGTGTGAGACAGACCAGCTGTAGGAAACATGTGGCTTCACATCCCTGGACAAATGAACTTCAAGATGGTATCCAAGAACCAGAACATTATACTGCCAAGACAAGATAAAATTTAGTATTTTATTTATATATATATATATATATATATATATATATATATATATATATATATTCTAATTAGAATCCCTTCAAAGGGTTTTCATACTAAGTGTAAATTAAACTGCTATTACAATCCATGATTGCCTTAGGTATTATTTTGCTGCTATTTCTTAACTGTTTTGCCTTAAAAAAAAAAACATTGATTATTTTTATTTTTACCAAATGTTTATTTTATTTTCTAAAACTCCCTCAGTATAATAATCCTGTAATTATAAGAAAGTCATATAAAGCAGAGACCCTTTGAACCTTCAAGAAACAGGCACAGGTTCTGAACAGGCCTCTTTCTAGAGACCAGCAGCTCCCCCAGCCCTTGGTTACACGTTGTGCTTTATCCTCACTGCACTAACACAGCAGAACTAACACCGGCCACCAAACCTTAACACTGTTCCAGTGCAATGATTTCCTCTCGCCTAGAACCTGAGCTGGCCCTGTGACTCACTAGGCCCAAAAGAATGCAGTGACGTTGAATCACTTCCAAGGGACCCCTCGCTTGGAACACTCCCTTAGATGCCCAAGCCACAGCGGCTGACAGCACAGACTCCCACACCGTGCTAATGGGCTGTTGAAGATGCTGCTTCAAGTCTGCAGATGACTGCAACCCCAGTCACCACCAGACTGAGAGGAAAAGGCACCCCTGGAGCCCACTCAACATAAAGAGAAACACATGAGACATAACACGTGGTCGCCTTCATTGTAAGCTGCTATGTTCCAGGGTAGTCTCTCCTGCAGCAGCAGACAACCAAACTTCTACCTCTGCAGAAAGTACACACACACTTTAAATTTTTCTTCATGATGCTGGGCACCATTATATTAGTTTCTACAACAGGATGATGACCTCAGATTTCCCTGAAATAAACAGGGTCAAAACCACACTGCTGCCCCAGAGTCCTTCCTGTCCAGGGCTTCAGTGCCCATGCCACCCTGTGGTCAGCCTGCCTTCCTAGGGAGGCTCTTCTAACCTGCCCCACTCACAGGCACACTAGATACCACACAGGCTTGTCAGACAGGTGTAACTGTAATGCTTAAGTCTGCAAAGGGCAGAATAAAGAATCCAATGAGTCTGAGATGAAAATAGCAAGTTCACAGCCTCTGGACGTCCTTCAGCCAGTCCAAGGAACTTTTTGTTGCTATGCCATTTGGGTTCACGATTTGGAAGGGGGAGTGGCTGAGACCCATGGAGGCTGAGTTTTTGGGCCCACCAACTCCACTGATATTCACACACCTCTCTCCATTAGTCCTGCATATGGACTAAGTCAGGCTAAAAGTCCCCCCCCCCCCACACCACTGCCCAGAGGTCATTAAAAATGTACAAGAGGTCCATGTCCTGCTTTGGCAAATTTAATAGTGCCAACCAAAAGAAGGAAAAACAAATAATATGGTAGGTTATAAATCACTCAAAACAAAATTTAATGAAAATTGTTCTGTTACCAGTATAAAGATTCCACTGTAAAAATTTTGAACCTAAAATACTGACATTCACTCCTTTTCAAAGCTCTTGTACGCGTATGCTACACGTACTACAGTTTGTCAGTGACTGCCCTTTGAAGTGAATCTATTACAACTCTCAAATGGGCATCCATGAAAATACGTCTAAATAACAGACAACCTCAATAAGACAGAATTAGAAGCTGATTCCAGATGAAATCATGTCTTAGTCATTTATATATGTTAGGACTAGTTGGATAATTCTGGAAATATACTTCATAGAAAAGGAAGGACAAAATTTTCAAGGGATTAAGCGAAACAAGATTGTAAAATTGATCCAGAGTAACATTTTATGTTTATAGTTGGATGTATCTTGTTAAAACTTTGGATGTGAGGTGTCCCCCCAAAACTCCTATATTAATACAGGAATATTTGGAGGTGAAATGACTGGTTGCGAGAGCTGTGACCTAATCAGTCCATCCTAGTTTGATAGATTGGGTGGTAACTGCAGGCAGGTGGGGGATGGCTAGAGGAGGTGGGTCACTAGGGGTGTGCCCTGGAAAGGTACATCTTCCCTGTTGCCCCTCCTACCTCCAGACCCTTCTACCATGATGTTTTGCCTCACCTTGAGCCCAGAAAAATGGAATCAGCCATCTGTGGACTGAGACCTCTGAAACCGTGAGTCCCAAATAAACTTTTCCTCTTTTAAATTGTTCTGGTCAGGTATTTTGGTCACATGATGAAAAAGCTGGTTAACATATAGCTCTTCTGCATTTTTTTCCCTGTGTTCAATTTAATACAATGGATTCATCATACCTATCAAATCCTCAGCAGTCTCGCCTACCTCCCATTTTATGTCCTTAAGATTTGTACCCCTAAACTCTATAGTCTCATGTATTCAACTACATTATCTTCTGCTTGGATATTTATTTAATGGGCATTTCAAACTTTGCATGTCTGAAACTGAGCTCCCAGCATCCACCCCAAAGCCACAAATCTTCCCCACCATCTGTTTGTTAATTCTTTCAGTTGCTCAGGTCAAAATATTTAGTTATCCTAGATTTTTAAAATTTCAGACCCCACATTCGATCTTCAGATGATGTGGTAGGCAGAATAATGGCTTCCAAAATGTTCTAATCTCTGGAACATGTGAATCTGGAATGTTCTTTGCATGGCAAAGAATGTGATGAGGGACCTTGAGACCAGGAGACAGTCCTGGACACCTGGGAAGCCCTTAGAGGCAAGAAAAGGGATTCTCCTCAAGTCTTCAGAAAGGACCACATCCCTCTTGACACCTTGATCTAGTGAAGACTTCTAACCTAAAGAACTGAAAGTCAATAATCACCACTGAATTCATGGCAATTCTTTATAGGAATAGTAAAAAACGAACACACCCCATCACATAGGCTCTACCTTTGAAAAATACCAAGGGCCCCATAAGCTGTACTGTGAATGCCTGGTCTGAGCTCCATCCTCTCTCACCTGGATTACTGCATTGGCTTCCTTTCCTCTTTTAAACCCTTTCAAGTTCTCGGCACAGCAATGATCCTGCTAAAAGTCAATGTGAAAATCTCCAATGGCTTCCCATTTCACTTTGCCTCAAGGAGAAACCTAAATCCTCAGTGGAATCAAGGGGTCCAGCGTGATCTAGCCCCACTGCCCCCTGCCCCAGCTGCCAACAGTGGGCTGCCCAGCTCTCTTCTCCAGCCCCAAGCGCCATCATCACGTCACCTCGGGAAGCTGGTGCTCACTCTTCCTGCTCTGAAATGCTCCTCCCTCAGATGCCCAGTGGCTAGCTCCCTCACGGAGGTTTCCATCCGTGGCAGCTCAGGAAGGCCTCCCCAAACTTGACCAACTTCTGGCTGCCCAGACTCCCTTCCTGTCCTCTTCAGCTGCTGTGGTCTCCTCCTCAACATCACCACCTAACGCAGCACATACCCCCATGTTCACTCCTGGTGTCCTCCACTAGCATGAGGCTCCAGGGAGGGCTCTGAGCCTCTCTTGCTCATCATATTCACAATGAGCCACGATGCTGGCACATTTAAAGCTTTAATGAGTATATGCTGAATGAATGATGGCACTTCAGTGACATTTTATCAAGTTTTCCAGGTTGCCCCCTGTTACATCAGTCACCAAGTCCTTTAAACTTTCTCAGAACCCTATCCCTTACCTTTCCCCAGGCCACCTACCTTCCCTCCTTCACCTCTCCACCTCAAGCTGTCTTGCGTAGTTATACTTCAGTCACCTCACTATTCTCCAAGTTCAAGGACTCTTGTGCTGATGAACCAAGTTCAAAACACTCCTGTCAGGAATGCACTATGCTTTTGGATTTTGTGACTTTTTGTGCCTTTTCATTGATGATGTAAAAGTGACTTGCTAGTCTTAGAGGATATTATCACCTGAAATCTGGGCATATCTGCAAACTGGAGTATTTATATAGGCTTTTGGTTTTCCCCTGAATCATACTAAAACTCAAATTAACTCCTTTTCAATGTTTGTTAAGGCCGTTTTTTCTTCCATCACTTCAGGAGAGTTACTGTGTAAAAACGAAGCTGTTCATACCATGACAGGTACCACTTGATCCAGCAGCACTAATGTTCAGGGCACCAAGCTACTGGCACCGAGGATGTGGACCATTTACTATCATTCCCTGACTTGTTTTTGTTTGTTTGGGGTTATCTGTATTTTTACTTTGACTATTATTGGAGCTATAGCTTCTTCATTAGTAATTTCCAGTCTTAAACCTAAATATAATGGGGCTCGGTTAGAAATTATAGGCTGTTGAATAACGAAGGAATCATTTTACAATCTTTAGGGATTTTTTTTTTCTTTTTTTGTGCATTGGGGATTGAACCCAGGGCCTCTCACATGCTAGGCAAGTGCTCTACCACTGGGCTACATCCCCAGCCCTTTTAAATTTTATTCAGGACAGGGCCTCACTAAGTTGCCTAGGCTCGCCTTGAATTTGTGATCCTCCTGCCTCCACCTCCCACATAGCTAGGATTACAAGGGTGTGCCACTGTACTTGGCTGATTTTATGCCTTTAAAGCAAACATCTGGATTGCATTTCATCATAGGTACTGCTGATAATACCTATAATAATACCTATTAAGGTTTTCTCCATGCTCAAGTTTTCTCATCCTCGATACCTACATTTCCAGGTCTTTCATCAACTAATTCAACCAGTACTTGAGTACCTGCTGTGTGTTTGCACTGTGACCTGAGAAAAACACGTGTGACAAACAGCGATGCTCCAGCCTCGTGGAGCTGACAGGGCAGCTGAGGCTGAAGTGGGGTGTGAAGTGGAAATTCTTTGTCCATAACGTGCAGAGACTCTTATAGACAAGTAGCTAAAAGAAGCAAAGTTGGCTGCTACATAATAGGAGAGAAAGACTGTCAGAAATGAGTTCAAACATGAGATGGGTCACACCACAAAAGACCTATATGCTCTGGTAAGATGCTATGTCCTATGTAAGTGTCCCTAACTCACTGGGCTAGTTCTTGATCATTTTGTGTTTTTTTTTTTGTTTGTTTGTTTGTTTTTTTTTACTCACTCTGCTTTTCTTTACAATTTTTCCTTAAATTTGATTTTACTCTTTAATATTAGCTATAGGTGGGTTAAAGAAACAGTTCACATATTAAATGAAATAACCCATATATTTCATTTATATGACCCACCTTTTTCATTTATAAGACCCACCTTCGATTTTCTTAAAGTTCTTAGTGAGATCAACTTCTAGGAGAGCTGATGGCAGTTTAAGGCAAATGGCATCGTGGAAGTAGTTTTGAACTGGTACACCAAGAGAAACCAGGAAGTCCATTTTCACAACCCCACAAATGTAAGAAATACTAAAAACTAAACAACATTTCTCAACTTTAACATTTAAATAATTTTCCAACTGACAGTAAAAATAAGTCCATTCCATGACCTAATTCACAGGGAATATATAATAACACACACACACACACACACACACACACATTATTTTCTGTCTAGAAAGGTTGTTCGTTTTTTTAGGATTCTCAAATTCATTTTAGCACTGGAAGAAGCTATAATTTTTATAAAAACTTGATAAATATTTTAACATCTATTTAATGTTTCTTCAAATTCTACAGAGCAATACATTATTAATTATTCATGTTGCATACAAGAGCAAATAGAGTCAGTGATTTAAAAACAGTTCTAATGAAGCATCTTCCATAAGACTAATCTTAAAAATTTATAATTTTATCATTTAGCTAAAGAGTCAGATATTTCATAGTTTCACAGATTTCCAGGAAATTCGAACACACCTTGCTAACATGAATGCTGATTCTATTATGATAGTACAATGTTGAAAAAGTTTTTAATTCTATCCTTTTATGGGAGCAGCTTAGCAAAAGGAAACCTTTGGAACCAAGCTGTAAAACTACTGCAAACACTGCATGGACTCCATACATGTATCCAGATTTTCACATCTTCCTCTTGGCCTGGTTTATGGGAGTCTTCCTGAAAGGAAGATGAATTTCTAGGCCAGCTCTGCAACTCCTACAAAATTAGACATAAGGCTCTGCACAGACTATATGATCAATAAATATTTGCTAACGAATAGGCAATATATTTACAATCCATAATGATAAGGTTTAGAAAAGAGAAGGTCAATGAGGCATTACAAGTGAACAGTAACTGTCTTCCAGAATAAAAGGATTTAGTTTTTGGAGGATGGGATCATGGGTCCAATATTCCATGGAAATTCCACTCAAAGTGCAGTGAGGGAGACAGGGAGCCTTCACCGGGATGTAAAACAGCTCATGGCTTCCTTCAGTGAAAAAAACCCTTGTTATCAGAAAAGTCAGCTGAGCCACATACCTTCCATCCCAGTGATTCTGGAGGTTGGGGCAGGAGGATAACAAGTCTGAGGCCAGTCTGGGTAACTTAGTGAGACCCAGTCCCCCAAAATATAAAGATCTGGGGGTGGAGCTCAGTGGTAGAGCTCCGTACCCCTGGGTTCAATCTCAATACCAAAAAAAAAAAAAAAAAAAAAAAAAAGGCAGCTGGAGTACACAGAATGTTTAGTGACATGGCTTGTTGTCATTCAGGTACCAACAGTAAGGCTGTGGCCTGGCACTGGTCTGCAAACCCCTGGGAAGCATGGTTGCATACTGCCACTGATATTGGACTAATGACAATAATTCTACTGATTGGCATTTAGACCCTGCTTCCTGCATGCTAGATGCTATGCTAAGCAATTAAGTACTTTATATGGATTATTTCATTTAAACTCTTAAACCCCACAAGGGTTTACTTTATTATTTCTATTTTTCAAATGAGGAAATTTAAACCTTCCGGGTTTTGTCTAATTTATTCAACTTCTAGCAGCTCGTCTGTGACAGAGCACGTGGCTGAAGTCAGGTAGTCTTGTTCTGGTGTGACCCAAGCTATGTGCATAGCACGAGTTTCACCAATAACCATGTTGCTGCCTGACCTCACTAAAGACAATGGGGTCGTGTTGCACCACCGTGGGTTGAAGAAATCTTGACACTGTGGGAGATGTCAGGCAGCATAAGACAGAAGAACATGCTGAAGACAGATCTGTAAATCTTTTTGATGTGTTTTAACAACACTGCTCTAATGGTCCAGGTAAAGTTAGTCAGATATTTAATATGTGAACTTTTTTTTTTTTTTTTTTTTTTTTGGTACTGGGGATTGAGCCCATAGGTGCTCTGTCATTGAGCTACACCCCCAATCCTTTTTATTTTGAGATGGGGGTCTCACTATGTTGCCTGAAATGGCCTGAAACTTGTAATTCTTCTGCATTGGCTGGGACTTCAGGGGTGAGGCACTGTGCCAGCTTAATATGTGAACTCTGTCTTTTGAGCATGGTGTGCCTTACTGGAAACAATGGACTTAATCATTACCAAGACTTGGAAAGCCACTTTGTTTGCCTCAGTTTTAAAAGGCTCAAATTCCCCCAAAGATATCATACTTGTTTTTCAACATCTATTTAAAATCTTGCTAGAAAACATAAGGTCAAAATTCAAAAGTTATTTTCAAAACCTTATTTCTAGACCTCTAATAAATTTACCTTATTTTGACTTCAAGTAATCAGATTTTTTTTTTTTTTTTTTTTGGTGGGGGGAATTTACAGGGATTGAACCCAAGGGTACTTAACCACTGAGCCACATCCCCATCCCTTTTTATATTTTCTTTTGAGATAGGATCTTCTCAAATTACTCAGGACCTTGCTAAGTTGCTGAGGCCACTTTGAACTTGAGATTCTCCTGCCTCAGCCTCCAAAGCCATTGGGATTACAGGCATGCACAACTAAGCCTGGCTCAGGTGTTTAAATAACACTCCAACAATTATTCACTTTTGGGCTGGGGTTGTGACTCAGTGGTAGAGTGCTCGCCTAACACATGTAAGGCAGCACTGGGTTTGATCCTCAGCATTACATAAAAGTGAAATAAAGATATTGTGAGTCTACCTACAACTAAAAAAAAAAAAATTAAAGAAACTATTCATTTTTAATTCAATATTACTTCAATAATTTGAAGAATTATATATTCTAATAGTACTTTAAAAATATTTAGACTCAGATACAGAAAGACCTCCCAAGCTCAGGCAATGCTTATGTATCATAATAATATGCCTCTCTCCACAATTAAGTTTGTGAGTCAGAGGTTTAGTTAGAAGTTCAAATAAATGGGATATTCAGTGCTTTTCAATAATATTTTATGATTTCTTGATTGCATAACATTTTAAAAAGCTAGTTTACTCTCAGTAAAAGTATAGTTAATGCAATATGCTAAAATATTGACTTGGCTTATTTAAGCTAGTCTAGTTAGATATTTGAGTGAATGAGTAAGATACAACAAACTAAGATCCAAAGAACAGAGTATCACCAGACTTTCTAAGGAAGTGGACATATTTATTTTACCTCTGACATTTACTAAGTTAACTTTTAGCCATCTTAAAAATAAAACAAAACAAAACAAAAAAAAAAAAAAACCCACAGTATTTGTTTGCAGTATCACTACTGTTAACTTCTGAAGTTACATTTTATATGAATTATTGCCCTAAATGGAGTCTGTGAAAAATCGATAAACATAAGGAAACTTCTGTGCTGTTAACAAAGTAAAGGATAGTCCTATTATATTAACTTTAATAAAATAGTTGATGAACTATGATGTGCATCAGGGAATATCAAACATGAACTCCTCAAGAGTAAGGGCTCTTGGGGCTGGGGATGTGGCTCAAGCGGTAGCGCGCTCGCCTCGCATGTGTGCGGCCCGGGTTCGATCCTCAGCACCACATACCAACAAAGATGTTGTGTCCGCCGAGAACTAAAAAATAAATATTAAAAATTCTCTCTCTCTCTCTCCCCTCTCTCACTCTCTCTTTAAAAAAAAAAAAAAAAAAAAAAAAAGAGTAAGGGCTCTTGCCAGGCATGGTGGCACATGCCTGTAATCCCAGCTACTTGGGAGGCTGAGGCAGGAGGATCACAAGTTTAAAGTCAGTCTCAGCAACTTAGTGAGGCCTTAAGCAACTTAGTGAGATCCTGTCTCAAACTAAAAAAAAATTTAAAAAGGGCTGGGGAGTGTGGCTCAATGGGTGAGTGCCCCTGGGTTCAATCTCCAGCATGTGCATGCACAAAAAGTTGGGGGTCTTTTATCAATCTTTCTAGATTTTCAGTTTGCTTTTTTGGCTACTCTCCTTTAGTCTCTTGGGCTCTTCCACTACCAGCTATCCTCCTCCAGTGTGAATGTCTGTACCCCAGAGTTCCATTCTTTTTTTTTTTTTTTTTTTATTGATTGTTCAAAACATTACAGAGCTCATGATATATCATCTTTCATACATTTGACTCAATTGGGTTTTGAACTCCCATTTTTACCCCAAATACAAATTGCAGAATCACATCGGTTACACACTCACATTTTTACATAATGGCATATTAGTGACTGTTGTATTCTGCTACCATTTCTATCCCCTACTATCCCCCCTCCCCTCCCCTCCCCTCCCATCTTCCTTCTCTACCTCCTCTGCTGTTGTTCGATTCTCTCCCCTTATTTTTTCCCTCCCCCTTGCCCCTCACAACCTCTTATAATTTTGTGTATCATTGAAGGTCTCCTACCATTTCCATATGCTTTCCCTTCTCTCTCCCTTTCTCTCCCCCCATTCGTCTTTGTTTACTGTTAGTCTTTCCCTCATGCTCTTCCTTCCTGTTCTGTTCTTAGTTGCTCAGAGTTCCATTCTTGATTCTCTTCTCATTCCATATAATTTCCCTGGAGAAAATCATTCACATTTCAACTTCAATGACAGAATATTTAATCCGATAGCCTCTGTCTCAGATCTTTGATTCAGGCTCACAGATTGGGCTTGGCCTACCAGAGAGCCCCATGCAAAAGTCAGGCCTGGCAGATGTTCAGATTCAAAACTGAATTCAGCATCCACCCTGTTTCTTAAAAAGAATATTTCTTCTTTTGTGTTCCAGACTTCAATAAATAGAAGAACCCACCAAATCAAACACTAGGCATCACCCTGGCCTCTCTGTATTCAGCCCCTCTATCACCAAACCTGCCAATTCTGGCCCTCACAGAGCCCCCCATTCCCACCACCTCAATCTCAATTCTTATCATCTCCTCACTAAATTACTCAAAAAATCTCCCAATTTTTTTTTCCTGTCTCTAATTTTGGTTCTTCACCAACTATAATCCTTTTCAAATGCAAACTGATCATGTCACCGACCCAAATCCTCTTGACCTTTAGGAAAAAAAGCCCACAGTCCTTATATTCTTTTTGGTCTATTTGTCTCTCCAGCTTCACTTCCTCCCACTCTGTTATAATGTACACGAAGAACACTCTGCTTCAGCCACAGTGACCTGCTGCCAACGGCTGCTCTCTTTTCCTCCTACTCTTGCCCAAGCTATTCCTCTGCCTCAGAAGCCCTCCTGTCCTCACAGAAAATCCACTTGGGCATGTCCTATTCACCCTTTATAAAAAGCAAGCCCAGGAGTGAGGAATACCTATACACTGTGAATGCTCAATACATGTTTGTTCTGTGTCTGAATCAGTAATAATCTTTCACATAAGAAAAGTTCTTTACAATATACAAATATTATCATTCATATCTATAACCATATTTATCTCGATTCTTTACAGCTAGACTGTTAGACAACCACTTTATGTTATTGATGATCAAATAAAAGTTCCTGCCTTTCCCAAGGTAACATAGCTAGAAATTAATGATCATCCTTGACTAAAGACTTGTCCTATTACTATCCTACTCAAATTATCAGGTATCCAATAAAGCCCACTATGTGTTAAAAGGAATACAGAAGTCTTGCTCCAAACAGGCTTAATCTAATCAGAGGTACAAGATTCATAAACACCAAACAAAAAAAAAAAATCTACAAGACAGTATAATATAATACAGAACTAAGTGCTAAATTATGTAGCATCCCAGTGGGGAAGAGAAGTGCATTTAGTGGGTGTTGGCCATACTCTGGAAGACTCTGGGGGTTGTGGGAAGACAACATATTCCTGCAACAGGATTATATGATGAGCAGAAAAGGGTGAAGAAGATGGGCATTTCTGTGAGTACAACAGTACAGTCCAAGACAGGTTTGTGGAACAAGGAGAAAATGTGCCCTAAGTGGAATTTTCACTGTATTCCATCTTTGACTGAACTCCTTATGAGTTTCAGAAAGTAAAATAGAGAGAAGAAAGAATATCCTTACTCTGGTAAAAAAAAAAAAAAAACGAAAAACAAAACCAAACAAAACTCTCAACACCAACAGAAGAGCAAAGAAAAACTTCCCTCAGTTTATGATAAAGACAGAACGAACACATTCCTTTGCTATAATTTTTGTCATTCTATTTACATTAAATTAACTTCCCACCAGTTATTTTTAAGTTCTGATATGACCAAGAGGTAAGAAAAAGAAAGGCTACCACTGTTTCTTTATTGCTACCTTGTTATTCCTTCTTCAGTTTGCTACATTTAGTTAATCATCAGAGAAGTGAATAGCAATGTAACTATTTTATGCAGAGATGAGCTTGGAAACTCACACAAACAACCCCCCATAGGACTTCATTGTTTTTCCTTATCTCTATATGGGAAGCTGTTTCTCTGAGGCTCTTATTCATTAACAAACACTGTACAAGATGCTGGAATGAAAGATTGATTCTGAAAATTGTCCATGCTGTGGACATTTCAGTGCCTCTTCCTTTCCCCTTCTACCTTCTAACCAGCCTTTTCTTTCCTAAGTGCACCAAGCCCTAAAATCAAATGTTGCTTTTCACAGTTGTCTTCATTTGATGAATAAGACTTCTTCCAATTCAACTTCAAGAAATAAAAAATAATTCTTGTAAACCACTACAAAATACATTACTAGTACATATCCCCATTTTCTAACCTTGAAATCCAGGTGTAACTACCAAATAGAGTCCTTGTTGCCTTAGCAGGGAAATCTGCAATGCTGTTTCTTTTTTCTCTTTTAAAAAATACAACTGCCTAGTCTTACTGTTTAGGAAGATTTAACCTTACTTTTTTTTTTTTTCCGTCAATAATGCCAGTTTTTAAATCTTGACACTTTGTTATATTACTGATGAGCATCACTATGTTTGTATCTTGGGTGAGAAGGTCACTTGGGTGATTTTGCTTATGAAAACTAGATCTTGAGGAACATCATACAGAAGTACTACTAATCATAGATACTGTCTAAAACCAAACTCCTCCCCCCATTCTTTAAATGTCAGAGCAAGTAGTTAGAGAGACATGATTTATTCAACCTGAAGTTATTACTTACACGTACTTTAGATCACGGATTATGAGTTCTGAATAAATCACGCTGCTTGTCAACATACATAAACCTTTTTGTTTGGACAATTAATCTGGAAAAAGTCCCGTACAGTTTGAGAGGGGGAAAGCCTAATTTAGCAAAATATAATAAATGCCCATTGTTTCCTTTTCCTTCAATTAACCTTTGCATGATTCCCCATTTAAGTGATTCTTCTTGGTGACCCTGTCACCATGAAGCGGACATCTCTCTAGTGGCAAAGATGAATAATCATTTTCATGACCCCCGAAGCCCATTTCCCTCAAACACTGTCTGCAGCGGCGGTGAGAACGGGTGGAGCTGCTGTCTCCTCCAGTCCCCTCCAGGCCGAGTTGGGCATCAGTCCTGCAGCTCGCCTTCCCCCTCCCGGCCGGCTTCCCTACCCCGCAAGGCTCCCAGCTTCCCCACCACGACACCCGGCTCGCCTCCCAGCGCCGCGCCGCGAGCGCCGACGGTGCAGGGTGCGGGGTGCGGGGTGCGGCTGCGGCGCCACCTGTGGGCTGATTCAGCACCTCGGGGGCGGGACGAGCGCGCCCCGGGCCGCGCCGCGCCAGCTCGGGGCCCGCGGCCGGCGCGGGGCGAATGACACGGCAGGCGGCGCGCCGATCCCGGGCGTGCACGCGCCGCCCCGCCGCCCGCCAGGGCCGCGCCCCGGCCGCCCCGCCAGCAGGGCCCGCGGGGTGTCGCGGGGCGTCGCGGGGCTCGGCGGGGCGGCGGCCGACGGCGGGCGCGGGCGGGCAACAGGTGCGCCGCCGCCGCCGCCGCCGCCGCCGCCGCCGCCGCTCGGCCCGCCCCTCCCGCCGCGCGCCGCGCCTTTACCTGCAGCGGCCGCCGATCCCGGAGCCGGGCCGCCAGCGCCTTCCCGCGGGGGGCCGGTCACCCGGTGCTCGGGCGATCGTGGCCGACGCCTGGCCGGGGACTGCGACGGGCAGGCGCGGGCGCCCGGGAGACGCAGCCACGCGACCAGGCCTCAGGGACAGCGACGTCCGCCAGCGACCCGGCCGCCACTTCGCTCGGTGCCCCCGGCGACGCGCGCTCGCCAGCGTTCCCTCGCGGCTTTTGGTCCCTCCCTCTCGCCGTCCTTCTGGCCCCGCCCCAGCCCCGGGTTGTCACGGCAACCCGCGCGACGCCGGCCGCGGAGGAGAGGAGTTAGGAGGGCGGTGGCGCCGGGGCTCCGCCCGTGGGGCCCGAAAGCAGCTGAGCATGGAGCCCCAGAGTAAGGGCGCCGGGGCGGCGGGCGGGGCGCGGGGCGGCCGGCGCCTGCGCTGCGGGCCGAGGGCTGAGTCGGCGGGGCCGCGGCGTCGGCCCGAGCTCGGGAGAGCGCCGGTGTGAACCCCGCAGGCCTCGCGCTGTGGTCCCCCCCTGCCCCAGTCACCGGTTCAGCGGATGGTTAGGAAGCCCGTCCTCCTTCCCGAAGGCCAGCTGCCCGGCGTGCGGGGCTGGGCCGCGAGTTCACCACGGAGCCGCGATCCGCCACCCGGGTCTGCCCTGAAAGGAGAGGGACCGAGCGGTCCCCAAGCACACTGGTGTTTTGTTACAAGTTTACGAGATAAGACTCGCAAATTTTTGTGCCTCCCTCCCTCCCTCCCTCCCTCCCTCCCTTCCTTCCTTCCTCCCTCCCTCCTTCCTTCCTTCCCTCCCTCCTTCCTTCCTTCCCTCCTTCCTTCCTTCCTTCCTATTTATTTTCTCGTTCTGTTTCCCCACAATATTTGATGTATGGCCAAATGTGTACAGTTTGCAGTTGTCAGATCTAACAGAACTATTGCTTTATTGTCCCCCCCACCCCCTGCAACCTTTCAGGGACTTTGTCCTATGCAGGTCTTTCCTTGTCCTGGCCCAGCGGTTTTATTGTCCTTTTTGTTCTTAGAAAATTGGCAGTGTTTTAAATGGAGATCAGAAAGATCTTAAACCTTTATACAAAAATGCAGTTTGACTCTCAAAACCAAGTCTTCTTTTCTTGAACAATTACAGAAATTAAGTATTCAGACCAAATCTAAAATTCTTTGGGGGCTATGCTGATATTTTTAAAGGGTCGTTTATTTCCAATAAGAAAGTTTTAAAAACCTTTTCCTTTCTTTTAACTCATTTGCTAAGGAGAAAGCTTACAAGTTGGGAGTTATGGCTGCTAGAGTTGATAGGATTTTTATACAATATTACATTTGTAACTTTTTGAATTCTACATTGTATCTAACGTACTGAAGGAAGTTAAGCATAAGCAATGCTAACATTTTTCTCTGTCAAAACAGATGCTAGGCTTCTCTCCTTGGAGAAGAAAATAATTTGAAATGAAATTGACTTTAAAAAGAGCAGCCTTATTTCTTCAGGTTTATGTTACTGTTTAAACGTGCAAACTATAAGTCTCAAAATCTCCAGTGCTCACTGTGTTTATCCATTCATTCATGCATAGTTCCTAATAAGATACATCTCTATTTTAGGATTGGGGATTGAATGATCATCACAGGAAAACTAAGCAGAGACTTGCTCAAGAACTACTGGGGTCTGAGATGAACAGAAGGCTCCCTGTAGGAAGCAAAACCAGGCTTGCAGAATGAGGGAAAGGGAGTCCAGACAGAGGAAATCCCTTGTGCATAGAGAGACCCTGAGACCTGAGAGAGTAGCAGGGCTTGGAAACTCAGAGTAGGGAGATTAGTAGAGCTGCAGCTTTGGGGGTGCCTGAGGGGTGGAGGAGTGTTGGTTGAGAGAAGAGAAAAAAAAAAAAAAAGGATTGGATGCTGGGAGGAGGGAGTGGTGATGCTGGAAAAGTGAGCAGGATACAGATCAGGAAGGCTTTGTAAAATTATATGAGAAATTTAATTCAGATATGAAGTACACAGTATTATCTGATTTCATGGAATTTTTAGGTGGAAAATATTTATTTATTTTGGTACTGGGGATTGAACCCAGGGGTCCTTTACCACTGAGCTACATTTCCAGCCCTTGTTAAGTAATTTATGCCTAGGAAATGGCTAGATTTATTCCTTTTCACATATTTTAATGCTAATTAATTTAATTTCAAATAATTCAAATAACCACCACTTACCTTAGGAAATTCTTTCACAGTCTAATAAATACCATTTGGGGTAAATATTTACTAAGTCTTTCACAGTAAATTATTTAAAAGGACAATATTAAATTATCTCTAATGTCCCTTTTAACTTCACTGTTTATATCCAACTAGATTCTACCTGAGACTGAAGTTATTTCATTCTGTCAAAGATAATGGAAGCACTGTGAACATGATTACAATTATACTATAATTGTACTGTTATTACATTAGCAATACATTATTATACTTGCCTCATGGAACATATTTTTAAGGTTGGCGTTTACATAGAACCTTTAGTTATTGAGGGTTTCAAATAACATTTTATAATAGTAGTTGAATGTACCATTAGTAAATTGATGAAGAGGAAAGATCCTTCTTAATTGCTTTTCAGGATGAATCACTTAAAGACACCAAGGAAATGCTAGAGATAACCCTGAAGCCAGTCACATCCATTCTGTTTCCACACCCTTGATTTTCCATTACTTTTAGGAATGACTTTTGTTAACTAAGTCATTAAAATCCAATAAACATAAACTCTTCAAACCCCAGAGCCAAATTTTGCTGTGGGAATAAACAAAGGAATACAGGGGCTGCCACTGTTCTACAGAATAATGACTGGTCAATGAGCCTAGAAATGATTCCTTAGGGAAAGGACGAATCAAATAGTTTGTAACCTTGGACTGGGCACTTGGTTTTCACTGTTCCATCTTTAATTGTTCTTTTCCTAAACTAATTGCACTATTGGAAAGATAACCCATGCATAAAATAACATGGAAAAGGCACTTTTTTTTGCAACAGTACTATCTCTGATTTCATAGTGAGTGACAATACCAAGGCTCTAGGGTTCTTTACACCAAATATAAATACAAAGTAAATAAACAGACAAACCTAAAAAAAACACAATCTGGTAAAAACTATATCATTGAGATAAGACCTCTTAGCTCCTGATCCCCAAACCGTCCAGGTCAATTACAAATTTGGTTGATTATGTCAGATTGACTCTCTATATATGTATATAATATATATCCTTTATATATAAATATTTCTTTTTTTTAAAGAGAGAGAGGAGGGAGAGAGGGAGAATTTTTAATATTTATTATTTAGTTTTTGGCAGACACAACATCTTTGTTTGTATGTGGTGCTGAGGATCGAACCCGGGCCGCACGCATGCCAGGCGAGCGCGCCACCGCTTGAGCCACATCCCCAGCCCATAAATATTTCTTAATATATATTTTTATACACACAGATATACACACATGTGCACCTAGGCCTGATTTAGGTAGTAGTTTTCTGCTACATATCAATCTTTTAAAAGAAATGCTAAATGGAGATCTAGATTATTCTAGTCACTAGGGGACTGGTGCATACACTTAAATGAATGGACTTCTTTCTCTAAATGTGTTTCTCCACTGGTCTTCCCCAATTTCTCAGCTACACCAGCCTGAAATCTGAATCCTCCTCCTCCTTGGGTTCACTCACCATCCCTCACACCCACACTTTTTCCACCTCCATGTCTGTTTTTTTCACCTTCTAAGAATACCCTGAATGTGCTCCTTTCTGTCCTTCCCACTAGACACCCCAAGTCACTATCTCACTTAAACAAGATTATAGGCTTTCTGATTTCTGCATTTCCTCTCCCCTGCTCCCACTGGTGCTCCATCTGGAAGCCAGAGTTACTTTTCCAAGATATATATCAGACTGTGTCCCTCACTCCTTTGCCCAAAAACCCTCTCAAATTCTTATCCTGACATAGTCCCCTCTTCAAACTTAGTACATTTTGGATCCTAGAGATATCATCCTCCTTCTAATCACTCAAGCAGACCAAACTCCTTTCAGGACTTTACCCTCTGCCAGCAATGTTATTCCCTCTTTCTGTAGTTGGTATGACTCCTTATGTCCTTCAGGCTGTGTTTAAATGTCACTTCCTTATGGAGTCCTCTCCTGACTCCCTAAAGTAGTTAGTGCCCTGTCCCTTATGTTATTTTTCTCTCTTCACACACCTCTTCCTCGTCTCTCTCTCCTGGGGATTGAATCCAGGGGTGCTGTCTCACTGAGCTATATCCCTACTCTGTTTTTTTTCTTTATTTTTAGGAAAGTCTCACTAAGTTTCCCATATTGACCTTGAATTTATGATCCTCCTACTGTATCTTCCAGAGTGGCTAAGACGACAGGCGTGTCCACTACTTCCAGTTTGTGCTTTTCCCTTCAGAGCAGTAATTACAATTTGTAATTATTTTGTTATTTTTTTTTAAAATCTACTTCCTCTACCAGACTGTGGAGTGATGGAAAAGGTCAGGGACAGTCTTGTCATTTTGTTCCTTCTGCCTAAAGGCAATGTGCCCTAATCAAACATTGATTGAACAAATAGCATTGCTGTTGACAGCTGGATGCCTAATTTTATTTGCTTAACAATATCATAGTGTGCTTTTTAAAAAGCAGAAAGCCCTTCCACCCTGTAGCAGATATGGTGGTGCCAATTTGAAGTGCCTCTTATGGAGTATGTTTGGGCAAAATTCATTTAAATCAGGTGCTTATAAATGTCAGGTCTACTTTAAATATGTGTTTCATTTTCTTATCTAAATGAGATGTTTTAAGAGTCTTATTTTATCCATGAGATTAAGGAAATAGGTGAAGTAGTCTAATTTTTTTTTAACTAAATGGCCATTAGGTCATAAGACCTAAAAAAATCTTTATAGTACCATTGAGTACTTGCTTATTAATTATCTGGGAGACTAGTCAGAATTTTAAAGTAACTTCTTACCTCACCCAGGAACCATTTAACAAATCTGTGTAACAATTTTTTTTTATCAAGTGGTCCCTAAAGAATATTAACTATATCAGTTAGATTATAATTCACATCTCATCATTAAGAAATATTTTTGTAAGTCAAGTTTAGGACTTTTTTTTTTAAGCAATTTGAAAGCATCACCTTTTAAACAGTTCTATTTTAAAATTCCCATCAAAATACTAAAAGTTGATGCAGTCCTGACCTCTGATGCTCAGTGAACACCCCAGGAAGGGACAAAATGATTCGGTGGTTAAAGCTGTGTCCCCAGAAGCTTGGCTTCCCCCCATTCTCTCAGGTCGTACCTCTTCCTGCTGACTTGCTGTACTTGATCTTGACAGTCAAAGGAAAGCACTGTTAGGACTTGTCTGATCTGAACCAGCCAACCAGATTCAAGGAGGGGCTTGTGCTCACCAGCATCATCCAAGAATGACCTGGATGACTCATTAAATTCAGAAGGTGGTGTAAACAGCTCATACATATGTTGTGTGCTTGAGTGTTCAAAGGGGCAGAGCTGGAGATGTTTATCCTGAGGATGCTGGGGATGTCTCAGGTCTTCTTTTATAGAAGGCACACCCTTTTTAAGACACAGGAGCCAGTTCTTCTAGCTGTGTCCCCTTCTCCTTCCAGGTCATCAGGGACCCTTCCTGGGCATCTCATTTTCCTCTTTTGTCTCCTAGCCTCTGCCTGGAATGCACTCACTGTCCATCTGTCTATCTCCTGGATAGTACCATCTCTTAGTAACTTTGTTTAACCTCCTCTCCTAAATACAAGTGAATTTCCCTCAGTATTGTGTCTGCTTTTTTATTGGTTCTTTTGTTATTCTAACATGCTCAGCTCTCTGGTGAGAAATTTCCTTGAGGGATTAGATCTTCACCCTTCAGATGCTAGTGAATCCCTTATTCACATTATTACAAGTGAAAGAAGGAATGGGAAAATCAGTCACAGAATTTTAATTTTTAAAATGATCTGCAAATCTTGTTTACCCAAGACAATTAGGTACACTGCCTAAAGACTTGTACAAGTACTTTAGTTCTCTAGTTGACTAATGGAGCCCAGGTTGAGTAATATACTCAATACTTACTGAGTGTAATATTCCTCCCTAGGCAATCAATATTTGCTTTTTAATTGAAGTTATGGATATAGTAGAACATCTTAAGTATGCAGTTTGATGCACATTTGCAAACTGAACATATGTCATCATCACCCAGATAAAATATGGAAAATTTCTTGTACCCCAGAAATTATCTTCCTGTACTTTTCCAGTAACTGCTATTGGGATTTCTATTATGGTGGATTAATTTTACCTCTTTTGAACTTTATTTGAACAGAGTGGAATAATGTAGATTTTTTTTTCCTTTAGCACCTTTTGCTTTACATTTTATGATGGGCTTAGAGAATCTGCTTTTGCTAAAGTACTCTCTAAGTCTTTGGCCTGCAGATGCAAGTATCTGAAAGAAGGATAAAGGTTGGCTTCTCTGCTTCATTTTGTGTCTGTCTCCTTAACTTTATGAACTGTTAAGCTCTGCATGGAGGCAGGTTGATCATTTAAGGAAGTCATACCAAAGAATTCATCTAAACACTAGTAATACAAGGTTTATTAGCCCTAAATTTACCTAACTGATCTCATCCTCCTTGAAGACAGGCAGGATTTGCCACATTCTGTTTCAGTCCCCTTGGGTTATGCCTAGAAGTCATTACCCTACTCAGTGGATACTTTCCCCATAAGGAGACTGCCTCCCTAAGAAGGAGTGATCATCTCATGAATTCCTCCCTCAGGATCCCAGATCTGATGGATTAACACCCTAAGCAACAAATGGAAATTGGCCCCTAAGTGATAAAGACTTCTTCAGAGACACCTTGCAGAACCAGAGCTAAGATAATGATCAAGCACACCATAGCTCAACAAGACCTCTCACACCTGCCCCAATTCCTCCTCTATTTAAAACTAAAGCTCAGGCTGGGGCTGTAGCTCAGTGGTGGAGCGATTGCCTAGCACGTGTGAGGTACTGGGTTTGATCCTCAGCACAACACATAAATAAATAACAAAGTTGTAAACAGAACAACAGCAACACAAAATAACTAAAGCTCATGTCAGGGCCCCCAAACAGAACTGAGATGCTGGATCTAACTCTGCCTTCCCAGCATGCCATATTAATTAGAGTTCTTTTCCTGATTTTCTGTTTGGTGTTTGAGGGGAGTGGCCAGACCTGGTCTGTTGGGCCCCTGGAGTCAGGCCTCCACTTAGACTCCAATTGCACTTTTACCTGTGAGATTCAGCAGTCTGCCACACAGAACAGAGGGTTTGCCTCTTTCATTATTATACAGTGTCATATGTAAGCATATCTCACAATTTATTTATCTGTCCTTTAGAGGATAGATGTTTGGGTTGTTTTCCAGTTTGGGCTATTACAGATAATGCCTCTGAGTATTCTCATGCACATCCACATGTCCTTCTGTGGTGTACCCCTAGGAGTGGAACACACTGCTCCTGAATCATGTTCAGCTTCAGTAGATGTTACCAGTGTTGCAAAGTTGTCCTGCCAGAACTGCATGAGACTTTAGAGTTTAGTTGCTCTACACTCTTGCCAATGCTTGGGTTTTGCTCCTTCTTAATTCAGCTAGTTTAAAACATACACAGAAGTATCTTGCCATGGTTTAAACTTTTTTCTCAATGACCAATGATATTACATACTTTTCCATATATTTGCATAGGCTACTTTCATCATGCACCCATTCAAGTCTTTTATTCATATTTCTATTTGGTTATCTGTTTCACAAAATCTAAGAGATAATAAAAGTTGGCTGTTTGAAGCCACTAAGTTTTGGGGCAGTTGGTTCTGCAGCATTGAAATCTGATCCCATCTTGTGATATCACCTTTTACCATGGAACCTGGCCTTTCTGGTTCCTGCCTACACTGGCCTTTCCCATTTTTGATCTATGGGTTTCATTATACAGTTACAAGTTTTAAAAGTCAAAAATTTTGCAGGAGTGTATAGTGAGAAGCCATGTCACAATGCTGCTGCCCAGTTCCTGTCCTCAGCCTGCAGCCATTATTAGTTTGTTTACCATTTCTGAGATAGATCAAACATGATATGTACAAGCAAGTTATGTGTACTGCATTCTTTTATCTGCCCTGAACTTTGCTGTTTTCACCTAATGTTATGTTTTGGAGCACTTGCTATTTAGTACATAATGAGTTTTCTCATTTTTAAAAAATAACTATTTTGTTGCATGAATTTATCATAATGTATTTAACCAGCCCACAGCTGATGGAGATTCATGTTGTTCTCATTGTGAAGCTGGGTGAAAGATGCCCACATCCACCAGGTGCAGTGGTGTACACCTGTAACCCCAGCTACTTGGGTGGCTGAGGGGAGGATTGTAAGTTCAAGACCAGACCAGGCAACTTAGACCCACCAATCTCAAAATTTTAAACTACAAGAGTGGGGCACAGCTCGGTGCTTCAGTGCTCATGCACAAGGCCTGGGTTCCATCCTGATAGCAGCACTAACAACAAAAACCATCACCCTAGGAGTGTCAGATCAGCCCATTATTATCCAGGCGGGCCAGGTGTAATCCATCACACGCATCCTTATAAGAGGGAGGCAGAGGGCCGGAGCCAGAAAGGTGTTGTGAAGATGGATGCAGAGGTTGGTGAAGCAAGGTCAGGAGCCAAGAACTGTGGGAAGCCTCTAGAAGCTGGAAAAGCACAGAAATGGACTGTCCTCTACTGCCTGCAGAAGGAATCAGCATTGATTTTAGCCCTTCAAGACCCATTTTGGACTTCTGATCCCCTGAACTGTAAGAACAAAAGTCTGTAGTGTTTTAAGTAACTGTAGTAATTTGCCACAGCAGCAACAGAATACTAGCACAATTTTACAAAGAAAATTGCAGTGAAGAACTTTCTGTGTCTGACATTTTACATTGGGTAAAAGTATATCTAAAGAATAAAAATCTAGCTGGGCACACTGGTGCATGCCCAGGTATTCAGGAGGCTGAGACGGGAGCATTGCAAATTTGAGACTCTGTCTCACTAAATTGAACGTTTACCAGTGCAGGTTTGCAGGTGCCACCCTGGGGACCATGTCTTTAACAGATGGACCTCTGGGGGACATTAAACATCCAAACTACAGCAACCCCCCCCCCACACACACACACAGGGGATGTACCAGTTTACACTTTCAGCAATGATGTACATGAGTTCCTTTTTCTCCAGACTCCTCCACATAGCATGTTACCAATCTTATGTATTTTATTCTTTCACTAATGAAAAATACCAGTTTCTTTCAACAACCTAATTACCAAATGTTCTTCATGTGACATGTTTAAAATCTCCTTCAGTGTTAGAACTTGGTCTTCTATTCTATTCTCACCATTTACCTTCCTGATTCTACCACCTTAACACAGAATGGGTTCTCTACCTAGACTGAGAAAAGGAAAGAATGAGTAATGTGTGGTGGTAGAACACATCTATTCATCTGTATTTCTTTTTTTCTTGTCTATCCTTTATCCCCACCCCTCTTTTTTTGTACTGGGGATTGAACCCAGGGGTAAAACACCAAGCTACCCCCCTGTCATTTTTATTTATTTTGAGACAGGGTCTCACTAAGTCCCTTAGGGTAGCCTAAGATCCTCGTACCTGTCAGTTGAGTCACTGGATTATAGGCAAGTACCACCAGGCCTGACTTTTCCCTGCCTATATTTCTAAGAAGTCCTGTTTATGAGAAGAAAATGTTTTGTACTAAAATGTCTTAATCACAATTATTGATTAATGGAAACCAAGGAATATGTAGCTTGGCAACATCCTATCATTGTGGATGTTAACTCATTGATATAAGGTGGAAGCCATGAGCACATGGCGTGTGCATTCTGTGCCGGTGGTAACTATTGTGGATCTTCCTTCTCTAAGGCTCACAGGACCTCAGTTTCTGGAGGTAGCTGCTCCTTATCAATTACTTACACATGAGATAGAACCTGTTTGTCCTACCATATTGAAGGACTAACACCTGTGCCACAAACTCAAATATCTTCCAATGAACAGTGAACCCCCTGTATTACTCCTCTCTTAGGGATCCATAGTACCTGCATTTCTTGTTTCTAATGTATTGGCAACTTGAATTAATTACTTTTTGTAACCTGAATTCTTTGAAATTTAAATTGGTAGAGTAAAAGTACTACTCATAAATCTTAAGCCCTTGACTAAAATTTTTTAATCTATCTAATATATGGTGCTTAACTTCAATATGAACCAACTTAGAGTACGTGGTTAGAATTTTTAAGAAACTTCAAGAAATCATAATACTTCATGAATTATGTATCATGGAAATGCAAAACAAGACAAAAATCTATTGACAACATGCACAATTATTTTAATTTTTGTTTCCTGAAGAGAATGTGAACAGATGAGGCCTTTTAAGAGAATCATGTGACTTCTTGCTATTCTGAATTGATGCATGACACAAACACTTAACAGATGATTCTAAAGTTACATTGATGACTCTTCATCCTTTTCTGAGTATTCGCCCACATTTTGATTGTTGCTCTTGCGTGACATCTAAACTCTGTCTTTTGGTGGTCTGCCAAAGGAAGGGATGTTTGTGAAACTGACAACTGTCCTAGGGCTTGGTGCTCCATGAGCTTTGTTCCCAAATTGGCTGTCAGATGGTAACTTGATTACCTTCAGCATGAGTCAGGCTGGCTCGCCACAGCTGTTTCTACTAACACTTTCTCCTCTGATAATAGTCACTGCCACCACTCTTTCCAACTGGCATCTGTTTACTTTGAGTTAATTTTAGATAGAAATGGAATAATGTACAAAATTGTGGCAATGTGAATGGCAGTTGGGAAAGGTAGCTAGGAGGGGCAGGGAATCTGTCTGGTCTGGGTTGCTATGTGCCTGCTGTGGGATATGTAGCAAGTCATAGCAGCGCTGAGGCTGCTGAGACCTACCTTACAAGGTTCCTGTGAAGACTGAAGGAAATAGTGTTCTGGTGCCCACCATGGGCTTGGCTCGTGATCACTGTACTTGTTGCACAAAATGTTTGACAATCCATGATAAGACCTGTAAGAGGACAAATGTAGATCCCAACTGATCAGCTGAACATAACTGGGTGTCTGAAAAGCACAGAATGTTGAAGGTAGTAGGGAATGGACCTGTCTTCTTTCCAGAGCCGTGGGTATCATGGGGATCTCTCTATATGAACCCCAAACCTCTTACTGAAATTCTTCAGGTGTTTTCTGTCACCATTAGAATGATTACTTCTGAACTCCCTAAATCCTCATTACAGTGTGGAACACTGTTCCCTACCCTCAATCAACTTCTTATGGATGACAGTGTTTTTCAACATAGTGTTACTGGAGGCCCGACTTCAGGGGTCCCAATAAACCAGCCAGCCACTTGCCCCAAACACCAATCGGCAAGGTAATGGTGAAGAGCAGGAAATGGACTTTAATTGATATGAGTGATACCCAGCATCTCGGCTCTGTCTGAGGACACTGACATGAGCTTTGGTTTAAATAGAGGGAGAATTAGGACAGGGGTGAGAGGACTGCATGCATAATTTAGCAGTCTTGGTTAAATGTGGTCTGGTTGATCATTCTCAGTTCTGGTTACGCAAAGTGGCCCCAGATAAGTCTCTATCCTTGGGAGGGGCAATTCCTACTTGCTCTCTAGGATGTTTATCCATCAGACTGTGATCCTGAAAGGGGGGAATTCACTTCCCCTGGGAGGACTGCCCCTGCTTAGCGGCAGTCTCCCTGTGGAATGATGTGCCTGTCTCCTGCTGCTCCTGGTGGAGTGGGACAATGACAGGAGATTGCTAACACTACTCCACGGGTCTGAAACTGGAGGCTGCAAAGCTTGCTTCATCTGCAGGGGGACAACATAGGTTAAGTTTCAGGCTAATAAACCGTGTATTACTAGTTTTTAGATGAACACTCCTTAAATGATTAGCATGCCCATGTATGAGCTGAGTAGGAACCTGAAGAGAAATACAAAATGAAGGCAGACATGCCAAGCTTTATTCTGCCTTTAGTTGCTCATGTGGCATCTGCAGGCCTAGGAAAAATGTCCTGCTCTAGCAAAGGTAGCCTCTGTCCTTGTTTCAACAGCATGGATAAGGTCACACTGTCCACCTTCTAAATTTGCATTGCTTTCTTCATTTTCCAAAACTCATCTTAGCATCTTATGTTTTTTCTTTTGTCCCAGTAGTCTTTTCAGATGGTCATTTCTTTATCCCATCCTTAGCCTCGGCTCCTCTGTGAGGTCCAGGAGGCCAGCCTCTTCACATTGTCACTAGCATGTTAGTGTAGCCAATTAGGCACCACAGAACTGGTTGAATTGGTAGTTGGAAGACCTGAACATGTAGGCCGGGGTGCATGCTTGAGGACAGAGAAGGCTCAGTGATATGGGAAAGGAAAGGAAAGTGGCCCAAAGCGTGTCTCTGTCACTATTCCTGGTGGAGCCCAGAGCCTCAGGCTTGCTGGGCAAGTGCTCCACGGCTATGCCACACACCCCCCAGCCACCAAAGCAAGTTTCTTAAACAGATTTTCATTATTAAGGGAACTCCCCAATTCTCTCTAAGAAATAAATACTAAAGAATATATATTTTTCCATGTATGGTCGAGCTTTGAATAGAAACAAAGTTCCCTAAATAGCTAAGATCCTCCCCACTGTTTCACCCTCAAGAATAGGTTGAATAGGTTGTCTTCTGAATACTGCCCCTGTGGTGTTTCCTCATGAGGACTATGTCATGCAAAATTTATATTAAATCGTTGACTTTTTTCTTGTTAATCTGCATTTTGTTAGAGGAGTCACAGCTGAGAATTCAGATGGGTAGAGGAAAAGCATATTTTTCCTGCCCTACATACAGTTCCATTAAATACGAGGCACCTAGATTAGCTAGAAGCAGAAAGTACATGGAGGTAGCCTGGGGTTCTGGGGCAGAAGGAATGCAATACCATGTCTAATAGGGTAATTTAAACCAAGAAATCATAGATAATGTTAAAATATAAGCAAAGCCAGTTTTCTTTAGGTGCAGAATAGAGCTGAAGATTGGAAAGCACAGCTCAGGTATTGCACACAAGCATCTGTGGAGGAACAGTGGTCCTGGGCTTTTAGCTACAGGGAGGAGTGGGTCGGTGCTGCTTAGAGATCTTGGAGGGAGATAAACAAGATTGAGGCAATTCTACTGCTAGAAACTGATGCAGATCAGGTGGTCATAAACTTTGTTAAGTCCACTGGAAAGTCCAGCTCAAGAAGCAAAACTGGTTGCTCTGGTACTTCTCAAAACTTACACGGTGTTGTTAGAATCTAGACAAATCGGTCTCTCTGGTGAATTTAGTTCCTGATGATGTCTGTATGGCTATCTCCCTCCTGTCAGAAAAGGTTTTTTTTTTTAACCATTCAGTGGCTATTTTTAACTATTTTACAGAGTTTGAGTTGGATGACAGAAAAGTTTGAGAGTTGAATAGTAGTGACGGCTGTGCAATGATATATACACACTTAATGCCACTGAGCTGTACACTCAAAGATGGTAAAAGTGGTAAATCTCATGCTATGTATATTTTACTATGATGAAATTTTTAAGAACTACTTATTTCAGCACTTAATTACTAAGTGCTTTATGTGCATTTTATCAATTCTTCCTTTCTTTTTTTTTTTTTTTTTTTGTACCGGGGATGAACCCAGGGGCACTTAATCACTGAGCCACATTCCCAGCCCTTGTTTATATTTTATTTAGACACAGGGTCTCACTGAGTTGCTGGGGTCCTCATTAAATTGCTGAAGTTGGCTTTGAACTCTTGATCCTCCTGCCTCAGCCTCCCAAGCTGCTGGGATTATAGGCATGCACCACTGAGCATGGCATCAATTCTTAAAATAATCTTGCATAGAAAATATCCCTAGTTCACAGATGAGGAAACTGAGGCTCAGAGAGGCTAGCTGTTCGCCCAAAGAGTCACAACTGCTTTGATGCAGGCCTTTATAAAAAATGTTAAATTGTATATTCTTTTTACCCCATTTCTACATGAAATAACCAATAGAATTAAAGTCATATAGAGACCAACTGAAGATTGCTGGGATAGATTCAGTCAGCTTATAATTAAAAGGTAAATCAATAGGAATGAAATGGAAATCTGGGAAACACATAAATTTTAGTCCACTAAAGGAACTAGAGATCAGCTACCCTTTGCCACAGAAAATATTCAGTAAGGAGCTAACTTCTAATATCATTATTCTGGGGAAGTATTTAATGTCAAATGCAAACACTAGGAAACACTTTCTGGAGGTGAGAATGTTTCTGTGAATCTCTGATGACCCATCTGCACATCTTTAGAGGGATGGGGGGGGGGGAGGATTTTTCATCTTTAAACCACATGGACATCAAGACCTGCTAGCCTTCAAGCTAGTTAGTGGGGGTTGCTGCTGTTCCATTGTCAAACACCAACTGACTTTTAGAAAGGACTGGATTTTTGAGGGATATAAAGAATTTGAATTGGATCAAAGATGTGTGAACCTAGCCGATCCTGATACCTTCAGGTGATTCTTTTTTCCCCCTGAATTTGATTATTTTCTGTTTGAGGTTTGTTTCTGACCTGATTTTTAACCAACTCCAAAGCTAGGTGATTTTTACTTTGATAATCGTATTCATTCTCTTGGGAGAGTACAGTCCTGATTCCTTGTTTCTGTCTGTAATGATTCTGGAAATTCTGAAATTTTTATTACTGTGATTTTTTTTAAATGAGTAGACTATAGATTTTGCTAATCTTATAATCGATTCGATATTAGTTCCTTAGTTCAAAGGACACTGAGAACCGTGTATAATAATACAGGAATAAAACCTGGGCATGGGACATCCCTCCTGCCTTTTGCACTCTCTCTCTCCTCTTGGGTGCTTTAACCTGCTGCGTCTATTTTGCCCCCTGGCTGAGGGGCATTGTCACACAAATGTAATTTTAGGCTACAGAAGAAACATGATATACTGTGCTAAGAAGTTAGCAATTGTTTGGCCTGTACATTGTGCTTTTTGTTTTGGCTGGACTTCTGATATAGACCAAATCTTCTCTTCTGTGGTCCTTGGGCCTTCCAGAACTCTAAGGACAGGTCAGGTTAGTTTCATGAGGTAGAAGCGACTTTGGATTAAATGCTTCCTTCCAGCTGTTCCCTCAGTGTCAGCACAGTTCACTAGATTTATTAGGTAGGAAACTTGGGGAAGCTTTTTCTTTTTTGCTGTAAATGTTTTCCTTGTTTAGAAAACTTGTACTACTATGTCTCCTGGCATAATCCTAGTAATAACTGCAAATACTCTGGAAAGGTTGTTTTTGGCAGAAGGCCACATAAATACTTCTGCTTCTCTCTGATTTATGAGTAGGGCTGACAAATTGTTAAAAAACAGTGATCATAAATAGAGAATATGTCAGGGGTTGGGCTCTCCCACTGTGCCTGTTGAGCTGGGAAGAGCCCCGAGATCCTGCTGTCTCAGCGGTGACACATCAGTTGCACCCATGATTGGTTTTGCAAATTGTTTGCCAGAACCTGAATCTTTAGTAGATGAACGCTTCATGAAATTAGGTGAGACCTTTTGATTACGACCTCTTTTTCTTTTCTAAGAGGTCCTAGATCTATTTAAAAATCAGTTTCTAGTACATTTTTTAAACATCTGTGTTTATCTTGAAACAGTGCTTATAGATGCTTCCCATTGTTCTTCTGTGGGGCTTTAGAAATTCTGGCTTAGTGGCACATACTAATTTTGCTGACCTTCTAATTATTCATTATTCAGCAAATATATCAACTTCCCTGCTTCCTCTTCTTGGGTATTTTGCATAAGTTTAGAAATTGATTATTGGGTTTCAAAAAACTGGTTGGGATTTCTGTTGGGATTACACAGGTCATTTTGGGGAGAACTTTACAATGTTGAATTTTCTGATTCGTGAGATTCTCTTATCTCCCCCTTTTATTACATCATCTTTGGTATATTTCAAAATTGCACAATTTTCTCCATGAAGGTATTACACATTTTGAGGATTTATTCTAGATTCCACCTCTGGGGGTAGAAGGTCTACTGTAGAGCACATTGTGATTTGTTTCTTGGTCCTTGGGTATAATTGTGTAAGATTAGGCAATTACCCTTTAGGAATTGATGATTATTATAGTGAAATTTTTCTAATTTTATCTTGAGCTGTAGGCTATTTAGGATGATATTTCTCAATTTCTAAACACATGGTGTTTCTAGTTAGCATTTCATTTCCCATTCTTTATTGTGTTTTTATCAGAATTTGCAATCTATTATTTCACATCTTTGAAATTTGTTACTTGCTTAAACACTCAAGTATGTGGTTAATTTTTTAAATTGTTTCACATTTTCTTGAAGTATAATCTGCAGTTATTAAGGGATCTTGTGTTCTTTTTATGTCCAATTGAGTCTTTCTTTTTTCAAATTTTGTTACTGTATTCATCCTTCTTAATCATCTTTATACTTTGTTTATTGAGAAATATGTAAGTGAAATATTTGTGGATTTGTCTCTTATATTTTTGTCATCCTTTGCTTTTGGAAGCTGTATTTGCATGCATATTATATCAAAAAAATGTCTTTATGATTTGGACTATTATCAAAATGTTTCCCTCCATTTAGGAGTACTTTCAATTTTATGTCTGATTAATATTGCTATGGTAACTTTGGTAAGACTCTGCACTGAGTTCAATATATATATGAACATCTTTCACTTTAAACAATTCTGTATCCTTACATTTCAAATATAACTCATAAACAACATGTAATTGGATTTATCATTTAATAATTTAAACTGGGTTACTTAGTCCATTTGCATTTATTATGTATCCTGACATACTGGAACACTATGATTGTATGACTGATGGGTGCAAATGTATGTGCATATGTGTTTGTATCACCTTGTTTTGTGCTTTCTATTTCTCCTACTTGTTTCACATGTTTTGCCTTCTTTTAGGTTTTCTTTAGTCATTTGAAAGTCTTTGTCTATATCCTTTTAGTGTCCTCCTAATTTCAACATGCATACTTAACCTATGAGAGTATAAATTTAGTTTATTTTTTTCTGGGTGATATAAGAACTTTATAATTAATTCCTCTCGAATTATGCTTTTGTAGTCTATTTTAAATTTATTTTCAACTTTTTATCTGGGCAGAGTGGTACATGCTTGTAATTCCAGTGACTTGGGAGGTTGAGGATGGATGATGACAAGTGTGTAAGCCAGTCTGGGCAACTTGGAAAGACACTGTCTCAAAATAAACAAGAAGTACTAGGGATATATTTCACTGGTAAAGCACCCAGGGGTTCGATCCTTAGTACCAAAATAATAAAATGACGTAATAATTTTAGGTAAGATTCCAGATATCCTCTGCTCAGTTTCTCCCAAAGTTATTGTGTAAGGATGGCATAGTGTCGTACCAGGACACTGACATTCATATACTCACCAACTACTCAGATTTCGCCGTCTTCTCTTTGCTCATTTATGACATGTGGTAACACAGATACACCACCACCACCAAGACGCCCACAATTCTATTTGGAAGGATCCCTAGGATTGTTTTTTATGTATGATATAAAGGAGTATTTTTTTTTCATATCACTAACTGGTTGACTTGACACTGTTTATTGAAGTGACCATCTTTACTGTGTCACCTTCATTATAAACCACACACCATACATATATAGACGTGTTTCTGGCCCTTTCTGTGGTTCCTTTGTTTGATTTGTCTACATTTCGTTTGATTCTAGGAATAAGAAGAGTAAGTCCTTGCTCTTAAGGTGTTTATAAGGTAGTGGAGGAATGAGTTAAATAACTTCATTATAAGGCAGTACAGTTGAAAAAAAGAGTTAAAATTGTGCTTGTATTTAAGGTTTTAGAATTAAACTGTTAATTTCTTTACTGAAGTGACTCTGATAACGCAGTAGGAAAACTGTTTTCATAATTGAAAGTTATTTTGCTTTTGATGACTTGCCTTTTCTCACAGTTTGCCACATGAAAATACCTCCCAGCATCTACCTGGGAAGGCTGGGTAGGACTGGGGCTGCGAGGGACTCCCTGCGGGCAGTAGGTGGCGATGTTGTGCAAGCAGAGAAGGCTTCGAGGTGTCCATTTCCCGGGAATGAGCTGTAGTTAGAATTTCTGACCCGAAGGAAGAAAGCCTTCGGTTCATTTAGCGGGGCCTAAGCTCTGCAAAACACCCGCCGCTCAGCCGCCTACGCCGGGCGACGGTAGGCTCCTGCTGCAGTTGCCCCTTCGTGGCGCTGCCTGGCAGGCCTGTTGCCCTGGGCCTGCCGAGCGAGAGCCAGGACCCTCGGAGCTGCAGCCTGGCCTGGTGGAGGCTGTGCTGTCTGCATCCCTGGTCCCATCTATCGGGGGCGTGGGCAGAATTCCTCTCCCCTCCTCTGCTTGTTTCGCCAGAGGTGTCCCACTCCGGTAGAGGGCCGGGAAGTCTCTTCCCTGGGATCCATTCCCTTGTTCACTCTGGCCGTCCATAACCCTCTGTTGCTGCATTGATCCTAGTTTGTGAAGGGATTATCGGCTCTGTGTGTCTGTCTCCTGAAGTGTGGTTTTCGGGAAGGTGGGGGCCCTGTCTGTTTGCTCACTGCTGTGCCCCATAGCTTAGCCCCAGTCCGATGTCCTTTGATGTAGACGAATGCACATGAGATGACTTGCCAAATTAGCTTCGGTTCTTAGTTGCTGGGTGGAACATAGATCACAGACCTGCTATCTCTCATTTGCCATGGTGAGAAATTGAAGTCTTGCTGTGAAATAAATCCCATTCAGGGATAATCAATGCTTTGTGGTTCTGAAACAATTCCTTAAGAATTGTCCTTGAGTAACAAAAAAAAAAAAAAAAAAAAAATCTAAATCGTAAACACAAAATTGATTATAAAGGTATGTATTTAAAATCATGAAAAGAACAACCAATTAAACTATAAATGACAAATATCACAAATACCAGAAAAATAACATTTGCTAACTGATCACCAGAAATATTTTCATAACTTTCCTACTATTTTGGCTGCATGTCATTATATCACCTTTTATATAACAATTTTTTTTTTCTTTTTGGTGCTGGGAATCCAACTGGGGGCCTCACACATGCTAGACAGATGCTCTACCACTGAGCTACATCCCCAGCCCTTATATAACAATTTTGTAATAACATTTAGTTCTTTTATTAATATAGTTATTAAACTTTTTTCCTTAGTCTAAAACTGTTAGCAAGAAAATTATGTAAGAAGTCTATGTTATATAATATCTGCATTTTTTTCCAAGCTAATGAGGCCCAGCAGGAGGCAGGCTTGCCTACTTTACCTGCTCTGCATGCATCAGACTGTCTGCAGGTAGTGGTGTGCTTGGCTGCAGGTTTTCAAACTAGAGGGAAATGGGGAACCTCCTTAAAGCACCAGGAGGTTACATGCACAGAGCATGAGAATAGGATGCAAGATGCATATTAGTTTGAAACCTCGGGCACCAGACTTTACAAGGCTATAAATTTGAGCTTACAATTTAAATTTGGTATTTTTTAATCTAAATTAGTCATCTTGGCTTCCATTATAGTCCTTTAATCTGTTTTCAGGTATTTATCAGTACCTTTTTTTCTTTATTACATAAGTGAAATTTGAACATACTTTTAATTGAAGTAAACCATACACAGAAAAATGTCCATATTGTAAGTATGGCTTGCTGAATTTTCTCAAAGTAAACCTGCCTGAAGCTCTCCAAAGCCAGAGTGAGGAGAACTTTGCCACACCTCCAGAGCAACCAGTGAGTTCCCTTCCAGATTCCATCTCCACTTCTACCAGAATAACCGCATCCTGACTCCTGAGAGCACAGATTGGTTGCTCCTGCTTTTGAACTTTGTACAAGAGAAGCCATAGACCAGGTGCTTGTTTGAATCTGGCTTGTTTTCCCCAAGTTAACATTAAGATTCATCTATATTGTTGTACAGAGAGGAAGATTCTTCTCTTCATTGCCATCTCATTGTGTGAATAGACCACCATTTATTTGCCTGCTCTACTGTTAACTGACATCTGGGTAGTTTCCAGGTTTTGGAAAGTATAGATAGTACTATTATGAGTATTCTAGTTCATGTCTTTTTGATGAGCATACATATTTCTGTTGAATATATACCTAAGAGTGGAATTGTTGGATCATGCAGTTTGCATATGACTATCAGATACTGCTAAAGGGCATTCCCCTGCAGTGCATGAGAATCTGATTCCCTCCACATCTTCACTGACAGTTGGTATTTTCCGTTCTTTTACTTTTAGACTTTCCGGTGACTGTTTAATGGTATCTTGTAGTTTCAATTTTCATTGCAATTTGATTTATATTATTGACAGCTTAGAACAGGATCTGCTACACATTTTGGTTTGGATATTAAGTAAATTTTTATAATTATCAGATTTGGAAAGACCTCTATCAATTTTGATTTTCATGTATGCACCCTATGATTTTAGGTCCTTTCCATAAGTAGGATTCTGGTTCAATAAACTATAGTATGTTCACAGTGGTGACCATGCAACTATATTAAAATGAAAAAAAAAATAGACAATCCCTGAGCTGTTAAGTGTTTTGCTATGATATATGAAGCAGAAAAGCAAGAAGTAAAAGTGTAGTGACACCTTTTGTGTACATGTATATACTACTTCACAAAAATAAGCAAAAGAATATAAATCAAAGACTAATGACACAAAACACAACATGAGGTGAACAGGAATAAGGTTGAAGAGAAAGTTAAGACAGTGAAACTAAAAGGTACCTGTAAAAGCACAATATGAAGTTAAGCCGTGTGATATTTTACATATTTAAAACATAAAAATTAAAAGTTTGGGAAAAAACCCTAAAAATATAAGTGTAAATAAGAGTACCTGTTTTCCCCAGATTATTAAAAAATCACACCAAACAACAATTCATTTAACTTTTAAACACATTTTATTTTTTGCAGTTTTGATTGGTGCACTATAGTTGTACATAATGCACATGATATAACAATATAATTTGGCCAATATCATTCCCCAATATTCCCCCTTTTTCTCTCTCCTTCTACCTGGTCCCTTTCCTCTATTCTACTGATCTCCCTTTGATTTTCATGAGATCCTGCCCCTACTCCTCCCACCTTTCCTTTCCTTTCTCCTCTCTAGCTTCTACATATGAGAGGAAACGTAAGATCCTTGGCCTTGTGAGGTTGGCTTCCTTAGCTTAGTATAATGTTCTCAAGTTCCATCCATTCTCCTGCAATTGTCATAATTTCATTTTCATTTATGGTTGAATAAAAGTCTGTTGTGTGTATATATATCTCATTTCTTTCATCCATTCACCCACTGATGGGTACCTGTGCCGCAGTCTGGCTGGGCACAAGATCACGAGCCACTCACAGCTTTGTAGATTCAAACAGCAATTCTTTATTCCCAAACTCACACCGGCCTCTACATTCACGTTCTGGAGAAATCCAAGTTCTCCCGCACAATTCACCTACTCCACGAGGCTTATTTCCAAAATCCCATTTTAATCTCACGAGAACTCAACGGGAACAAGCAGCAGGAACATCCTAATCCCAGCAGCAATAATCTTCAACATCCAACTTCCCTAAAACCCCTATTGTCTTAAACCGGGAATGCCTTAAAACCAAATTATCTTAAACCCGGATACTTCCTAAAACCTGGATCCACCCTGGTCATTGAGCAGGGTCACCTTTCTCAAACACACATGCAAGGTCACAGCAAATTTCCAAGGCAAGTCCATTTAACATGGGGTACGCTGGCAAGGAAATATCGATGCGTCATTCCTACTTGGCAATGGCCCTCAGCATCTCCCCCCTTCTGATTAATTAAACAACAAGCAATGTGGCTTAAGGACCGTGCCTGGTAGGTTGTCCAATTCAACATATGGTTCTTACCTGTCATGGGAGAACTGACCTTTAGGCGTCAGCTTCCTGTCTTAGGTTGAATCCACTGCAATCAGATCAACCCAGTCACTGGCTACTGGTCCAGCATTCAGCCATGCTTGTGGATAGGCCTATGCACCAGTGGGGGGGTGAGGTTCTTGCCTCACCTCTGTTGGCCCCCAAATCTAGCTTTGGTGCCAGTGGGGGGGTGAGGTTCTTTGCCTCACCTCTGTTGGCCACCAAATTTTAGACTATCACTAGTAGAAGGGAGGAGGATACAGAAATGCCACGACACCAAGCCAATTGACGGCTCCTTTGGAAAAATTGCGTCACTGGTGACACCATCAGCAAAGATACGCCAGCACTACCACAATTAACATGGGGTGCGCTGGCAAGGAAATTGCATCACTGGTGACACCATCAGCAAAGGTATGCCAGCACTACCACAATTCGCTGCACCAGACGATATTTCACAATGCATGCAACTGATATATAGTCCAGGCAAGTTCTGCAAGCAGTTCAAATCGGAGGAGTCTATCAATACGTCCATTTCCTCCCAAAGTAAATCGAGTCCTTGATTGAGCATTACTTGTTGAGTTATATTCATTGATGCATCAGTTTATGCAGTTTACTGTGATAGCTATCGTAGAAACTGTAGTTTGGTTTTATCTTGGAGATGGAAATTCTGGAAATGATGCTAAAGAGACATTATCCTGAACAGAATTATTAAATATAATGAAAAGGAAAGGTGAAAGTAAACAGATCTGTTAACCACCTTTAAAAACAATCCTTAACAGCTGTTTACCTAATTTAAATTAGTAAACAAACAGATCTGTTAACCACCTTTAAAAACAATCATTAACAGCTGTTCACCTAATTTAAATTAAGCATCATTCCTACTTGGCAATGGCCCTCAGCATACCTGGGCTGGTTCCACAGTTGGCTCTTGTGAATTGTGCTGCTATAAGCATGTGTACAGATGTATTGCTATAGCATGATGACTTTAATTCTTTAGGATTAAGACCAAAGAGTGGTATAGTTGGGTCATATGGTGGTCCCATTCCTAATCTTTTAAGGAAACTCCATACTAATTTTTATAGTGCTTATTTTAATTAAAATCCCCCAAACAGTTTAAAAGTGTTTTTTTTCTCCACATCCTCTCCAGCTTTTATTATTTGATTTTTTTATTCTTGATGACTACCATTCAGTGTAGTTTTGATTTGCATTGTCATAATTGCTAATGACATTTTTTCATATATTTGTTGACTATTTGTATTTTCTCTTTTGAGAAGTGTCTAGTAATTTGTCAATTTATTAATTGGGTTATTTGGGTCTTTTTTTTGTGTTAAGTCAAACACATTTTTACCTTTATTGAATTATCCTTTTGGAAGAAAAACTATAAATGTGGAAGAAGGAAAAAATAATATTTTCATGTTGGACTTGAATTTAAGTGATTGCTATGAACTTGGGATTAGAAGAAAATTCTGATAGTCTACTGGAAAGTCCTAGAAATAATAAATACTCCCCAGTAGGAACGAACAAACTTTCCAGATCTTAGTTTCTAAATATATTTTCCACTAAAAGAAGTAGTGAATTGAATGGCTGCAGTAGTGGGTCATAGAAAGTACAGGTGACTGTAGAGTATCTAGTGTGCCAGAAAAGCCAGGAAGTGCTTAAAGGGATATGCTGCAAAGGGACAGAAACTAGTGTGGAGGGTCTCCCAATGGCCAAATTTGGAACATGATTCATACTTCTCTGTGGAGAGATCTGACAGAAATCACTATAATCAAGTGATGACTTAGCATTACTAATACTGGAACATGCCAACATCAGGTGCCACCTGATGTATACAGGAGGTACACCTGTGTCCTTACCATAAGAATCCTCAATATGAGCTGATTGTGAACATGCAGTCAGACAAACTCAAGCTGTGACACATTCTATAAAATAACTGGCCTGTACTCTTAAAAATATGAATGTAATTAGAGACAACAAAAATGGACATCTGTTCTAGAATAAAGGGACTAAAAGACCAACCAAATGCAGTTCACAATCCTTCACTAGACCTTCAATTCAAGGAAGAAAAAAAACCTAGCTTCAAGGACATAATTACGATAATTGGGGGAAATCTGAATATGGACTATTAGGTAACTTTGTGGGTGGGATTGGCTTATGTAGGAGACTCCCCGTCTTCTTAAAAGATTCATGCTAAAGTGTTTAAAGAAGTGTTCTGATGTATGCAACTTACATTTAAATGATGCAATGAAAAATAAAATGCACACATAAAGTAAGTGTGGCAACATTTAGATTTGGGGGATGGGTACCAGGGATTGAACCCAGGGTGCTTAACCACTGAGCCACATCCCAAGCTCCTTTAAATTTTTTTTTTATTATTATTTTGAGACAGTTGCTTAGGGCCTTGCTTAATTGCTGAAGCTAGCTTTGAACATGAGATCCTCCTGCCTCAGCCTCCTGAACAGCTTGGATAACATGTGTGCACCACTGCTCGTGGACTAAATTTTTACACTGTTTTTGAATCTTTCTGTGGGTTTGAAATCTATGAAATGGGGAGTTGGAAAGTGATTTCAGGACATTTCAAATGTTTTCATGCAATACCTAATGCTCATCTTTTTTTCATTAAGGATACTAATTTACCATTTGTCATTGATAGTTCCCTAATAGCAAATCTGTTAATAATTCAAAGTATCAAAAGAATGGTGAAAAGGCATTTGATAAAAGTCAAAATCCTTCCCAGTTCTAAACACTTTTAAATGAGGCAGGAACATACAGATGATTCCTTTATATGACAGTTACATATGTTCTTCTAAATGCCAGCATCGTGATTTGAGACATCAACACCTGGAATCATTCTCATTAAAGACAGGGTCAGGAAAATAATACCTGTTGTCACTATTTATTTTTGCACTTGGGTGGTAGTAGCTCAAATAGACAAGAGAAAAAAATAGAAATAAGAGATTTTTTTTTATTGTTTGGAGATATTATGAATATTTAGCTGGAAAATCCAAGAGAAGTGACAAACCATTATTAAGTGATATGTTCTTGTTAAAAATTAATAGAACTCTGCTTCCAAAACTGGGGAAAATGAGGTATTTGGAAGGACCTTCTCTACTATTACCAAATAGGTAGGTCCTGGCTATGACTCCTGAGTTGCTGGGCTCACAGGAAGTGGATGATACTTTCCCAGACCTACTCCTTTCTGAAGGAGAACCACCAGACTATGGAAAGAAATGGAAGCAGTCAGCTTTAGGCTCTAAAACGGCAATGAGGAAGGTTAATGTGCCACCAGCAATTAGTTTGTTTTGAAATAGGAGCCACAGCCTTGTAGAAACTCCACATTTGCAACATATCTGACAAAGGATTAGATTCCAGAGTAAATGAAGACCTCCCATGAATAAAAACAATAAACTCAGTGGAAAAACAATGTGCAGACAATGGACATCTCACAGGAGAGAGAACATGTTGTAAATAAATATCACAAGCAGTCTCTTTGGTAAAGAAATTTAAGCCACAATGAGATTCCATTTTGCATTTACAGGATTGACAATAATTAAGAAATATAATCTTTTTGAGAAACAATTTGGCATTATCTCATAAGGCTGAATATTTGTGTACTTATAGACCAACAGATTTCACTACTAAGCCTAGACCAAAAAAAAAAAAAAAAAAAAAAAAAAGTGTGTGTGGAACCAGGAGACCATGAATGTTCACAGCTGTCCTGTTGGTAGTAGCAAAAAACGGGGGGGTAACGACATGACCATTGTCAGGAGAGTAGCTGAATAAATTACTGTAAATTCACATGATGGAATGCACACAGATAACTCCATAGGAAGTTGAAAGTGCATTTAATACACAGAACTACCAAACACCAGAGTGTAGCAGCACAGCATGGTTGTTTTCCCTTGTGACTGCATGGCTGATTGGGGTGTGTGGCTCACTGCAGCTGCCCTGCTGGGTGACAAAGAATCAGTAGGCATATGTCAAGCCCAGGAAAATATCAAATCAAAATCCAAGGTATGGTTTCCAGTGAATGTACATTACCCTCTCACCATCATGAAATTGAAAGATCATGAGCAGAAGCCCTCTTAAATTTGGGACATGTCTTGTATGGCAGTGGAAAATTGAGCTGGTTACTTGCAACTTGGTATATCTCAGTAATGACTCTTACTGAAACAGCAAGTCTCGGGGAAATAAACACAATTTAGTCCATTTTTAAAATGTATCAGCAAAACTACATAGGATCCATATATGTTAGATCACTTTTAGAATTATGGGAATAATCAATTGATTATGGGAATAATCAATATCTTTGAGGGGTAAGTGAAAAGGATAAGGTAATGTACACGTAGATCCCCTATGTGTGTTCTGATGGCTGATTCATAGCCCATGCTTGATTTTTGCTTTATTATGTATGTATTCCATGTACTTTTTCAATGCCAAATAGCATGATTGTGATGAAGAGACAGTGAAATGACTAATAAGATAACTCATACATACGAACTGGTAATCCGTCAGAAGATAGAGGAAGGGAATGTTCCAGGTGAAATGCTAGGAAGAGGGGAACTTCTGAGAAGTTTCCTGAGACCTACTTGTGACGCCACAACAGTGGCCTTACTGAGAGCCACAAAAGGAGACTTGAGCAAGTGAATGAAAAGGCATAATTAGAAAAATTTACTAGAAAAAAATTATTCTCAGAAAGACGTCAGTTCTTCCTAAATCTATAAACTTAACATTTTATAAAAATGCTAAAGCTTCTGTCCATTCAGACACACTGAAAATCCTCAGCAAATTTTAATTCGTCAGGGGGGGTGGGGGGGAATTACTTAAGGAAAAGAATACACACTGAAACAAAATTAGGCACTAAAGTTAATATCGACTATAAATGAGCACATAAATACAAACATTAAAAAGTTGGAAATTACGATAAATATCACCAACTTCAAACATTCAAATATTTTTATTAACTTTTGGAGATACCCATTATATTTTTCCCTGCAGTGTTTGGCTATGTATTTACTAATTTTATGGTATTTTCTTGGGGAAAGAAGATCATTGGTGGAGCTTTCTGATAGTCTGGGAGAGGTTCAGCTTTGCAGCTCCCTGTGGCTGGTGATGTGTCTTTTCCGGATTGCACTCCCAATGGAACTCGTGGGGCAACCTTCCTGCAGGAACAGCATGTCTACAGGTTATTTAAGATGTAGGATTCTCCTCACATTACTACTCATTATTAAATTGAGGATACTTTCTGTTAACTGGTTTGCCATTGATGGCTTCCTAAGAGTGACAGTTATGAGTTTCATTTCATCTTTAAGTCCATGTTTCATGAAAATTCAGGAGTTTAATATTTTCACCATGTGTTCATGATTCACTTTTCATTAATTACTAATACAAGAGCCTATTCATTCTATTTAAAATTTATCTTTCTCTTAATTGTTGCTTTTAGTTCTGAGAAGTTTCCTTATCACTTGTTTCTTGATGTTAAAATAATTTGTATTAGTTTAATTGTTCATTTTTAATTGCTTGCTTTGTAGTCCAATAATTTTATATATTTTGTTATTTAATGAATAAATGGAGACCCTTTATATATGTCTCAATAAGGAACTTAAAATTTAAAAAAATTTAAACTACTCAATTATTTTTCCAAATTTCAGTTAAAATGACATATTCAGACAGGTGCAATGGCACATAGCTGTAGTCTCAGTGACTTGGGAGGCAAAGGCTGGAGGATTGCAAGTCTGAGACTAGCCTGGGTAACTTAGTAGATCCTGTCTCTAAATGTAATAAAGAGGCTGGGGAACATAGCTCTGTGGTAGAGCCCCTGGGTTCAATCCTAAGTAGCATTCACAAACCAACAAATAAACAAAAAGACCTATATTCTACCTTTGTTAACTTTTAAATTATTGCAATATAATTGACATACCATAAAATTCACCACTTAAAAATGTAATTCATGTTTTTTCTGTATATTTAGAAAGTTGTACAATCATCACCACTATCTAATTTCGGGGCATGTTCATCACCTCCAAAAGGATTCAATTCCCATTAGCAGTCATTTCTCACCTCTCCTCCCAGTTCCTTGCAGTCATGAATCCACTCTTTCATATAGTGTTGTACAATATGGGGCCCTTGGTGCAACCTTTATTAACTTTTTGAGCAAACCTTGAGTCTTGTTTGTGTTCAAGTTTTCCTTTCGAGTCATAAAAAGTATATTATAGAGCCTTTGAAATATCATGTGCATATTCTAGAAGAGAGCCATACTTTATAATGGGCAAACCGTCTCAGGACCCTTAGATTCTGAGAAGGAAATCCCAGTTGACATGGATGTTTAAATAAGATGTCTAATATAAGGGGAAAATCCAAAAAGAATGTGTATCTCTTGCAGAATCTGAATTAATCAGTAACTTTGGGAGGAGGAAGGCTGCTTTCCCAGTGATTGACCAGCTGGGCTCCATCCAGAATGTATTTTAAGTACTTACTAATGTTTTTGAAGCGCACTGGAAACTCCATCACCTCTTCTGATTGTTATATTGTTATATGATGGATCATAAGTGTGTATTACAGGCTATGTCATCCAGAGATAATGCTTTGTTCTGTAGAAATGCCAAAACTATGTTTGGTTTATCCTTATGTGTGCTTTAATTTCATATGGACTTTGACAAAGTTAAAACTTGTTTTTCTGTATGGCCGGTGGTTTCTAAGAGTAGCACACAGCAATTGAACACACAAAGCAATTTGGATTGTGGAATTTGCAGCAGCAGTAATAGTTGGTGCGTGGTTCATTATTTACTTACTTGATTTCTCACTTAATTTCACATGTTTTCCCTTATTTTGATTAATTCTCCATGTGCCGTTTTGGATAAATGTGTCACTTTTTTTTTGTCTTGATAATTTTCCAGGCACTTAAGTAAAAATAGATCAAATTGAGTAATTAATATGATGATTCCCTGAGACTTCTGTTATTTGAAGAGCATTACTTTTGAATTTTTTTTTGTAATGCTGGGGATGGAACCCAGGGGTCTTGCTCATTATGAGAAGACAAATACTTCCCCATCCTGATCTCTGGTAGGAAAAATCCTTTTCACTTATCAATTTAAGACCTCCCACTATTCTTTATACTATTTTAAGAATAATAGTGTATATTTTCTCTTGTCTATCCTTCAAGCTAATGCAAAGGTACCTTTCATTTAAATAATGTAATCAGAGTAAACATAGCTTCCTTGTGTTCTGTGATTTCTGATTTTGGGGAGCCCTCAATACATTTAATCTAGTGTGAAAACTCGCCCAATATCAGTAATGTGTGTCTTGTTACAAAGACTTACTAACACCCACACATGAGAGAGAACATTTAATCCTTGACTTTCTGAGTCTGGCTTATTTCACTTAGCATCTTGTTCGCCAGTCCCAACCATTACCAGCAAAAGCCGCAATTCCATTCTTTATGATTTCATTCTTTATGAGTAAAATTCCATTGTGTGCATATACCACATTTTCTTACTTCATCTGTTGAGTGGCATCTGAGCTGCTTCCATGACTTAGCTATTGGATATTGTGCTCTATAACCACTGATGTGCCTGTTTCATTATAGTAATAATAAGTTAGACCAAAGTAAGGGGAAAGGGTGTAAGGGGGATGCTCTGATAATAGAAGGGAGATCAGTGGAGCAAAGGTAGGGATTGAATGGGAGGGAGGAGGGACAGGAAAAGAGAAGAACAATAGAACAAAACTGACCAAATTATCTCTGCCCATGTATGAATATACCACAATGAACTTTCACCTTCATGTATACCTATAAAGTGGTATTTTACAAGAGAACTATAAATAAATAGAAGTAAAATAAGCAGAATTGTAGGAACAGAGGGAAGGGGGGAAGGGAGAGGGAAGTACCTGGGGACTGAAGTGGAGTAAACTATACTCCATGCATATATGATTATGTCAAAATGAACTCTAATAATACATACAACTATAATGCACTAATAAAAACATAAGACTTAATTATAAAAAAATTTGAGAAAATTATTCTTTATTTTGGAAGAGACTTGCCAAATCTTATAACAATTTGTTCATGTTTGTTTTATGATACCTGTTTGGTAAGCATTTTTAGCAACTCATTGATATATTCTATTTGACTTTTGGTACATTGGAATAACAAATTTGGAGTTGAGAAATGTATATTCATCGTGTTGCAGTGAAGAAATCTTGGTTACAGGCCAGGAGATTTCTCCCACTTTCGAAAGTCAACACCTTTGTTAAAATGAGGCTATAGAAATGATGTTTCCTTTTTACAAGTTTCTGTTTTCTGATTTGACGTATTCTGATTCTTACCATATTATTTATCTCATTTGATGTCATTGTTCTACATATTTTCTGGGCTATTGTGATTCTTTTTGAAATGGTTCTGCATATCATTTCAACCATCAGGAGTCTGTAGTTTCCATTGTTGGATGATATGGAGTTTTTGATACTTGGAAGCTCCTGCCATTCTTTTAATTCATTTTTTAGCTTCAATCAGATACTTACTTTCCAGTGAGCTTAAATTTTGGATGATCAATAATTGTAGAAAAGTAGAAAATTGATTTGAAATTAAGGCATACATAAGAGCAATTCCCATGTGTTCAGAAATTGCTACTGTGCCCACTGTGCCCCATAATTGTGTAAGCAGATTATTCATATACTACAAATATTGAATTATTGATGGGATATGTGTAGGAGTTTTTCACTGGAACATTTATTTCTTCAGGCTAGTTTGCTGTAATGGTGGCAATTTTCCATGCTGTTTTATCTGGAACTGTCAGACTTTGTGAGGACAAGATGCATCAGATAAGTTAAGGTTTGCATGAGAAATGCATAAATCATGGCACCATGTCCTCAGGGATGCTTGCTACTCCCAGTAGTACTTTGTTGGTGTCCGACAAACCCAGGATGACAAATGTTATTTTATGTGATTTGTTGCAAAAAAAAAAAATGTGTGCTGCTTTATAAAACTCTATGCACTGTTTATTGGGTATATTTTTGAGAAGCAAAACTTTCTGTTTTAATTAGGTATCAATGAGAACAAAACTTTCTGCTAAAAGCTTTGAAACTTAAATATTTCAAAGAATTTCCACAGACTAGGTTCTGGTATATACACTGAAAACCTGTTTCTTCTTTAACAAAGTGCACATTTGGCTGTATGAACTTCCACTCTGTCCCTGTGTGATGGGGAGTGAACACTGTAGGTGGCAGGAGTACCCCAGAAGTAGATAGTTCCTGTTAAACCAAACTAACCCTCTCAGTCACTTTCCTTTTAGTCAGACCCAAGGAATACTTACATCTTCAATGTCATGAGACACAGTAAGTGGACAGAAGGGAATTTGAAATAGGAAGAGAATGTTTTCATGATACTTAACTTAGAGTTTGTACGTTTCTTGCAAATTCTTCCTTCCTCCCTTCCTTCATTTTAGTTTCAGGACTGTGGATTGAAACAAGGGGTGTTCTACCTCTGAGCTCCGTCCCCAGCCCTTTCTATTTTTTAACTTTGAGACAGGGTCTTGCTTAGTTTCTGAGGCTGGCCTTGAACTTGTGTTCCTCCTGATCCTCTAGCATAGCTTGGATTTCAGGTATGCAACATTGCACCTGGACTGTTTGCAAATTTCACAAAACGATTTGACCATGTGAACATGGGACCCTTTGTGGCCTTGAAAGGGGCCCATTACAGGTGAGAGTCTTTCACTTAGGCTCCATTAGCCTTCTAGCAAGTCTTCCTCCAGGGACCTCCTCCTCATATATTCAGTAAATGTGGGTTTGACTCAACAATATTTGTTTATTGGGCCTTCACTGTTCCAAAGATCCAAGGTGCAAGCATCTTGTGTGCTCCATCTCTGTTGTGAGAGTTGCTTTCTGCCTGTTGTCCCTGCCAGCTGCAGGATTTTGCCCAGGTCTGCCACATGCTGTGTCTGGACTTGTTGCTTTAGCCTTCCCTTGGGGATGGAGGAAGGGCAAGCAGAACCATTTTCTGTAATAGAGGAAGCTCCTTTGGGTACCAGGTCCTGTTCCAGGTATGGTTGCACCTTCCCTGTCCCCCATTCCCAGCTCAGTCAAAGCCTAGCATCTATAAGGACAAAGGTCCATAGCACAAGTTTCAGAACCTTAGGTTTGACCGGCTTTCATCCTTTTCTCTATGGGTCCCAAATGTGGCTGATAATTTTTGCATGTACAAGGTCTCCCAGCTGAGAGCACTTTCCTGGAGCTTTCTGTATCAATGTAGGTAAATGCTCCCCTCCCCTAAAGGTGCTCAGAGTTGCTCTATCTTGCCCAAGGGCACCATTGCAGACTCCAAAGCTTCCATTAAAAAATAAAAGTTTTGGATGGTTGTCCAACCCCGTGAATACACTGAAAACCACAGAACTATCTGCTTTAAATCAGTAAATTTAAGAGTGTGAATTATATGTCAAAGCAGTTTTAAAAAAAAATTCAGATGTTCTTGAATAAACTCTGACACAAACCAGCATCCCAAATGTGTTTGTCCCTGGTGTTGGGGGGAAGTTTGAATACCAAACATTCCTTTTGTCTCTGGAAACCTCCTATCCACCCTGCCCAGAAGCTCAGGTGCTGTCTTGGTGGGAGAGCCCTTTAGTATCTGAGGCAGAGCCGAGCATCCTGCCTGTTAGTAGACCTCTGTTGGGCCTGATCCACTGGATGGCATTCTGTGGGTGTTTGCTTGTCCCTGCAGCTCCCAGGACCCCTGCTGCAGTGATCAGACCCTGGCTCTCCTTGAGAAAGGGCCCGTGGCTATGTACCCACCGAGGGTTGGGGTAGCACCCTTCTCCCACAGAGATGTCAGCGGAGAGTGTTGTGCTCTTAGCGGTTTGGTTTAAGCTCTGCATATCTTCTGTCATTTTATAGTGGTTCTCAGGATTGAATGTGTATCAGAACTACCAGAAAGACTGTTAACCCATAAAAGGACTGTCCCTGCCTCAGAGTTTGATTCATTTAGGCCTTGGCTTAGAACTGGGAATTTGCATTTTTGACAGGTTACCAGTGATGATCCAGGAACCCTGCTTTGAGAACAGCTTGACCACATGACCAGGGCCCATCTGTTCTGGGAGGGGCCTGCCAGGTCCCACCTCTGGTGTGCAGATGCATGCAGAACATCAGCTCTGGCAAAGTGGAGTCTCCCAACTGCCCCCAGACCCAGAGCACCAGCTGAGTCTGAAGGGTGATCTAGTGCTGTCACACTCTGCTCTCCAGTCCCTCTATGTAGGGCAGAGCTACCTGAGGGTGACTTCTGCAGATAGGGAGGCTTCCGACTCTGTTCTAACTGGATCAGCTGTTTTTCTATCTTAGGCTTTATCTTTCTATCAGATCCTCCCAGGCAAGTTTGTCTCGAGAGTAAGATACAGCACAGGGAAAAACAAAAACAAAAAGCCTCCAAACTAACCTTTTTTTTTTTTTTTTTTAATGTTAACTTGGATCCTGGGCTCTGGAAAAAGAATGTTCTGGAATTTCCTTTGAGGTCTGAGTGCCAGAGAGCCAGGGGGCCAGAGGGCCTTTTGGGTACTAAGCTGTACTTTTCCATGTCACAGAGAGCTACCTCTCTAGGTCCAGTCTGGTCTTGTGGGTCAGAACTCTAGAGTCAGACAGACCTGGGATCATGTCTTGGCATTGCCAGTTCTACCTTTATATATCATGGAGATTAATGTTCTGTCTGGGGTGACCTTTTATTTCTTTCTCTTGCCTGATTTCTCTGGCCAAAGTTTTGAGCATCGCATAGGACTGGTGATAGTGGACCCCTTTGTCTTGTTCCTGTTTTTTTCTCACTCAGTATGATGCTGGCAATAGGTTTATCCTATATAGCTTTTTTTATGTTGAGGTAGACACCTTTTATTCCTGGTTTATTCAGGTCATTTATCATGAGGGGTGCTGAATATTATCAAAGGTTTGGTAACCAATGAAATGATCATGTGATTTTTGTTCTTGGTTCCATTATGTAGCCTATTTTGTTTTCTGATTTGCATATATGGATTCATTCTGAAAGAAACTAACTTGATCATAAAGGTGTGTGATATTTTTTGTGTTGTTGAATTTGATTTGCAAGTATTGAGGATTTTTGCATCTATGTTTATCAAGGATATTGGGCTAGGGCTAGGGATATAGTTCAGTTGGTAGAGTGCTTGCCTTGCATGCACAAGAATGTGGGTTCAATCCCCAGCACACCACCACACATGCGCGTGCGCACACGCACACACACACGTGCACACACGTGCACACACACACGTGCACACACGTGCACACACACTCACGGATTATTGGTCTATAGTTTTCTTTTTTTTGTTGTATCCTTACCAGATTTTGGTAGTGGGGAGTTTGGAAGGGCTCCTTCCTTTCATTTTTTTTTTTAAAGAGAGAGGTGAGAGAGAGAGAGAGAGAGAGAGAGAGAGAGAGAGAGAGAGAGAGAGAGAGATTTTTAATATTTATTTATTTATTTTTTAGTTTTCGGCTGACACAACATCTTTGTTTGTATGTGGTGCTGAGGATCGAACCCGGGCCGCACGCATGCTAGGCGAGCGCGCTACCACTTGAGCCACATCCCCAGCCCCCTTCCTTTCATTTTTAATGAAATAGTTTGAGTGTTGTTTTCTTCTTTAAAAGTCTAGTAAAAATCTGTGAATCCATCCCTTGAGAAGACTTTTTATTATTGCTTTTATCTAATTGCTTATTATTGGTCCGTTTGCGTTTTTAATATACTCTGGGTTCAGTTTATTGGGCCATTTGTTTTAGTCAGCTATTTTGTCACTGTAACTCAAAGACCTGACAATAACAATTAGAGGAGGAAAAGTTTATTTGGCATGTCAGTTTGTAGCTGGCTGACTTCATTGCTCTAGGAGAGAACTGAGACGGAGCATCATGGTGGAAGGGCATGGAGGAGGAAATCTGCTTAAGACATGGCAACAGGGACCCACAGAGAACTCCACCTACCAGGGCCCAAATATAAAACCATGTGCACACCTCCAGTGATCTACCTTTTCTTGCCCGCCTATAATCACCATGCAGGTAACCCACATCACTGGGTTATTCCACTGATTAGGTTAAATCTCTCAAATCTATTTCACCTCTTAAAATCCTTATATTGTTCACTCATGAGCTTTTGGGAGACACCTCGTATCTAAACCATAACAGTTATAGGTATCTACAAATTTGTCCATTTCTTCTAGATTTTCTATTTTATTGGAATACAATTTTGAAAAATACTCCTGAATGAGCCTCTGGATTTCAGTGGTATCTGTTGTAATATCCCCCCTTTCATCTCCAATTTTATTAATTTGGATCTTTCTTTTGGTTAGTTTGGCTAAAGGGTTCGTGGATTTTGTTTATCTTTTCAAAGAGCCAACCTTTATTTCACTGATCCTTTGTATTATTCTTTTAGCCTCTATTTCATTTATTTCTACTCTGGTATTTCTTTCCTTCCACTGATTTTGGGTTTGCTTTTTCTTATTTTTCTAGGACTAAAGATGCATCATTAGGGTATTTGAGATCCATTTTTCTAATGTAGACTCTCTCTTGCAGCTATAAACTTCCCCCTTATAACTGTTCTTGCTGTATCCCAAATGTTGGTTGTGTTTTTATTTTCATTTGATTCTAAAAATTTCTTAATTTCCCCCTGATTTCTTTAGTGACCCACTGCTCATTCAGAACTGTGTTGTTCAGTCTGCATTTGCCCATTTCCTGCAGTTTCTCTTGCTGCTTTTTTCTAATTTTATTCCAGTATAATCTGATGTGATGCAAGGAATTATTTCAGTTTTCCTGGATTTATTAAGATTTGCCTTATGGCCTAAAATGTGATCAGTTTTGGATAAGATTTTTAAGATAGATTTTTGTAGTTGTTGAAGGACCTTTATTTATAATTTATTTATTTGTGATGCTGAGAATTTAACCTAGTGCCTCACACAGGCTAGGCAAGCGCTCTACCGATGAGTACAAACCCAGTCCTTGGAAAGGTTTTGTGTGCTGATGAGAATGTGTGTTCTACAGCTGTTGGATATAATAATCTGTAAATTTTCCTTAAATGTATCTGATTTTTAGTGTAATTTAACTCTGATTTTTTTTTCTGGAAGATCTATCTATTGATGAGAGTAAGTATTGAAGTCACTCACTATTATCATATTGTAGTCCATTTCTTCCTTTAAGTCCTGTAGTGTGTGTTTTATGAAATTGAGTGTTCTTACCTTAAGTACAAATATATTTAGAATCATTCTGTCGTCTTTATGGATTGTTCCCTTTATAAATATGCAGAGACCTTATTTGTTTCTTCTGACCTATTGTGTCTGAGTCTAATTTATTGGATATGATTATAGCTACTCCTACTTGCTTTGAGATTCATTTACTTGCTTTCCAACTTTTCACTTTCTATCCATATATGTCTTTGCCAGTGAGGCGAGTTTCTTGCAGTCAGCAGATTGTTGGGTCTTATTTTTTAATATAATTAACCAGTCCGAACCCTTTAATTGGAGAATTGAGTCCATTACATTCAGAAGTATTACTAAAAGGTCGTTTCAAACCTATATTCATTTCTTTCTTCCTTATTCATCTTAGAGATTTAATTGTTTACTGAATTAACAATATTTGATCTTACTTAATTCTATTTTGTCTACTTGTCTAGTGAAATTTATTCCTTACCATATTCTGGTGATTGTGTTTATCTTGCTTTCTCTTCTGTGTGTAGACTTCCTTTAAGTATCTTCTATAATGCTAGGTTAGTGGTCATGAATTCCTTTAGTTTATCTTGAAGGTCTTTATTCTTTCTTTGATTCTGAAGGATAGCTTTGTTAGACATAGCAATCTAGGTTGGCAGTTATTTTCTTTCAGGGTTTTAAATGCAGCATTCCATGCCTGCTGGCCTGTAGAGTTTCTTTTGAGAAATGTATTATTCTGATGGATTTAGCTTTATAAGTAACTTGGTACTTCTCTCTTGAAGCTCTCAATATTCTTTCTTCTGTACTTTTGGCAGTTTAGTTTTCTCAAGATTTGGGAACTTTTCTGATACTATTTCACTGAACAGGTTTCTATGCCTTTAATTGTACTTCTGCTTCTTTGTCAATACTTATCATCTGCATGTTTGGTCTCTTAATCATGTCCCGTAGGTCTTGTATATTTTGTTCTCATTTTTTTCTTTATTACTGTCTAAATGTGATAATTTATCAACTTTACCTTCAAGTCCTGATGTTCTTTCTTTCATTTGAACTATTTTATTGGTGAGGCTTTCAGCCAAATTTTAAAATTTGATTTATTGGGCTTTTCATTTTTAAGATTTCTGTTTGGTTCTTTTTCTAAAATCTGTATCTCTTAATACAGGATGTGAAAGAGCATTCCTTAATTCATTCAGCTTCTTATTTATATTCTATTTGAATTTACCAATCACTTAAAATTTTTTTTTTTAGTTATAGATGGACACATACCTTTATGTAATTTATTTATTTGGTGTTGAGGATCAAACCCAGTGCCTTACATATGCAAGGCAAGCACCCTACCACTGAGCCACAACCCCAGCCCTATCAATCACTTTTAACATTATGCTCTTGAACTCTTCTATTTCATCTAATTCAATATCTTTGGAATCAGTTACTAGGCATTATGAACTTTTGGAGGGTGTCATGTTGTTTTGTTTGGCCATATGTTGGATGAATATATCTTTTCACTTTTTTTATTTGAGAAACTTTCTTAGGGAATAGTCTTCTCTTGAGGATGTGCCCTGGGCTACTGTTTTTTTGTGTAGTGATGAGTTTAATTCCAAATGGACTTAGTTTTGTTGTTTCACTGTGGCTTCTTTGGGTGTAATTGTACTATGTCAAAGCCTGAGGGATGCTTCCTGTGTAGGTCTTGAAAGAGTGGGGTACCTCTGGTAGTTGAGGTAGGTGTGCTGTAGGCAGAAGGGACATATGAGGTACATCCTGTGTAATTATTCCTCCGGTCTTGTCTACAATGAACTGTCTGTAAGGGTATGAGAGTAACCTATGCTCAAGTCCTTCATAGGCAGAACATTCACAACAGTTTCGCCTTGGGGGTAAGTGCCTAGGAGCAGGATTTGGGGCCTATCCCGGATGTGCCTAGTTGAGATCATTGGCTGGGAAGCTTTGTATCTCCCCAATTCTTAAAATTGAAGTTTCACTCAGGTTCAAATGTAACTAAGTCATGGCTGAAATAAAATGCAATTTCTCTCAACTGTGCTAGGGGTGCAACTCAGTGGTAGAGCACCCACCCAACCTCTTGAGATTTAAGGTTTCATCACTTGCTCCACTTAGAAGGGAAAAGGCAAACAACAGTAATATCTACAACATATAAACAAACCAGGTGTAGAAATATACTAACAATTGTTAAAAACTATAATGCCAATAACTATAGTAAAGAAAGGCAAAATATTATATAATGAACTAAAATATTAAAATTAATAGAATGAGAAGAAAAATGAGAGTAGAAGAGAGAAATCTATTAATTTTTTCTTCTGCTTATTTTTTATTATGTTTAATAATATCAAAAGTAGAAGATAGAATAGATGGAGGAAAAAGAAAACGAGTCAAAATTTCCTCCTGGTTGTTTGGATTGCGGATGCTTCTTTCCACGTGTGTGCACACTTGTTCCAGAGGCCCTTAGTGGGCCTGCTTGAGGGCATGGCCGATGTCTGGGTCACAGCAAGCGATCCTCATCAGCCTAGCTTTGGTGTCATGGGGGTTGCACCAGTTGGGTCGGTGTTCAGCTCTGTAGACTTCAGCCTTGAACCCAGGGGCATGACAAATATCCAAGCTGTGCTGTGTACCCAGGATGCCTCAGTGTGTGAGGGGGGGCCTAGTGGAACTAGTCACTTGGTGCTAGAGAGAGAGGCAGGGGACCAAGCATTTCCCACCTTCAGTCCCAGCATTCTCAGACCTGGCTCCAAGCCACCTTACTTGCAACTCGTCTCACTGCTTGTCACAGAGGATAGGACCACTGACCACTGTGTCTTCCACTTTTCCTCCAAGAACACCCTCGATGCTGCTGGAACGACTTGGTGGGTTGTTTCTGGCTCTTCCCCAGGAACAAGTATCCTGCGCTTCTCTCTCCTGCCCCGTCACTATGATGAAGTGTCCACAGGGATACTTTGCTGAGTTTTCTGCTCCCCAGAAGAGTCTGTTCACTAACAATAGGATCCTTCTCAAGATGGCTTCTGGTAGTCTGAGAGTTTGCTGAGCAATGTGTTGACTTTTCTTTTCTGAAGTTAGTGTGCTGTGCAGGAGGAGGTACTCTCAGACCAAATCCCCAAGCTGGATTTGAAGCGTGCATAAACTGTGGATCCTCCTGCAATTGGGACTGCCAGCCTCAGCCATTACCAGGACTAAACATACCCTTTGGCTCCCTGAGGCTTGTGTTCCCCTCCCCTCGCCTGAGATGGAGCTGCTGGGACTTGCTTTTCCTTCTCTCCCTCACCTCTGGCTCTCCACACTGCTCAGATTCCTCATCACTTCTCTGTTGGTCCTCAAAGTTTTTCCTCCCTTTCTCTCCCAGGAATATAATTTCTCCTTTGTTTCCTTGACTCTTCCCCCTTTCACAGTTGCACAAAGGGAACTTCTGCCATTTTGCATCGGCTTGTTCATAATTTAAAAGTTAGAGGAAAATGGAGATTCAGATAAAAAAAAAAAGTTGCTGTCTCACAGTTGGACTAGAAAGCATTTGTTCTACGTAGCAAGAAAAACAGTGCACATAAAATATCAGCTCTTGAGTCTTGAGCCAGCACTTCTGTAGCATAGAGGGGCAACAGCCAGCAGGAGGATTGAATGTATTTGAAGTGGGATTCAAAGTGATATTTTCTGAGCACTTTAAGAAAGCCTTTGATTCTTTGCTTTTCTAAAGATTGTTCAGGAAATATGATTTACTGACGATATCCCTTGCCTGCAAGCCTCCATATATAATGCAAGTTATGCTAGTATAGAAAATGGGAAGGAACAGGCAGATTTATTATCATGTGTGAGCATGAATAATTTTTATTTTTATTGCTTCCTCACTTTAGACCAAGTTGGATTTTTTTTGCTTTAGACCAAAGACTGTTGGGTTTGCAGAAAATATAGCATAGGTACATTTATTTATTGTGTATATTTGAAATGGTTTAAAGTAATTAAAGTAATTTTAACATTATGGTTAGGCAGTTTTAAATTAAAGTTGTAGTTAGTAAACATAAGAGTTAAATAACTGGGTGGTAATCTGCGTGTGTATTTATTTAGTGGTTTTGGTGACATGAATGGACACAGTCAGGCTCTTTAGGAAAATTTCTGACTAACTAGAGGGAAGATAGTCTAAATAAACAACTAAGGAGGAGAAACATGAACTTGCTACAAACTTGTACCAGGGCAGATCCTACATGGTATAGACTTTCAACCTATGATGAGTCTTTTCCTTTAGTGGTTGCTCTAGGATTTAAAGTAGGCGTCTTTAACTCATCACAATCTTTCTCCAATATCTTTACATTATGCACAAGAACATTGCAGCGTTCCTCTCGGCTTCTCCCCCACCCTGTGGGCTATTGTCGTGCATCTTCTCTATCCAATTAACCTCACAGTACATTTTAATTTTTTTGCTTTAGGCAGGCAACATATTTTATATTTACCTTTTTTATTTTAAGCATTCTTAGTTTTTCTTTTTTTGTACAGATCTAGATTTATTGTTTGCCTGAGACACTTCCTTTGACATTTTTTATAGTTCAGGTGTCCTTGTGATGAGTTCTTCCAGTTTTTTTTTTTAACCTAAAAAGACTTACTTTTATTTCAAAAGCATAATATTACTGGGTAAAGAATTTTAGGTTTACTTTACCCCCTTGAGTTCTTTAAACATGTTTCTGAACAGAGTTTTGCTGTCATTTGTGTGTGGCCCCACGTGTGTGCGCGCGCGGGGGCCTCTGAGTCCCTCCCTCCCCTGTCCCTGTCATAGCTGTTTCACTCATTAACGACTTACACCAACATGGTGCATTTGTTACAAATAATGAACCAATGTTGACACATTGACTAAAGCCCGTGCTTTATTTAGGTGTCCTTGTTCATACCCAGTGTCCTTTTCCTGTCCCTGGATTCCATCCAGAACACCACATCACACACAGTGTCATATCTTCTTAAGTACTCTTCTTTCTGATGAACTTGGCAGTTCTGAAGCGGGCTGGTCAGGTGTTCAGCAGGTGTCTCTCAGCTGGGATATGTCTGAAGGTTGTAGGTGGATTCCACAGGCCTTCTGGAGGAGGCCCACAGAGGCAGAGTGCTATCGTCATCACATCCAATCAATTAGACCTACCATCCCCAAGGCTTGTCCCTCTGATGCTCACGCTGATCACTGGGTGGCGCTGGCGTTTGTTGGGCTTCTCCCTCCTTTCCATACTGTGCGTGGGAAGGAAGTCTCTGCCCACCTTGCTTAAGGAATGGAGAATGAGGCTCCACTTTCTTAGGCCAGAGTGTTCTTGTACATTATTTGCACTTCTCCTGGGTGGATGTTTGTTTTTTCCACTTCTCTTCATTCATGTATTTATGTTAGTACGAACTTGTGAACTTTTTCCATACCTTCAGTTGTAATCCAGTACTATTTATTTATTGTTCACACATTCTAGGTTTGACCCTGGGGAGTTCCAATTTCAGTTTTTCCTATGCCCCTTGACTCCCCTTGGTGGGTAATGGGCTTTTAAATTTTTTCATTTTTAGCAATAATTAACTTTTTTGCACTATATGGTGCTTCAGACTCATTTTGTACTATTCCTTGTCCCAGTTCTAGAATTGGCTCTTTCTCCAAGGAACTCTGGTTTCTTCAATTGAAGAATATTCTTAGAAACCAAGACCTGGATGCTAGATGTGCTCATTGCTGCTGGGGTATCATTGCTTTAGACTTTCTCAGCTGTCAGAGCAAAGAAATATGTGACCATATAGTGACTGTGTATCTACATGTCACATCTACAAACACTTGTGTAAGCTAAGCTGGGCATGAGTTGGTACTCACCTTAGTTCATTTGCCATGTGGATCATTCTGGTCTCCTCCCCCTGTTTATCTGTAACTCCCACTATCTGCCATCCATTTTCTTATTGTTTTGTTCCAGTAGATTCCAGTATACCTGCACAGCAGCATGAGAATTACTCAACTGTAACCCTGTGGAACAATGTTATCCACTAGAGCACAGTGCTCACATCCAATTTCCTTTGCCTTTAGAGACTGCTCTCATTTAGAGTTACTTGGGGCTAAACCTTTCCACTCACCCCTTTAAGAGGCAGTTTCTTATGTTTGTAATACAGTTAGGTTGTTTGGTCATATTCTGTATTTTGTCTTGGGAGTTCCCAAACTCCTAGGTGTTGCATGTGTTTTTATTCTTAGTGCTGCAAAGTTCTATGGGTTTTGACAAATGCAGCGTTGTGTACCCACTATTATAATATCACAAGAAAATAGTTTTATTACCATAATAAACTCCCCTTTGTTTCACCTATCTAACCATTCTTCCCCCTGAAATCCCTGGCACACACTGATCTTTTTAACAGTTCTCATAGTTTTGTCTTTTCCAAAATGTCTGATTTAGAATCATGGAGATGATATATCCTTTGCAGACAAGCTTCTTTCACTCAGCAACCTGCATTTAAGTTTCCTCCATGTCTTTTCAGGACTTGACAGATTTTTTTTTTTTTTTTTGTACCCAAGGGTGCTCCCACTGAGCCACATCACCAGCCTTTTTACAATTTTTTAAAATTTTGAGGCAGGGTCTTGCTAAGTTGTTTATGGCTTTGTTAAGTTGCTCAGGCTGGCTTTGAACTTGCCCTTCCCCTACCTCAGCCTCCTTAGCCACTGGGGTTCCAGACTTGTGCCACCACACCTGGCTTAACAGATCATTTTTTAAAAAAATCACTGAATAACAAATGTCCTATTGTTGGGGTATACAAGTTTCTTTATCCATTCACTTCCTGAAGGACCCTATTGGTTCTAGTTTGGGGCAATTATGAATAAAAGTAGAATAATATATGTAAATGTCCACATAGTCAATATAAGTTTTAAAATCAATAATGCATTTACCTAAATGCATTATTGCTGGGTTATATAATAAGACTATGTTTAACTTTTTTTTAAATGCCAAATGCTATTCCAAATCATTTTTGCATTCCCACCAGCAATGAATGAGAGTTCCTGTTTTTCAGCATCTTTTCTGCCATTTGGTAGGCTTTTGAGTTTTATACATTCTAATAGATGTGTAGTGTTATCATAATTTGCAATTTCTTAGTGACAAATGGTACATCTTTACATATGCTTGTCATATATATTATCAAGTCAGATCTTAATTGCTTAATTGGGTTTTCTAATTGTTGAAGTTTAAGAATTCTTTGTATATTTTGGCTTTACATCTTATATCCAAATGTTTTACATATCTACATGATAAATGTGCTTATTTCATCCTTATTCCTGAAGGGAATCTTGCTGAGTATACAGTCCTAGACTGACAGCTGCTTGTCCCTCTTTCTGAAGGTTTTATTGTACTTTGTTCTGGTTTGCATTGTCATCATTGAAGACTCTGCTGTCATTGTGACTTTTTTTTTTTTTTTTTTTGGTCAGTGGTGTGTATTTTCTCTCTAGTTGCTTTTGGGGTTGTATCACTACCTTTGATGTTCTGCTGTTTTACCTTTACATGTCTAGGCATGTTTTTATTTATCCTGATGTGTTTTGCTTCCTGGAGTTGTGAATTCTTGTATATATAAGTGTGTGTGTGTGTGTGTGTGTGTGTGTGTGTGTGTGTGTGAGAGAGAGAGAGAGAGAGAGAGAGATAGATTTGTTTTGAGACAGGGTCTTACAATGTTTCACAGGCTGGCCTTGAACTTGTGATCCTCCTGCCTCAGTCTACTGAGTAGCTGGGATCACAGGTGTGGACCACCATGCCCAGCCTCTTCTATTCTTTTTATTTTCCCTTTCTGGCTCTCTGATTAACTATATGCTGGATCTTCTCATTCTACTCTCTTACCCTCTATTTTATATTTTCATTCTTAAATTTGCCACTTAATCCACTCAATTTCATACTCCAACATTTTTTTTTCATTTTTATGATCTCCATTTGCTTTTTTCCTTGAATATTTCTGACCATTCCTAGTTTTGCCACTGTATATTCAGTTTGTAATTGAACCCTCTACTTCTTCATACTTTGTTCCAGATATTCTGGATCTTGCAATTCCAACTCCTCTGTTCTTACAGACTGTGCATTCTGACTCTATTGCTTGCCTTCCTTGGTGTCTGCCAGTCTTTGCTTGATTTAAAACCATGTGGCTAACATGGTGAGCCTTGCCTTCAGGTAGCATTTGCTTCTGCCTCTGAAGGTAGTCAAGGGGCTTCCCTGAACCAGGATTACTCTGGATGCCCTAAAGATTTTTGATGAGAGGAGGAGTCTCAAAAGTCTACTTTTTTTGTTTGTTTTCTTGCTTGTTTTTTTGTTTGTGGTACTAGGGATTCAACCCAGGGCCTCGCACAGGCCAGCAGATACTCTACCACTGAGCCACATGTCCAGCCCCTCAGAAGTCATCTTCTTGCTGCTTTCCAAGCCCGGTATCCCCGCAGCACAGTTGCTGTGTTTACCTGTCCTCACTCTTCCCTCCTTCTAGGTGCACGGCAGGGCAGCTTTGCTTCTCCGCGGCTCTGATTCTCTGCTTCTTTGCCTCTGTACGTTCCTGGGTTTCTGTTTTCTGAGTGTTCCTGCAGTGGCTTTGGAACATTTCTAGTCTCTCTGGTTCCTAATTAAATTTTAACTTTTAATTTGGCAGAGAGGGATATGGGGAGAAAGGCTGGGCTGTCTTTTATGGCCCTTTTGCAAGAATAGATGTGTCTTAAAGCGTCCCAAGTGTGGTAAAGTTACACTCTACTGTAAAGTGTAGTATTCTGTTTTTTTTTTTTTTTTTTTTTTTTTTTTGTCAGCTTGTCCTGTCAAGCAGGCTTTCTTTTTTCTTATGACCACATCACTAATGCTGCACTGATCATCCTTGATGGGTCTTCTTGCAACTCGTGTGTCTCCAGACCTCACACCTGCTAGTTGTAGGGGTTGATAGCACTCCTGTTGCTCCAGGTGTGAGAAAATGGATCTCTTGCATACAGTTGTCAATATACCAAAATTAAACATATGTACATACAAAGACTCAATAATTCTACTTCCAGGAATTTGTCTTGCCAATATTTTTTAGGTAAATATCTTAATCACTGGGTGAAATTAAATGCACAACTTATGTTAGTGTTGTCTGTCATAAATCATCATACAGAGAGGTTTCTTTTTAAAAATTGAGTTAAAGTCGCACACGGCATACATAAACAACTGCCAACAGCTTAAGTTAAAAAAGCAGGCTGCAAAACAGTACCTTGAATACAATGCCTTGTTGGAAAAGTTTTGTAAAATTTTATCCATACTAATGATATTTTTGAAAGATTTTTTTCATCAAGCTGCTATGTGTAGCTATCTTCTGTGGTCAGCAGAGGGTCTGTTAGAACTTTTGTTTCCTGCTTCAAAATGTCTGTATTGCTTGAGGCTTTTTTTGTTTGTTTGTTTGTTTTGTTTTTTAAATCACAAGTAGGAATTGTTTTCTTTTAAGAAAAAATATTGCCATTTTGGAAAAATTTTTGTTAATGAAGAAAGAAGTATTTGAAAAAATTTCCAATATTTGAATATTGAAATATTTTTTGATACAATAAACCTTGTTTCTGGAAGCCCTGTTACTTCATGGTAGTTATTATACTCCTTGTTAAGCAAGAGTATGTCAAAATGCCCTGCATGTACCAATTGTCATTTGTGATTTGAGATATGAAAGGGCTGTATATTTACATACTGTAGTGTGTGAATAAAAATAAAAATTGTGGTTTAAAGTTAATTTCAAGTAGAAGCCCTCTATACATTTTAGGAAATTTAATGAAATGGTTGAATGGGTAGGGAGTGGGGGAAGGGCAGGGAAAGAAGCTGGATGCTGGGAAAGGGACACCGGGTCTGAGTGGAGGTTGAAGGTTTTTTTTTTTTTTTTTTTTTTTTTTTTTGTCTTTGAGCTGAGATGAGAGCTGCACATTGGTGACTCGTGCAGAGAGGAAAATAAATTTTTCTTCCAGCTGTGTTTTATAAGCAGGAGGAGAGACTTTTTGAAGGACATGATGACTCAGAAGCTACCTTTGAATTTTGTTTGCAGAACATGGTTAGCTGCACTTTGCAGAGAAGGGCTGAACATGAATTGTGACTGTGAAGGCATGTGTGGAGCCAAGAAACAGATGAACATGAGAGCTGTCCCACAGCAGAAGCAGGGGGTCTCTTAGATAGGATGTCATTCTGCTAATTGAGAAGAACAATAACCATGATTTATAATTTATATCTAATTTATGGTCTGGATTCTTTATGTACTGACTACAATAGTACAGTATATTTTTCTGTGTATACCCTGGTGACCTATTCAGAGTAAGTGTGTTTGTGGAAATGTATGGTACTAAATTTGTAGTTATATGTTAAATTCATCTAGCTCTTCTATTTATTATTTTCTTTTTATTGCAAACCTGTCTTGGGAAAGCTGTTGGAGAATCAGCGACATGGTTGCTGATTATCCAGGGATCCATCCTATTTGGAAAAGGCACTGCAGGTGGCAAATATCATGGGTTAATATAAACAGAATAGGTTGTAATGTAGTATAAAAAACATTATACTAAAGATTTCTCTATCAGGGATGTGAAGGTGAGGGTGAAATTTTTCTCCAGAGGTCTTGGTATTAGTTGGACTATTCTGTTGCTATTAACTGGATTCATTTTTAGGTCTGGATTTTCGTTGGCCAAGTTTGCAGACCTTGTCACTGCCAACATAGGTGGAAGAAGGGTCCTTTTTCTTGCCCTATTGTTCTTCATTGCCCTCTCTGCGCCTCATCCTTGAGGCATGAGCGCAGACATCCCTCAGGTTCTTGGGCTTTTCCTTTAGTTCAGGGACAGCAACTGGGGTGACTTTGGAGTGGAGCAACAGTCTCCCGCAACACTGCGGGTCAGTGAGGGCTTAACTCGCCTGTCCTGGTCTCCTTATTCTGAATACTTGGCAGAGACCCATCACAGTAATATCCAAAAAGGTATAAAGAACAAAAGGACAGAGAATGGCAGGATGGGGGCAGAGCAGGAAAGCAGCAGGGGAGGGCCACTTGAGGAAGATCCCCGAGTGGTCGCGCCCTGTTTCACACTGGGCTTTGTGCTGAAACTGGTTCACAGATCCTCGTGTCAGTCTGCGCCATTTCATTTTCTATGTACGGATGAGAGAGAAGAGTGGAATGATTTCTGTTCCCTGCTGGATGGAGAGTGTTTCTTCAGGGTTCCCTGGAAGGCAAATGAGTAGCCTCAGAGTTGGAAGACGATGTCACATTCTAGGGGATGACACGTTGAACTGGAAGTCAGGCTCATGAAATGAACTCTCGTGACAGAGGTATTAGAAACCTCTCTGCATATTTGAAGTGAGTAGCTGTCTATTTTTCATACCTACCGGTAAATAACATATAATCTAAATGTCAATAAGAACTGAGAGCCATAGAATAAAATGCAAAATTGTGTGTTAAGATACTACTTATCTGCCCTGGTTAAATTACCTGCAACATATTCTGTGGAGTAATGCAATAGAACCTCATGAATATCTGAATCCAATCTGATCAGCTCAAACTAAATGAAACTGTATTGAACAGGGCGGGAGAATGAAGGAACCTCAGCTTACCTTCCTCAAAGGAGCTTAGTCTCTAGGTGGACTGAGAAGTGTCATCAGAACACAGAAAATACTAGGCTCCCAGCTCTCATGAGTTTCTGAATTTGAGACTGAATTACTTTAAGTTCTACTTGTTTTGAAGTATAGCTCACCTGGATACCCATTTTCTTGGGAAATGGGTAAGAAGAGAATAAGGGTGAATGTATATCCATGAATTCAGGAACTTGTTATTTTCTTTTATTAAATAGTTTAGGCATAAAGTATATGAAATAACAGAATAAATATTCATTTGCTACCACCCAAGCTTAAGAAGCAAGACATTGCCAATAAAATGATTCTTCTGCTATTCCAGTCCTTTCCTTCCATTCTACACGAACACAGATTTTTAAATCAAGCTTCATGTAGATTGTATCTTGCAGGTCATTTTACGCTTTTCTTTTGTGACTCAACCTCTATAACAAGGAGTGGTATTGCTGGGCCATGAGTGTGTCCTCCTGAACTCCGCTCAGCCTCCCCAAGTCACTCCTAGAGACTTCGCGGTCTGCACTTTCCAGCGTGGGGCATTCCCACTCTTCTCTTCATGGCTGTTGGCAAATATCGATTTGAACAAATTTGACAAAAATGAAATGTTATTTTAATTGCGTTGTTCTGATGATCAGTGAGGTCAAGTGTATTTTGTTGGCATTCGTTTTTTTGTTGAATTTGCTTGGAAATTACCTTTAGTATCCTGTTTTTCATAAGAATGCATATAAGCTAATCATATGCATCTTGAACATTTCCTAGTGCTTCAGATAAAATATCCCACCATTTTCACTGTAATTTAAATGTCAGTGACATACTGTTTTGCAAGAATATATATAGCAGTTTGACTTTACATATCTGATTTTGAAAGACTGTCATTTTATAGATTCATTGTTCCTTTACATAGTAAAGCCCTGGAGCTCCCTGTTAGGCGAAGCCTGGGAGGAAAGAGCGTAGAGTGTGAAATTAGAGACCTGGGCTGGAACCTGGCTCCCCACACCGGGATCTGAGCCTTGAAAGCTGCTTTCCCTCTTCAAGCCATGGTCTCTGCCTCTCCTGCCCTCAGCGGGGGTTGAGAACACTATGGATGGAGTGTCCTGTACAATGCCGTGCCTAGCACACACCGGCAGGAAATTGACGTTATTACAGTTAAGCAAAAGAAATGTCTTGGAAGCACATTTCCTATTTTGCCTTCCACCCATTACTGCATGGAATCTCAAGCAGGGTTTCCATGTACAAAAAGTGAAATAGGTGTGTGTTTTGGTGTTTTTCAAAAGCATTACCCCTACTTTAGGTTGGAGGAGGCTTTTTGATATTTTATCATGTTATTTTTTTCCTCTGTAGTAAATCTGAGAGGTAGGGCAGGATCCTTATTCCCATTTTCCTGATGAGGAAAATCCATGGTAGAGCCAGGACAGGAAGCAGTTCCAGATTTCCACTCTAGGGGGCAGTGTCTCTGGTTGTCTTTTATGTTTAAGCTGATTTTTGTCCTTGAAGTGAAGGGCCTGGCTCTGGAATCAAGTTCCTGGGCTCTAATCCTTGCTCTGCTGCTTGATAAGTGACCTGTCTGGCAAGTTATGTGACCTTCATATGCAATAGTCTTATCTGTAGAGTGGGGGAAATTCTCCCACTTCATGGGGGTGTTGTGAAGTTTAAAAAAAACATGTGTAAAGAGCTTAGGGTGCAGATACAAAGTGACATGTCATTTACATTTAACCATTAAGTAACCCAGGTTTGGGGAGAGATGGAAGTGGATGAAAGGTAAGGCTGGCCCTGATCATGTTGATAACAGGATGATGGCACAAGGGGATTTGCTATACTATTTGATGATTTTATTTCTGAAAATTTCTTCCATAATAAAAACTAAAAGCATGTATAATTCAAAAACATTTTTGCCATTTACACTTTTTGGTTTCTGAATTCTTTCCTTTAGATGCTTTTTAGGAGTAGGATCAGCAGTGGGATGTCTTACAATCATTGTAGAATGTGGCTGAACTGCTTTGGTACCTTGTGGCTACAATCCATGATCACACCAGTTTCACCAGAGCTTCAAACGACATGGGGTATCACAATGACATGTTTTGCATCCAATGTTATAAATAAAATTATACCTCACAATTATTTTAATGCCCCCTCTTTGCTTAGTAGAAACTGAGCATTTCCTTAATTGTGTTTAGTGGTGGTTATCATTTTAAAAATCTCTATATATCTACTTATGTGCTTGGCACTTTCACCCATCAGGGATTCATAGACTCCATAGAGGAGTGGTAGAAAAACTTATTTTAGCTGCCTAATTTTTAAGTGAGGGAGAAACTGTCCTCACTGGGTGGCTCTTAATATTTGGTTTTAAAAATTCCTTTTTCAATATATATTCATGGCAAAAATGTGTTTGATACTTTAAAAATCCAAAATGCAGGAATGCTTGTGATTGCTATAGTATCTTGATTTTGAGTGCTTTTGATTCCTGGGGGTCAAGTTTTATGCTGTAATTACTGGGCCAAGCGTGGTCAGTTACTCTGAGGTGCAGCCTCTGCTGCTGCTCATTCAGTGCTCCTCACCATGGTGTCCCTTTCATTGTGGACATCTGCTGTAGGAGCCCAGGCTGAAGTGGTCCCTTGTCAGTGAGATTTGGCCTCAGTAAATTTTCAGGTGTTTTTCTGGAAGGACAAGGAAACAATTCTGCTCCTGGTGTCTCTACCTACATGATGAATGTACTCACCTTTTCTCTTTATTTCCCACTTTTCATGACACCAATTACAACTGCTAATTCCAATTCAGAGTATGCTTACCAGTCATCTCTAGAGCTTTTGAAATAAGATGAGCTGGTTTTAAGAAGACTCCTGAGTGGTCTGATATTTTTCAGGAATTTGAGTTTTATGGGATTGGCACTTTTGTATTAATTTTAATTATTATGACCCTTTTAAGAAAACTTGGATGCTAAATCTTCATATCATGTAGTAGTTTATTTAAACTCTACGGGTTTCTTCTTTTAAAACCATGATTTGTAGGATAGCTTTTTACTATGGGTTTCTTATGTATTTGATAGTCAAGTTTTATGCCATCTTCTAAGTAACCATGGGGACTGAATGGTGACAGTGCATGAGTCTTTCATTACTCATGTTCACATTATTTACTACTTGGCAAATGGTACCAGGGCATAACAGTATTTTATTTGTCATATTTGCATGAGGACTTTCTTATGAAAAGATTTTATGGTACGTAACGTACATAAATTCTCGTATAATCATTCTTTTGAGCTGCTACTTATAGTATTTTTGTTTTTCATTTTTCATTTTTGGGGAAAACATTCAAGATAGGAAAAGTTGGAAGATCATGTCAGTCACTTAAAGGTTACCATGCCAACTTGAATGCAAGTTCTGTTATAATTTTTGTTTGTAATCTTTAGAAAATTTAAATTTTAAACCTTAATTTATGACTTGAGATTGAGATAGTTTCTAACCTGGTTATTAGACTTAAAAAAAAATTGAGTAAAAGCTCCTCTTAAAAGATCTGAAGCTTCTAACCAGGAAAAAGTAGAGTTTTAAAAGTATTGTGTGTTAAAAAAAATTGTGCAAATTGTGTCTATGGATGTCTGTGGATAGGTTGCGTACATTTTATAAAACTCATATAATATTTATGAAAACATTCTGGTTAAATAAAAACAAAATGGTCAGCTTTTGAGTTTTTCAAAAGATTTTTTGTCTTAGGGAAGATATGTTACTTGTTATGCGGACAGTAGGTTAAATCGAAGGTCGGAGAAGCCGGGGCTGTAGTCATGGATTCATGCACCTGTCTGCAATCCTGGCTTGCTAGGAAAGCTGGAACCGTGAGTTTACAGAGGAAGAGCTTGCTGCACCTTGGGACTGCTGAGAGTGCCTTCCTGCTGAAGTGTGTTCTCTGCTCAAGCTCAGAGTTTTTCCGGCTGTAGCGGCACACTGCCTCACTACTGGTTTTACCCACATTCTGGGACCTTTTCCTGCCTGTCACTGTGGCTCTTGCTCCTCCATGTCCCATGCTGAGCCTGAGAAAGCAACTGGCTGGCTCTTGCCCCTGTGGTGTCTAGAGGTGGACCTGGGCCCAGCCTTGTTGCCCTCCTGGCCTTCACTTCTGGTGGATGTGGACTTCTTGGGCCCTCTTCCTTTTCAAGGACTGGGTTCCTGAAGGTCAGTGGACTGGGACCTCCCGTGTGGGAAGGCGCTGCCTTCACCTCCTCCCCCTCTGCACAGCAGCCCTGGACTTCGTTCAAACAATTTCCTGGCTTACCTTTTTTGGGTCAAGTTTTCTTATTTTAAAATTTCACTGAGGTTAAATCTGAGTTAAAAATGAATGATTTGGAGAATAAGTCAATAAATGGCAGACTTTCTTCATCCCAGGTCTACGTTTTACCCCTGTACTTCTAAGGGGCAGTGGGGCATGGAGTTAAACGTTGGGGACTCGTAAGCCAGACCATTTTTTTATAATACTGATTCTGCTGGTTACTTCTGTGTGATCTTGGGCAAGTTACTTAAACTCTTTGTGTCTGAAACTGTTTGGAATTGGTGAAGTTGAATGAATAAGTGTAAAGGGTCTGGGACAGTATCTGGCACAAACGGTTACACAATGCCATTGTTGCTGCCTCCACCCAGTGGCTGGGCCTGTGACTTGGCTCTCCTGTCACTCTTATTACAGGTCTGGCCTCTGCTCTCTTGCCCTGGTGAAGGTTTCACTTTGGCCAGTTACTTTAGGGTCCTAAAACAATGTGCTAACATACATATTTTAGGATGTTTATGATGAAAATACCAACACTTTTATCACAGAATGCACAACTCTGTCTGGGCATAATACTGTAAGGTATACTACCTGGTTGGTAGTATTTTGGGGATTCCAGGCCAGCTGTCTTTGGAATTGACATATTAATTAGCTTCTGAGTTTGGTGTCCCCTCAGCTTTCCAGGTGTCAGCACCCACGTGTGCCTGACGTGTGAGAAACAGTTGGGTCACTGAGCAACTGAAGTCCACTCTGCAGTCTCTCTTCCTTAGGGAAATGGGGTTCTGAAATTCTGTATTGTTCTTTTTTTAGAAACCATGCCATCCTCAAAGCCTCATCCACCTGTTGTGGGCAAAGTGACTCATCACAGCATTGAGTTATACTGGGATCTGGAAAAGAAGGAGAAACGGCAAGGTCCTCAGGAACAGTGGCTTAGATTCTCAATCGAGGAAGAAGACCCCAAAACGCACACTTACGGTATCATTTATACGTAGGTGCAACATTGGATTGCTTACCCTTTTGCTTTGGTTTCCTGATCGTCTAAAGCAATTTCTATTATCTCCGAAAAGCCATTGCTTATTTTGAAATTAGAAGAATGAGTCGGCACAATTTGCATTCATGCTCTTTTCTGAATTACAATTTTCAGAAAAAAGCATTAGCCGTGACTTTGAAATTAAGCCTCCTGTACCTTGAGAGCTTCTTTGACTTTGGAACTATTTTGAAGGTATGTTTTAGAAATCCAAAATGTAGAGAGAGAAAAGATAGTCTGATGAAATTAAGCAAGGCTTCTAGCAGGCCATGTTCAGAGTTGTGGGATGAGCCCGCATGTGGTCCACGGTGGCCAACTTTCCTGATCTTACATTACACAGTGTCCCCTTGCCAAGTGTCTCCAGCTCCCTTCCTATGCACATGAGCGCACACAGGAAGCATGTTACCCAAGTGTTAATATCTCCAATATTTGAGCAACATTTCTCTGTATCAGAGGGAGGAAAAGGTAATCTGAAATGTAGTTACCATGGGAAAATAATTCCTGGCCTGACCACCTGAAGATGTTATTGTAATCATGCCATATATTCCTCTGTGATGGTGGTTTGCCTCTAAAAGCATGAATCCCACTAGTTTTAAGAATTTCTATGGAGAAGGAAACAAGGTGTCACCTTTTTCCCTTAGCCCTCCTGCCACTGTTGCCTGTGGCCTGGAGGGAGCCGTCCCAGGTGTTGCTTTGCTTCCTCTTGGCTCTTTCCTTCTGCTAGGTGGCCAGGTAGATGCTCACCTTGTCACAGGGAAGGCAGGTGCTCATGTCCCAGCATCATGTGTGCATTTGCACCGTTATATTCTCCCTCGAGACCATGTTGCCCTGGGGCCAGGGAATGGCCTCGGATGCTGGCTGGTATTGCCGAGTGGTGGCCCTGCTGCAGACCCCAGCTCCAGGGATATGCCTGGGCTCCTGTGGTCCCTGAGAGTCTTGGATGCTCCAACTTGACACTAGGTGGCAGGCGTGCACTATGTTAGCCTTGACCTCTTTTGTTCTGTTCTGGCCTGTGCTCTAGATTGCATTAAACCAGCAAATGTCTTCCTTTAAAAAAGCAATTATCCAGATCATCTGATGATGGGCTTGTGAATTTAGGAACTTCTTCCTGACTTGGGCTCCCCTCCACGGCTTCTCAGAGACAGCTACCTGGTTTTGTGAGCTGGCCCTTGGTGAGGTCCTCTTATACCCTCTCATTAAGCAGGGCATTTTAGTCTGGTAGAATGCAAGCGCCACCGTGGACCCTGGCCCACAATGCCCAACACCCATGTCGCCTTCAGGAGTGGGCTTTGCTCCTCTTTTCCTGCCTTCTATTCCTTTGTTCTATCCTGTAGGTTAATTTTCTTGTTAAATCTCGTTTTGTCAAGTTATCTCCAGCAGGTGTCCTTGGCCTGCAGGATGAAGGTCAAGCTCCTTAGACTAAGGTTTGCTTCTCTTTACAGTTTGCCCACAGCCTCTCCTGTTGCCTCATCTCTGAGCATGACCCTCCTGTTAGGTCTGCTTCCTGTCTTGAACATGCCTTGACTTTTTCTACAGGTGTGTCTACTCTTCTCCCTGTGTGTCACGCGTCCCCCTTCATCCCATCCTTTCTCCTGCCAGGTCAGAGTCTCCCTCGACTGAGAACGTCCCTGTTGTCTGCCCTGCCCATCCATTCCTGTGGTAACTGGCCCCATCTCTCATCTCTGCATCCACTGGCATGTATCATTCAGTGCCAGCAATGTGCCGGGCACTGTCCTGGATGCTGAGGACATGGCACTGGGGACAGGCAGAAATTCCTTGTGGTGAGGAAGACTAGTCATAAATAAATATGCCAGGTGTGATCTCTTAAGGAGAAAAACCATAGGAAAAGCTGGGGTCTAGGTGTGGGGGGGAATTTCATAAGAAGGTAACTTCTGAGTGAAGACTTGAAGCAAGTGAGGGGTACCTGGAACATTCCAGGCAGAGCAAGTGGCCAGCGGAAAGCCTTGAGGTAGGAGAGGGCAGGCAGCGGTCCAGGGACTCAGGAGTGGCGTGAACAAGGGCGAGGCTGGTGAGGTCATGAGAGCCTGTGGGTTGTGGGGAGGACCTCTGGCTTTTAATCTGAAGTGGGAAAGCCAAAGGAGATGGGTACGCTGGGCAGGGCAGGCCTGCCTCAAGCTCTGTGAGGACACACTGGCTGCAGGTTGAGCTCGGGCTGACAGAGGCAAGGCAGCATGCAGTGGGAAGGAGCAATTAGGAAACTTTTGCAATAACTGAGGTGGGAGAAAACAGAACATTATGAGAAATGATTGAACTCAAAATACATTTTAAAGGGTTTAAAGACTTGCCAGTGTAGCTGGGGAGGCTGAGGCAGGAGGATTGATAGAGCCTGTATGCTCAGGGTCAGCCTGGGCAACAGTGGGACATTCTGTCTCAAAAAAAAATAATAATAATTAAAACAGAGTTTGCCTGGTGGACTGACCTCATCACAAGCTGTCTGGGTTCTTTTACATGCACCTGGCCCTCCGGTTGGTTGCTCATGAGCTGCCAGCAGTCTTTAGGGCACTACCCTGGGGCCCTTCCCTGCAGCGCTGGGCCTGAAGTATGCAGCTGTCGGAGAGGCAGCCTCCCCCATCCACGGAAGATCCCACTTGAAACTCAAATACATGCAAGTTCAAACGTGGAACTTTGTCCTTTAAGGATAAGTGACATGGGTTAGAATGATTACTTCTCCAGGGTACAAAACTATATGCAAGCGAGGGGCCAGGCATGGGTGAGGACCTGTGGATAGGGAGGGCATGTGCTGGGAAGGGATAAAGGTGCCAGTGTGACCTGTCCTTTGTTCTCAAAGCATTAAAAAACCCATGACCAGCTCTGTACTGGACATAGACAGTATTCAAAAGTTGCTCCCCCCTGCCCTTGTCACATCCTACGCAGGATGCCTGTCAGATGACCTGGTGTCTTCAGCAGTGTGTCGTGTCTCCTCCCGTCTAGGGGATATGCAACACAGCACGTCATTGAAGGTCTGGAACCGAGAACACTCTACAGATTCCGACTGAAGGTCACCAGCCCCTCTGGAGAATGCGAGTACAGCCCCATCATCTCGGTATCCACGACCAGTGAGTACCCGGTGCACGAGGCGGGCGAGTCCAGGGCCCAGGCACGAGACGCAGTGCAGAGGCAGTGTCCTGCCTTTCCCCGGCCTCACAGAGCAGGAAGGATTCCGTTTGTACGCACCGTGGTAGCATTCTTACTGCCCGGGCTTCCTGTAACGTGTGACACAAGGGACGTCCACTATGCTTTCACAGAATGGGAGACGCCCGATTTTGTTCTAGGACTGTCCTAGTCGTGGACACTGGCACCATGGCGGAGTTGCCTTGCTTTGGAAGAGGGCCAGGAGTGTGTGCTTAGCCGCTGTGCGTTTGAGTGTCCTCTCTGAAGGGGTCAGTCTACTCAGTGTGTGCCTTGACTGGCCAGACACATCTGATTCTTGGGGTCCTGTGAGGAATGCACAGTGCTGCCTCCAGCCACAGAGTGTTCTGGAAGGAATCCTTGCAGAGGGGGTGGCCAAGGAGGCTGGCCACAGAGCCTTTGACCACTTTGTCCTTTTCCCAGTTTTATAGTATCTTCTGAGATTGACATTTGAAAACATTTTCACGATATAGTGTTCAGTGTCATCTTTGGGCTACCATATTGAACAGGTTAAAATGATCAGAAAAGTCCTTCATGGCCACTCACAATACAGATCGGTCTTTTTTGGGTTATATAAAGAAAATATTCCTTTTGTGAGCAAAGTATTTTTCAGTTATATTCAGTGTGACATTTGGCTTTTATGTACATTTTATGTGGCTTTTGATTGTGTCCTTTAGGCATTTATTTATGAGTGGGAGTTAAGAGTATGAAAAGAAATGTTGGCTTTCTTGGCTCACACTGGTGTCTATTAGGACATACTGGGGCCCATCCACCTGGGCCGATAGGGGAAGTGATGATGGCTGTTCTGAAACCAGCTGTGGTGGGCTTCAGGTGGTCACTAGTACCCTCTTAGTAGCACAGCAAAGCCAGAGCAGGGACTTCTAGGTCTTCTGGCTGGAGTCTCCCTGTTGCTGGTATGCCATGTGGAAGCCCTTCAGGAAGGCAGAGAGCAGCCGGACTGCCTAGCTGCCGACGGGTTCGGGTGCCTCCCGCTGCCTGGGGAAAGGCTGCAGCCACAGCTGGCCCAGATGCTTGTGCTTACCCCCCACAGCTTCTGTGGGCAGTCAGATGAGACCCCTATGGAACCAGGGCTTGCTGGTGATGGCCCACTGTGCTGCAGTGCCACACTGTCTCCTTGCTAGGTCCAGCACAAGTACCTGCAGGCAGGCAGGCAGAACAGGCCTCCTGGGGTGCTACTGGGTGGTAGAAGTCGGGCATTCTCTGCTTTCTGAATGAGGCAGGCTGTGCTGGCGGGATGCTGATCCCTTATGCTATTGTTACAATCTTGTGCAGACTCTTTTAAGGAGGAAGATCGTGCTAAACAAAGAATTAAAAATGCACACATTATACAGAGCAAGTGAAAATGCTTCTGTGGGTTGATGATTTGCATTCAGTTGGAGAGCGTTTTAATGAATCACAAAAGCATGTACTTTGTTTGAATAAAGGATGCTCAGCCTTTTTTTTTTTCTTCTTCCCAGGTAAAGTACATGAGACTCTTGCTTAAATGAGGCATGCAATTTTAATCAGCTGGGCCCTTAAAAAAGAAAGAAAAACAGCTGCTACTTGTTAATTGGCAAATATCTTCCCCAATGAGCTCATGATTTATTCACTGCTTTTAATAAAGATCTAAATTCCACCAAGAAAGGTGTTATTGCCATATTATAATATCTGTGGGCACATCTTGCAACTAAATGACCCTCTTGCATAGAATGAATGATGGCTTCCCAAAGACTGCTGTGCCCCCACTTCCAGGTGTCCAGGCCACATGCATTACTTCTAGCTCAGACGAGCATCCAAGGACATTCTTACCAAAGAAGGATCAGTTTGATGTTTGTAATTGTAGCACTCATAACTCTTGGAAACAAAACATGCAAAGGCTTGCCTTCTTTATATTCAGTTGCACTTATCAATGGCATTCCCTGGGCCAGGCCCACAGGGTCTTAAAGGGCTTGGGGGTGAATGGAGAGGAACATTCTGTCCACTCTGGAATTTCCTTTCTGTTCTTTGCCACTCCTGTCCAGAGTGGGAGTAGAAAGAATTGCTGTGCATTGCAAACAAAGGCCTTCTCATTTCTTTTCTGTGTCTGTCAAATTCATGTAATCTCTTGAATGTATCTGTTTAAGGTTAGTTCACATGGCTCCAGGGGACATTTTCCGCTTTTCTTTGCCTCCTGGGGAGGAGGGTGAATGAGCTAGTGCTGAGAAGGGGCTCTAATTTCCTGACTAATGGCTATTGCTGTCTTCTGCTGAAACTCAGCAAGCAGGGAGTGATGAACAATTATGTTGTCTTTCCCTCTCTTCTATGAGGGGTCCCTTTGTTCTCAGAAAACGTGAAGTGCTGAGTACCTCCTTCAGAAGCTGTAATAAAACATAGATTTTAATTCTATCATAAAATCAAAATACCCTGGTCTTATAAGCACAAGATGAACTTACTGGGATGTCACATTTCCATGCTGCAGAGTTTCCTGGTCAGGATGTGCTAGGAAGCAAGCCCCCCTTTGGGAGGGCCTCGCTGAGCAGGTAAGGTGGGTGATGTGGAATGGAGTCATCAGTGGACAGCTGTGGGATGCGGCAGTGATTTTGACTTTTTCTCAAAAAGCCCAAGAAATTGGCATTTTCTGAAACTTCTCAATCATCCCTTCAATGAACACTTTGGCAAGGGATCAGTGTTTTAAGATGTCTGTATTTAAAATTTAGAGTGGAAGTGTGTAGCAAATTGGTCAGATACCCCACCACTCTCTTCCTCCTCCTCCTCCTTCCTCCCTCCTTCCTCCCTCCTCCCTCCTCCCTCCTTCCTCCTCCCTCCTCCTCCTCCTCCCTCCTCCCCCTCCTCCTCCTCCCTCCTCCCCCTCCTCCTCCTCCTCCCTCCTCCTCCCTCCTCCCCCTCCTCCCTCCTCCTCCTCCCCCCTCCTCCTCTTCCCTCCTCCCCCTCCTCCTCTTCCC